>NC_135393.1:10266272-10632522 GCF_051989625.1 Stigmatopora argus
GGGGTGCTCCTCATGTGGCTGAAATAAGCAAGAGGACAGAGTCTGCCTTTCAGTGGCGATCTTATCAAGGTGAAGGCGATGAAACTGGCCGAGCTGATGCACGTCCCGCACTTCAGTTAGACAATGAGATACTCAAGATCCGCCGAAAGAAGATGCACCAGCGACAATTTTTGAGAGCTTTGGACTGAGCTGATGGATAACATGAGAAAATAAAGCCTTTTTTAATACAATAAAACCATTTTTAAACACCCTCATTACTATGCCACTCTCACTACTCTGCCACTTTTGTTCGGGCCCGACGGGTGGCATAGTAATGAGATTTGACTGTATTTACAACTGCAATACTAAAACTTTCAGACTGCATTTTGGAGTTTAGAGAAAAATGCCATGGTTCTACAAGGATTTAAACAAGAGAACAGTCACTAACTCATACAAATCCATGCATGCTCCATCCAAGAGACCTGCTGGAGCAAATCAATGTCAGCCACAATGAGCGCCACCATTTTACTGGCTGGCACCCAGCACAGAACAGAAGAGGCTAAAGAGTGTATTAGCTCCACTGGACTGCTTGCACTGAGCGACAGCACAAGACAAAACAACAGCAAACGTATCAGCATACTCCAGATCGTGCAAGCACATTTGTTGAGCGAACCTGCACTGCTTATGTGGTGGCTTCTGCTGTCCGTCTGGAGTGAGCGAGCTTATCACAAACTGCCATGGCGTGCCTATGCGTGTGCCAGTGATGGGGTGTACGTGTGTGTGAGTGAGATGGGGGGCAGAGTGGTTTCAATACAGTGGTTGACAGTTTGAAATATGCGGCTTTGCAATTCTCATTCGGATGATTGTTCTCTTTCATGTAGTCGAGCAGGCAGCATACGTTAAGCTTGCTTGCAAATAAATCCCCACCACCAATACACACACTAGAACCCACCCAACACACATTACCGTACATTGCGTCTTTTGTTATCACATACACACATTCTGCTTGCATGGCAGACTGGTTTGTAATCAGTGAATCATCATATAAGCCAAGAAATGTCAGATTAAGTTATAATCCTACGTTTTAGTGCCCTTAACTTGGCGTTGACACTAGCTCATTATGTCAGTAGCTCCCCCCTCCCCAAAAATAAAAACCTCACAACAGATGCCAAAACAGAGGGCATATAATCAGCAATAAATGAAACAAAATTCATTGTGAACCTGCAGTAAAACTGTGAGGCAACAGCTGAAGGCCAATTATATTTATATTATGAAGTTATTTGATGATGATGAAAAGCAGTTTAATAAACCCTTGTTTCTTGTAAACGCCCCACTTAAAAGCAAAACTTTAGTTGGGCTTCTACCATTTTGAGCAAAACAATAATGGAGAAGATGTAGACACAGTTAAGTTATACCAATTCCCAGACACAAACATTACCTCTATGAAGCTACATATTCCTACTTTATTGAAGTCCAAGCCTAGACAGAGTCTGTAACTCTAGGAGACAACCTTGTTATTTTCAATAATGTATTAAAAGAGCTCCTTATGGGAAGCACGGATGAAGCCGGCAGTTTGTTAGGTGTCTCGTCGCTTTAGTGGAGACATTCTGAGGCTGCGTACGGAAAAGTGATGCCATTCCTATACGGAAGAGTGGGGGCTAGGGTGTATTCAATGACGGTTCAAATTTAATATGAGGAGACCTGCTGAGGCACTTCCTGTGTCTGAGGGCTGTCAATGAATGGAGTGGTTGCTGAGTCGTTATGTTTGGGATACATTAGGGAGTGCTGAAAGAACAGAGGCAAACACGAATATGGTATCATATGGCAATAGGTTTTGTTTTTTATGTCTTAATTTCCTGTAATTTCAATTCCAAATCAGCGTGTCCCCCGCCTGGTGTCCATAGTTGGGTGGGATAGGGTGCAGCACTCCCAAATATCCTTGTGAGAATAAGTGGTACATAAAATGAATGAATAAATATTAGACATTATTAAGGCACTAATTAGTGAAACACATTTATACCATTAAAAATGAAGACCACTCCATATAAGCAGTACATAGTAAAAGTTAAATTTAACACAATATCTATACTGAGCTATACACAGTACTTATTAAAGAATGGTTCCTATCCAATGTGCTCATCTAACAATCAATATTTTAAAGGGACACTGCAGTAGTATGCTACGAAAATGATTGTTATCGACAACTATGATGATATAGTCAGCCTTGATTTGCTTAAAGGGACTACGATCAATTTGAAATATGAACACTTTAACACAAGCCGTTGCATTTAAAACGCAAAGTCATTTTGACATTTTCACTGGAGAAGCATTCTAAACATTTAAACGGAAAAATTCCATTCAGAAAAAAACATTTAGAAAAAAGACCATATTGATCGATGTTTTGCATTTCAATCAATTTGACTAGTCCTTTGAAAACCAATTCACATATCGGTCCAGATTTACGTATAGTCCTCTAGACCCCTACTGCTTGGCCAAGATATTAAAATATGATGGAATGTCTAGATTGTATTGGTCTCTATGGTGCCAAATTTTCTTTCACTGTCAACTCTCTGATTGCTTGTTTAGAGTACATTATAATTTTTAAATCATGTTACCAAATTACCCATTGTGGGACAAAATGTGCTGTGACTCCATGCTAACTGATTATTGAGACAAATCCAATAATCTCTGGGTACCATAAGCATGTGTAATGGGTGCCAGGGAATGCTGTGCAACAGTATAGTATGCCAAATTCTGTTATCCATGTGGCGGTGAGTTAGCAGCCCACTTTAACCTGAGCTTTTTGTAACTTTAAAATGAACACGTGAGTATTGGTTGCAATGGTGCTTGTTGATGCGAGGGTAAATAATATGCATATTCGTACATTAATTCTGATAGCCCTTGTATTTTATGTAGGTTCATCAAGGTGGTATTGCTGGCAATTTTTACAGGTAGTAACTGTCCAAAGAATATATTTATTTTACTATTACGCACATTTACCCTGGCCAAACCCTCACTAAACACAGTTCCAATAATCCTGTGGGACATTCTAGGTCAGGTTTAAATTCAAGCCTGTGGCATTCTCGCTTGTGATGTCTGAGCATGTATAGCAATTTTAAATGTTTGGGTCTTGTAAAGAGATTATACTTCTACACTGGGCTATACACTCAGGCGCACACACACACACACACACACACACACACACACACACACACACGCTTCCACATGGCACAAAAAATACTTAGCATTCTGTAAACCTTTAAACCTCATCTCAGGTCTGTCTTTACAATGATTGTTACACAGAGAAAGCCTTCACACAATACCGACTCATGATGAATGATGAGAGCAATAGAAGACACACACACTCACGCGGAAACACCCCCCCACACACATTTAATCCCAGGTGCTTCCGCGACTCGGGAGGAGAATGAAGGGGCAGCCCATAATTCCTGAACACGAATAAGAGGAAATGGGATTTGCGCCACCGAACTTTCAGTACCCCAAAGAGAGGGACGAAGCAAGCGAATGAAAACAGGACGGAGGATGAAGAAAGGGACAAAAGGAATGTCGAAGCTCATCAGTCTTTTCTAAAATCCATTGGTGAGAAAACAAATAAAAGAAACAATCAAAGTCCATAATTACACATTTCCAATGCTGACAGCTAATCCTGAACGTGCAGATTAATTAGACGTGAAGGATGGGAATTGGTGGATCCAGTTTGAGGCCTTTGGGTGCCATTTCGTCACAGTAGTTGTGAATGGGGAGTGTGTACAGGAGAAGGACTTTGCAAGGACTCAAGTTTTGCTACAGTAGAGGTAAAGACTTCAGCGGAGGACACTCTGAGATCATATAATGGACTGGAAAATTTCTGGCTCTAGCCTAAAGTGGCCATCCATGAAACAGCCATAAAAATGTCAGTTCTGCTTTACATTTGATGCCTGATATAAGACAACAGTCTTTCATATCCATCTATCCATCTATCTCACCAGGGTTGCAGGGAGCTGGAACAGATGCTTAGCTGACTTTGTGCTTGAGACTGTAGCATGTAATGATCACATGCCGAATTTGTCATGTTTACTTCTTATTGAAAAGCTTCTGTATCTATATATTTTTTTTTATCAGACAGAATTTAGGTTTTCTAGGTCTGGTAAATCAGGATGATTTGGAAAAACGTTTCAATTCTGCAACGTAATTTTTACCCCTTCAGGAAGGTCGAAGAATTGAAAACAACTGACACAGGAATTGTACCACGCTGGAGGTTCGAAAATGATACATTTGGGTCCTTTATCCTTTTCTCTATGAAGTTTATCATCAATTTTTGTATAGGCTTATGCCCAGCCTGTCACTTTAAAATGTTATGTGGAAAATTCTAAACATATAATTCTTTGTTACCTCCTAAGTGGAGGTAGAGGAAAAACAAAGTTAGACTTAGTATTAAGGAGGTTATTTTGAGATATAGCCTAAAGGAGGATTTGGCAGACAAATAGTCTGCAGGTTGCCAAGATCCAGCTGTGCTGCTCCTTGATAGGAAGTCGAGCAGCTACGAGCACAGGAGGCGCAGCGATACCATCGATTTACCAGACAGCTAGCAAAGAAGGGAGGACAGTTTCTCAGACTCCCCTTCATCTGTTCATCATGTCCGTCCTTCTTTTGGATTTTTTTGGGTCATTTTCTCTACAGGAACAGCTTGTAAAATAATATGTAAATGCTATACACATTTTTCGGGTGGGACTATGTTGAGCGATGTTTAAGGATTTTGCAATATTTAAAAAAAGATCCCAAATTGCTAAACTGTGTGTTCACTCATTTAAAAGATTAAATGACTTTAAAAGTAGTGGGGATTGCCATATTTATAATGCCATTTTCACCACTGAATCACATAACATTTCCTAAACGTCAGAGAAAAAAAATCCATATGATGACGTTTGGTCCCTGTGCCCCTTTTAAGTTCTCTCTCTTTAATGCACTTTGAGTTTTAAACTTGGATGAGCTCAAGCACCAACCTCCACCCCTATCTTGTAATAGTACTATTCTGAAAAAAGAAAACATGATAAATGTCTTCCATTTCTAATTCATTTACATACGCCGAATTTGCCTCATTTTTCTTCGTGGGTAATGATAATGTTCTACTGGTGGCCTTTGCACAAGCCTTTCAGATGGAAAATTTAAATATACAAAATCAGCCATTGCAATTCAGCCTGGGTATGATAAAATATTCTTCTCTATTACTCTATTTTATATTTGTTTTCCTTAAGTACCTGCATTATTACTATTATTATGAAGGGGCACTCTTTTCTGGAAAAGCCTGGAAATATTCCAGTTTATAATTGTGCCAAATGTGTTCTCAGAGTCATCCTGGCTGGCTGTTCAGTTTTGTAAACGTCGCGGCAGCTCAAGGCTTCTTTGGCCAGGGGACATTTTCAGGTGTGTTTTGCTCTAGCCGACTGTTCCCAAGCAAAGAACTGCTGCCATCCCATTTCCATATTTATTACTACTACATGTGCTCAATGTGCCTGCTCTGCATCACTGGCTCTTTTCCAGAATAAGAATGGAAATGAAATGAAGATCAGACAGAAATGATAGGAAGAGAAATTCTGTGTTGTTTTCTTTTTTCTTTAATGGGGGATTCTCTCACTAGCTGGTCCAATCACAGCGAACCAAGCACAGCCACAACAATTTCATTTTCCGACAGCTCAAACTCACTCTTGCACACATAATCTGTGCCAAACACGCTGTGCTTTTCTGCGAGGATTAACACTTTCCCAACTCAGCATGCCTTTTGAGTCCACGCAAACGTTTGTCCTAGTCCTTAATTATTATCACTCTACTGTCTCCTGCTCATCCATGCTGCACCGCTCCAACCTCAATCCTTCCAGCACGCATCATGGTTTTACATAGCAAACTGGCGCCAGACCACAAAGTCTTATTTTCCCTTCGCTCTGTCTTATTTCTCTTCTCCGTACCAATCCTTGCCACTGTATGCTTTAATCTGCTCTGGAGGGGGGATCTTAGCGGTGGCACAGCTGCAGAACTTCCACATCACTTCTAGTTCCCCCTTGACGACACTCACTGGACACTTTTTAAAGTATGGCTTCTCGAGATAAAGATGCAAACATAAGGCAGTTAGGCTACGACTATGGGAGGAAATTAGTCGTGCAACATACTCAAATTCAAGCAGTATTAAAACAGGAATTATCGAAGCACTTCACTGATGAAATACATGTGCACAGACATACCCTGAAGTGATGGTCGGAAGAATATTGACTTTTGCAAGTAAATACTGGGCTAGAAAACTGAAAAATGTTCCAAATAAAATGATTAAGCTGTTGACATTAATTAACATATTAATCTTCTTAAAATATGCACTTTTTCATTCTGAAAAATGCTCCTAAAACTCTTGTGAGAGCAGGCTCTGATACTGAATTGTATTAATTTAATCTTTAATCATCCTTTCCCTCAGGGTTCAGCATATATGATGTCTGTAAAATTGCTGACACAGGGTGCTTTAGCCTATAGATTCACAGATAAGACTGCCATACAGCATTCCCTGCAATGTTTGAGGAGACAGAATATTTAATGCCATTCACTTGACTTGGCAGCCATCCATGTCTTTCTGATTTAATCCTCTTTCTTATTTTGGCCTTTGGCACCAGGCTGTCCCAAAAAGTACTTGTTAGTCTATATTGTTCTTTCACGACTTGAAATTTCCTTCAGCTCCACAGAGCCTTGGAGAATAACCACAATGTTAAGAAATATCAGTGATGCAATTAATGCAGCTAGCCGAGGTAGAAACGATTTTGTTTTCGCCGCAGCGTAACAATATACTGCCATATGATGAAAGAAAACAAGCTGCTGTACTTTAAATTTTTCGCCTGACCATTTTATATTCATAACCTTGAGGGTATTTACATATAATTATTTACTCTAATTAGGACTTGCATTTGCACAGATAAGTTAAATCAATTAACTCAATTATTTACTTTATTTTTTATTTTTTTAATGACTGTATATCAAACAAAGAGAAAAGTGCTATGACCATTACAAAAACTAATACATGTTTACAATGAAATTAAACCAATAAATATATTAAAATACCTCTTTACCTTCTTTATTTCCCTGGCAGTATCAAATGAAAGCACTAAAATTGGCACTCCTAACCCTACCTTTGCTGCAAGCTCTAAGTTGTCTTAAGGTATATAAAACGATAGATTTCTCAAAGGAGAAAAAACTGGGTGTGAGAAGAACTTGATTGAAAGCTAAATAAAGTCTGAAATGATTAGTACAAGACTGCCGGGATGCTGAAATTGTAATCTCCCAATTACACAGCGATGTCGATTTGGCTGCCTTTTTGTTACAGATGTTATTTTATTACTTGACGAGTAACTTCACATTTTCCAAAATGATCAACGCACAGTTCAAATATCCTGCGCCCTTTAGCTTGTTCTCTCACTCTACTTGACTGGCTATCGTCCTTCTTTGGGATGCATTCTTTGCTCGAGGGGCATGCCAGCCTCTCAATGTAAGGGACAATGAAAAAATTTAAAGACCACAATTTCCTAATCAATGCACTACAAAACAATTAAAATGTGTTGGTAAACTGAATAAACATACAGTACAATATCAAATGCATAATATTCGGCATAAGAATTTTGTGCAATAAAACATTGAGTTCCATTCTGGTTCAAAATTATGATCTCCTTTCTTGGCTGGCGTCTTTTTTGTTTCAGGCAGCAGTCTGTTGGCCCAGTTGTGCGTTCTCTGGTTTAGACTGCGTTGGTCCGGTTTGTGAGAACCAAAGTGACCATCACTATAATTACCAGACCGACCCATAAGATAAGTGACCTCAGTGTCACCTCTCCTAACCTGACCCAGTCCTTGGTGCAAAGACATGGTTTTGACATATATGCATACATGTGCAGGCGAATGCCACGAGTCCCTGAACACAAATATGTTGGAATGTGCTGACATGCATACCTCATTACACGCAACCCCCACCCCACCCCCCTCTCCACACACACATACACACACACACACACACACACACACACACACACACAGCTGGCTTTGCAAACACTGGCATCCATCAGAAGTTGGGAAACTTAATCTCTCTGAGAGAAGGAACAGCTGCAATGGCTGGCACGTGTATGCTTGCACATCTACACACACAGGCGGTAGTGGGGTAGGGGTGGGGGGTCGGCAGTAGCCACAGAGAAACATCAGCTGGAGTGAAGGAGGGACCGGTCACAGACAGGCATATGACAGGACACCTCTTGACCCGGGTGTCACTAGCAGGGAGTTTTACACTTTTACAAGCTATCACTAATTCCTAATTCAAGAGCTCTTTGGATGACAATTGTTTAAAAATGTATTTAAAAAAACAGTTTTAATAGTGTTACCTTGATTTGGGGTTTTGCATCAAGGTTCTACTTATAAGTTTACATGATGGTAAACACAAAATAAATTCACACTTAAAATGTTGGATAATATTGTTTTTTAAAGTGTGTAATACATCTCTCATACACTGCACATGTGAATCCAAGGAGTTTCCTGGCTGTTCCACCAATATTATAGCTCTGCATTACCCTATTTGGGTTTAGGAAAAGCTTTTTTATAAACCTCGAGTTATTACAGGATTGCCAAAGCAAATTTAAATATGCCGTTTTCCTCACAAGTCAGTGTCTAGAGATTTAGAATTGTTTAATCTATAAAATAAAAAAAGAAATATAATTATAATTGAGTAAATATAAGAGGTCGACCAAGGAGAAGATAAATGGATAAAGCAGTGGTTCTTAACCTTGTTGGAGCTGATGAACCCCAGTTTCATATGCGCATTGATCGAACCCTACTTTAGTGTAAAATAAAATATGATTTTTTTTTCAAATTCAAGACATATAAATTACTCACAGCACTGATTGGACAACCAATATCACGTGATCATCTGCAGCCAGTGAGGGTCAAGCGGGGCATGTTATCGTGTACAGACATGATGAGTCGATGTGTCTTGACCTCCGTGGCAGAGGCTCCACCGAACCCCTGAGAACGAGTCACCGAACCCCTAAGGTTCGATCGAACCCAGGTTAAGAACCACTGGGATAAAGTGAGGGAGGACATGAAAGTGCCTGCTGTAGGGGAGGATGATGGAAAGGGCTGGATGAAGTGGAAAAAGTTGATCTGCTGGTAGTAGCAGTAGTTTTTATTTTTTTAGCAGGTCCATAAGGTAATTTGCTAGAACATCAACCCAACGCTTTCAACATGCTCCCATGCTGTATACACATACAGCACTAAGAGTATACCCTTGTACAAAGTATATGCACTGTGGAATATAGTATGCTCCCACACACATCTGCCTCACATACTTGAGTCTAATTGCTATAAAAGTACTTGCATGACTGATTGCCGGGGAGTGAGGTCTATAATGCCGCTATAATGTAAGAGTGAGACTGCTGATGACCATTGAATGCACACACATTAAGATGCACACCAGTAGAGGAAAATTACAGTTCTACTCAGATATGGTGAGAGAACAAAAGTAATGTAAAAAATACAAATGGAAATATCACGCTTTGCCACAACTACACCTGATAAGTGAGATGAAATCATAAAATCAGATAAGATGTGCCTCATCAACTGTAATTATGGTGTTCTAATTTGATTGGAAAGAGGTTGGTGGCGGAAAATCCTCCCCAGTAAGCCACTGCATGATCCAAATAGTCCATATAGTATTTTTGGACACATCCATTCACGTTCCCCTTCAATTCCCTACATTCCCTTGCAATCTATACATTAAGAGCTAGGGGCTCTCGGAAAAACCCCTCGGCAGCTTGCGAGTGTGAGTAGCAAGCACCAGAAAAGCAAGCCTTATTAAGTCTTCATTAGCAAGGTGATAATAAAAGTTAATTTATTGCTGCCTTGTAATGCAGGACATGCAGAGTGACAGACAGTGAATTGAGCATGGGTGAAAAATAACATGCGACCGTAAATGCATGTACAGTACTGTTGATGTAAAGGTCTCCATCCCCTAACAAATTCTCTCATACAAAGCAAGCGACTGATGCTGCTAGAGCGAGCTTATGTGATTAAAAGAGAAATCCCAAAGGAGAGCCATCAGTCATGGGCATCCCGATTGTTTCAAAACAACCTGAAGAGGAAAGCTGTGGTGTCAGGAAGCAGAGTTCTTTACCGGGTGCATGAATGGTTTGCATTGTGGGTCTGGTACAGAAGTTGATGCTAAACAATTCTACACATACACACACAACCACCCCCACACAAAAACAGACTCACCATATCAGCTGCCTGTCTGTCAGGATGTGTCAATGAAAAAGTCAACGTTAGCAGACTCAATCTTTCCGTCCGATGCTTGCTTTGTGTTAACATCCACCGTGGCTGCAGCCACTCTGGCCAAACGGTCTTGCCCGAGCGTCTTTACCCTCCCTTCCTATCTGACACTCTCTCTCCTCCTCCCGGTTCTCTTGCTCTCTCTCCGTTTCTCTCTCTCTGACTCGCGCTCAATCATGCTTTCTTTCGCTCCAATAATTTCCTGCCTGGGTTGAACACGACTCAGTAAAGGCAGATGCCGTATCGATTGTTTGGTGACATGAAGTAGGGGAACGTAGATGCACATATTTTTGCACTGTGGGTTTTTAAAAAGTGGTGAGAGTCTATTCTGCAGGAAGCCACAGTAAATATTCACCAGCCTTCCTTTCTCACTGGTTCAAAATGGTCCTGTGAAAACCTATTTTCAATTGATCTCCAGGCTTACTGTAAACTATTTTCTCAAAAAATATAAATCAATACCAATAAATAAAAACCTCAACAATGCTCACTTGTGTCCGTTGAAATCATCTCTTTTTTTTTCTATTTATATAGAGGGTCTATTTCTCTTGCTTGTAATTTTATGCATTCCTTTTCAAAATGTCTCTTATTTCATTTGAAAGCAGAAATCCTTATTTGTCGCAACATAAAACATTATGTTAATAAAAGCGCCACCCAATGGTTTAGTGGTTCTTTCACCTGACTTTGGTGCAGACAGCGTGAGATCGAATTCCCACCAGGTGGTGGTGTGATTGTAGGTAAGAATGGTGTCTACTGTGTAGTTCGCCTTTTTCCTAAAGTCAGCTGGGATAGGCTCCAGCACCCCACAAGCCTTACAAAGAATGAGTGCTGTTGTAAATGAATGAATGCATGTTAATTAAAGCTCAGTTTTCCCTTAGTAGAGCTCAATGCATTCTGCCAATCTTTGAGGGACAAATAATTCAGTTTGTTCTGTCGTTGCAGGACTGACCTGAATGACATTTCTTAGTTTCCTCAACAGTACAGCTGTTCTCAGAACTGGGGTCTGTTTTGCAACAACTACTCTCTGCTGTTATTTCTGGAATTGCCCTGCAATATAGTTGACGATTTTGACCTCGCAATTCACTGGAATTGTTGATGTTATGGCGATGTTGAAAAAACACTAAAGCTAAGTTCACCCCAATCAAAACTCCAAGCATTCATAAGCCAAGTTGTAATTTGATGTCATGACTTCGCTCTGTGCGTCTGTGTTGATTACTCAAACAAGAAACGCGTGTCGAAATTTGATGCATCAGTCAACTGTGGACAATATTTGAGTGGGTCCCAAAGAACTCCTTTCAAAGAAATGTTACTCTGGCAGCAGAGTTTTGTGGGTAATTTTATTAAATGAATGTTACACGGAATGGCAGCACACCATTTTCGAGGCATTAGGGATAACTAACAACAGTTGGGGTGAGCTAAATTTAAACTCCTGCAAAGACCCTTGTGAACGATTTAACATGAACAGGACTGTTCTATAAGTGTTAAATGGTACATGGAATTTTAAACAAAATGTTAGTGCAAAAGACGACATCCAAAGAGACACACATGCATGCATAAACACACTGACTAATCTGTGTGCTGACCTTGAACACCAAATATAATCAGTGGTGCAGCAGATTCCCATTAGAGCGATGTAAATGAGATGGAGGAGCATAAACGTGCTTTTGTTGCAGAAACTCTTCAGCTCAGTGGGTACAAGATAACACAATATAGAGCTGGACCACACACACAAATACACATGCAGGCTCGGAAGCCCTCACACACTGAAAAAGACTATACCCATTAATGGTTAGGGTTTTATACAAATATTTTGAAAAGAAAGAATCAAGTTTAAATGTATTCTCATCAGAGAATAAAACTTTTTCCACTTTTCAATGCCCCATTTTTTATGCTTTTCTGGCAGTCTAAATGGGCAGCTTTGTACCATTAAAAGAAATTAGCTCAAAGACTGCCTGCGTTATGATGGGCACCTGATCGAATCCTCTGGCTCAGCGCAAGTCATTTTTCGGGGTCTACCACTTAACTTTTTTGTTCCATAAAACTGAATTTTTCAAAAACTTTAGAATGACTGTCTTGCAGAACACGCTGGAAGTGGCCCATAAATGCATCAAAATAAACAATAAGTACAAGTACTTGTAGTATGAGTAAGTATACACAAGACAATAGTGCAATCAAACTGGGCTGTAAATCAATCACACATCCGCATACACACATGCGGCATACGCTTGTGCCTCACACATAGCTGCACTCACAAGATAACTCGGCACATTACAGATAAGGGGCTTGCTATCAAGATGACTTCACTGGATGAAGCAAGATGGTGGGTTATATTTGATGGATCTTTGTGACTGAGACCCCTAATGCAAACCGTGCACACAGCGGTGAGACTCCTGCTAAATATTTCCTGTGTCAATCCTCTCCTCTGGACTGTGTAAACAAATCTATGCATCTCTATCACACAATTAAGGAACTTCCTGATGAATATTTATACACAGTTGGAGTAAATTTTTGCTTGTACTGCGGCTGTACGTTAACACACAACCTCAAATACACATATACACTAAGCGGTGTTTATGCACTCCTTCAAGGCACATCACACATACCATCAACCACCTCATTTATCAGTTGTCAGTGCTTGTAGTCATGCATGAACTCCGGATCTTCCTGACATTTCTAGTCATCCTAATAAGCGAGCACACTTGATCAACGTCTGTCAAAGCCTTCATCTCACACACTACTGCACAGTAGTCTTGAAATTGATGTGTCATGTTACGATCAAAGATACTGCCTGTGACTGCATTAAACACATCGAGAGTGGCATATTACACCCAAATATTACACTGCCCAGTGAAATAAATTGTGTGATTGTTTTGCACAATCCACAAATAGTCTGCTCACTTGTGTGGTAGAAGGGGTGACAGGGAAACCCTACTATTTTTTTTCTTCAATTCAATTTATTGGCAAGAAAAAGCACAAGGCTAAGGGCCATGTAACAAAACTAAAACTAAAAACTAAAGCCTTATTTGTTAGCAATGTTATAATGTTTTACGCCACAAAATAGACACTTTTAGAGCGACAATCACAGACTGAAAAGATAAGGTAATGATGAACAAAACAAATTTTAAAAAAGAGCAAAATGGGTCACCTTGAAAGTTCAACTTGTGACCTATTTGAAGGGCGTAAAACAGCATGCCCATTAAAGCCATTCCATTAAAATTAATGTTACAAACATAGCTACAGAGCAGTCCTTACTATTCAGAGGGACACAGCAACTCACTTAAACCACTGACGTTGAACGAGTAATAGTTATGTCAAAAATCTGTTCGCACATACACCACAATTCTGAGATCAAGGGTTCAAACTCAGCCTGCGCTTTCCGTGTATAGTTTGCATGTTCCCCCTCTTCCTGCGTGGGTTTTCTGCAGGTACTCCGTTTTCTTCCCACGTAACCAAAAACATGCATGGTAGGTTGATTAAACCGCTTTAAGTTGTTTGAAGGCATCAGTGCGTTATCCATCGCATTTTGCCCTGCTATTGCCTGGCAACCAATTAAGGGTTTATGCCGCCTATTGTCCATAATTAGCTGGAATAGGCTCCAGCACCTCGCAAAGCCTCGAGAGGATGAGCGGCATTGAAAATGAATGAATGAATGAATGGTAAATTCCCTCTCAATGATAAACACGCTATTATATAACCGAGATTAGATCAATCTCGATATCTGTTTTTGTTCATGCAATATTCATTTTCATCCCCAGCTTTTTAAAATGATGGCCTGAAAGCAGTAGTGCCATTTTTTTACTTCATAGGGCCAGCCACCAAATTTGAAAAGTAAACCGCATCTGTTAATATATAAGACGGAATGGACTATAAGAAGCAGCTGTCCATATTCAGCCCATTTCAGCTAACAATAGGCCGGAGGCAGGAACTGGTTGCCACCCGATTCTGCCCATTTTGATTAACCATTTCCTTTATAAACTGGCAGAACTTCTCTGGTTACCTCATGTTATAGGATATTTAAACCAAGAGACATGCAGGTCATTTCTTTGTAAAATAAATAAATAAATAAATAAATCCACAAAAAAAGTAACTCTGGGCTTTAACCCAAAGATTTCAAAGTGGGACTTTGGTTGTTGCCTTAAAGTCGGGAAATGACAGTAATTATTATATTTCAATTCTGTTAAAGTGGGTCACGACTTAGTGACAAGAGCAAAATGCAGGTCCCATGGTACTGACAGTTGAAAACCAATGAGATAAACAACAAAATGACAGAATCATTTTGTGTCCATTTTCCAGCACAAATAGTTTTCAGTCTTTCTTATGAAACATCCCTTTTGTGCAGTTAAAAGGCTCCAATTTGGACTGCTGTTGTAAACAGATTAATGCTATACTCACAAAAGTGCTCACAAGCTCACTTGAGGAGTACTAATTGTGATATTTTAAATTACAAATTGATCAGTTCTCTGGTGAGAGTCTTATTTCATAAAATCCAAACAGTGTAATCTTCATTATTGTCTGATTTTGTTTTGCAAACGATAAAAGTCACAGTAGGCTAGGCTGTATAATGGCATTACAATTTCAGAATATAAAGCAACACTGCAAAGTTTTTAATCATGTAAAAGAGATGAATCTTCTGTGTCAGAGCCACACACGCCAGCAAGGTATGACCCTGCAGTATGCGTTTTTGTGTACCTGTGTGTATTTGAGAAAATACTGAAAATGAGGATGTGACATTGCGAAAGAGAAAGTAGCCTAGCAAGCATGACGAATCTTTTATTAAAAACTAAGAAGGGACTGAAAAATGATGAACATCCAGCCTGCTCATTTCACATGGAGAAAATTGCATTTGGGCTTATTGAGCTGAAAGATGAAGTATGAATGCTGATGGTGCATTTTCATGGTCGCACCTATTAGCAATTGAGAAAAGATCATGCTTGGAGTATAAGCAAAACATACAGGCGAGAGCAAATACAGGGAAGTATGTGTTGGATGGGAATGGAAATAGAGGAGAGCAAGAAAGGGGAAAATATGACTGTGAAGGCGGTTTACTGAAACATGCCAAGTAATGTGACAAAATCTGAATGACAAAATAGTGCAAATAATGATGTCAAAGCAAGTAAGAGTATAAAAATGGCCATCCTCCATATGCAACAAAAATACAGTGAACACAGATGGTTGAACTACTCAACAATGATGGTTGCTAAGCCTCCATTAGAACCATTTTGGAAACAATTCAAGTGCATAATTTCCCCAACTTTTAGTTTTTCTCTACATACAACCATCCGCATTGCATTGTACCACTCAAGTCTGAATACGTAGGGAAAAAAGCATAGTAGTTCACACAGAATGCTCGTTAAGCAAGGGGTAAAGAAAAGTGAGCTTGACATACTTTTTTCTGTAGAATCAAAAAGGACTGAAAAATAGCAGTTTCATTTAATGATATACTGTTTGTGCAAAATATCTTGAAATTGATATGCTACCAAATTATCCTCCGCAGTAGTTTACGTTGGCTTGTTTGCAGTGTTGAGTCTAGTGTAGTATTGTTTGCACTCCTAGTTTGTTAAAAATGGAATTGCGTTTTTTGTGAAAATAATTCACGACAATGTACTTTCATATTTATATACACATTTGATAGAGCATGACTTTGGTCAGAGACCTGAGGCAGAATGCAGAAAAAGCAATGTGAGACACCAAGCAAATACTGGCAGCAGTTTTCTTTCCCCTTGAACAGCCGTTCATTTCTATCAAAGCAAGCGCTTTATATTTCTAGATGAAAATGCTGATTGATGTTAATTCAAAACATTTCCTAGATGATTTGTCACAGGCAAAAATGCTTTCCAAAATCAAACGACTAGCACCAGCATGTGGAAAATGATTATTTCGTTTGCCCTTATGGATTGAATGCACTTTTTTTCTCCCTAAAGTTCTACTAAATTCAGGCTTTGTGGCTAGCGCTTTGTGTGAACCCTGCCTCCCATGCCTCCTGAAAGAATAACTGTTGGGAGTTTGGAGCAATTGGAGTCATCAGGTTCCTTGGCAAGAGGACAGCCCATTAACCAGGGCTGCTGACTCCCTCCAAAAGGGTGACGAGTGACAAGCTGAGCAGCGACCATATTAGTGAAGAAGTGCATGGCTGCATTTTGTCACCCTGCAAGATGCAATACTCCACTGGAATGCTTAGAGTGCAGTCGAGCAGCTTCTATAGGCTACATTCACCCATGATTAGGATGTAAATCGTAAAAAGAGGTTTACTTTGGATCGGTATTTTCTTTAAAACTGAATTTTGACAAAATGACACAGGACCCCCATAAAGAGGCTGTCACTGTGATTGGTTCCTCTGCCAACCCACAATAGCAATTATGTGTTATTATACACCACTGCAACTCTTGTAGCCTGTATGCCTGCTGTGCGTGTATCCGTGTGGGCGGGTATCTTTGTGGGCATGATTGGCAAATTGCTGGCTATATATTACAACACACTAAAAGAAGACGGGTAGACATCTGCATGGGCTTGATGGTTCCAGGAAGAAACATGGAGAGTGAATTGAAAGAAAAAATAAATAAATGAGGACATGAAGAGGCTGATTGTATTTGACAGTGGTAGAAAAGACAACCTCATGGGGAGCAGAAGACCTCCAGTGAGTTGCGTGCTGATGACAGATGTCTGGTGGCCCAAACCGTGCGAGACGCAGCCAAGCCGAAGCGCTGCTCACCACAGACTGAGGAACTCAGTCAGCGAATGACTGGTGTTCCATCATGGATGAGCAGGATATGACTGTGTGCAATGTGGCTGGATTATTAAACACCATATCAAAGCGTTGAGAATGCACGATGCTGGCCAAGAGCACACAAAGGATCTCATATGCTACAAAATGACAGCCTGATTCAAAGCGCCACATTGTGAATAACACAAGTCTATGTAGAAAAAAAAAATCAAAGAAAGGGCAAAGGATATAAAACAGGAACTTCTATTTCAGCGGAGATGTAATTAAACATTGACATAAGTTTCTTTTCAATGTCTTTCAAAACTACCTTTTTTTACACTACAAAAGTAAAGTTCAGAGCAATTGGCCCTTGGTGTTTTTCCACCAGCATGTGTAGTGTGGGCCTAAACACAAGTAACACGTGCGCATAGACATAACTAAGTCGTCAAGTGTTCATGTCAGTAATCATAATGCATATAACGAGTAGACATCCAAAGCTATCCTGACTTACTGTACATTCTTATTATTCGTCCACTCCGTTTATGAAAAATGACAGTGATCTGTCTTGGCCTGATTTGCAGCTATAGGAAGTTTCCATAATCCCCACCCTAATCCATTAGAGTTGACTGTGTGTGTCTCTGTATTTGAGCTTTCAAGGGCCCCTTTCCCAGAATTTACACTATTCACATGAGCATTGGAATAAAAGAGATAAAGTACATATACTTTATCTCCATTGACAGTTGAGTCAGTAAAAAATCCAATCCAAATTGAAACAGGGTTTCAAGTGCAAATTAAGACTTTTTAATACATTTTTAAGACCAGTTTGAAAATAATTTATTGCCAGAAATGTGGACAGTTTCGATCAACCTAAAAAAAAATGTAACTCCTAAAATGTCATAACATTAACAATTGCTAATCAGTGATGCGCCAGATCATTGATAGTATCTTTTTATGAAAATTAAATGAATTCTTCAAATTTCCTAATTACAGTTTTAATTATTACATGCGTTTTTTTGTTGTTGTTTTATTTTTTTTATTTTTTTTAAGCTAAAGCACTGTGTATCAGGTTAACAGAACTTGATGAAAATAAATCTGTGACAGCTGGCTCCAATTGTCACGTATCTCTTTTGTTTTAAATCACCATTACCGGTTGAAAGTGAGGGCGTTTTTGGGGATGTTTTAGGGCGTGTCTTAGTGTATTCCCATCGACATTAAATGTACTGTTTGGAAATGTAATAGCTACGATGACTTTACAGTTAATTTAAGACAATTTAAGACTCGCTTTAAGAAAGCACAGTAGAAGAGATATGATGGATTTGGATGCCATTATTCAGAGTTACCAAGATTAAAGGGATTTCATAAAAAAAAGAAAAAAAAACAATTGCATAGTTCATTTGAAGATGTGTACTTGATGATCAATAGACGCTGGGAACCTTATCCGACATAATCTCATTAGAATTGTGCCACATTCTAAAACCAACATTTTAAGTGTGTGAGTACGTGTGTGGGCCCATCCTAATTATATGGTGTGACTCATGTGAGGTAATTACAGCATGTGAGCCAGTGAGAACAAGGCTACGAGTGACCCAGAAATCTATGGGCTAATGAAAAGATAAGACACAAAGTCTTTCTCTCTTTTTGCCCACATGCTCATTTGACAGGAAGGGAAGTAGAAAGAGCTCGGCAAGAGAAAGTCATAAAGACACCGGGAGAATAATGTCCACCTCAGTATTCATTAGAAGGATAGGAGAGATCTGGGAGGAGCTGCCAAGAGATGGCCTGTCAGACACCGACCTCTTCCTCGTGCCCGCTAATCTGCCTACTCTTTGTTCTTTGTCATATCTGGCCAAGGCTCTAACGTATTGAGGTTCCACTGCACATGGCCAGATTAAACCCGCCTGACCAAGGCTAAATTCTCTTTTGAAGAATTGTCTGGGTGTAATGCCTGTGTGAAGCTAAGTCGTGCAAGGTCCAGGATGGCTGGAGCACACATCTGGCTGAACATTGTTCAAATACAGAAGACAAAGCATGTGCATGAGTGTATGGTAGCTTGCTTAACTGCAAAGACTCCAAGTATCCTTAAAATCATCCTACCTTAGTAATCCACATGAGAAATAAAGGCTGTTTCACAGCGTTTGGCGACATACCATAGGTAATAAAAGCACTTTAAAATCCAAGTGTGTATATAGCATATTTGTTTTGTTTTTGTAACTAAATGACAATACAATAAGGGGAACGAAGAGTAAAAAAATAGCAATAAAGAAACAATTATATCATTCCAATTTGCATTATTATGCGGCACGGAAATTAATGAATAAATAAATGATTATTTAGCTGAACTATTGGGTCAAGACGGTGACATTAGTGCATTGCAAAGAGTAAGAAAGAAGTACATAAATAAGAGACTTACTGTTTCTCCCTCACACAGAATGCCAGAACATAATCTTTATGTTCCTATCTGAAATAATTTAAATCCTTGTCCACTGGTAATAAAAAGGACAGTATTTTTCACGGCTGCTGTTGTGGTACATTTTTTGGGAATCAATTTGAAATGAAAAGAATCTATAGGTAGTATATATTTTTGCTTCCACCATGACCTCTGCTCGAGTAATGCACTCATGTACTACTACACAGGTTGAAGGCTGCCCTCTACTGGTTATCCCTTCCTTAAACATCTGCAATTAATAATTGACTGATACAAAAATAAATTTTAAAAAATTGTGCTTCGACAAACGATGCATATACATCCCGTGAATCATCCTACCAAATTTCCCTGTTGCCGGTCCACGAATAAGGAATAGATAACAATGATTGTGTCCACACCAACAACAACAAAATGAGTGGCCACCTCACAAGCCTTCAACGTATAAAAATAATTGAACGGTTTATCCAACATCAAAAGATGAGGAAACATCTGCCTCCTTTCATTCATTCATCATCAATACCGCTTCACCTCACAAGCGTCGTGGGGGGGGGGGGGGGGGGGGTGCTGGAGCCTATCCCAGCTAACTATACAAGCACCAGGCGGGGGACACCCTGAATTGGTGGCCAGCCAATTGCAGGCATAAAATTGTTACCTATTTTGATCTTTGACAATAACTTTATACCAATCTGAAACAAACACAAGTTCGGGTATTCATTCCAAGATTGAAGGAAAAAAAAAAGATGAAAAACTAAATAAAATCCAGTTCTTTATTATAATAACAAGAACAGCGAATATCATTGCTAAATGTATATTTATCGTTAAAGAGTTACAATGTAATAGCTTCAATATCAAGACGCAATACGCTGGCAAGAACCGCAATATCTACTAGTGTCAAAAATGTGACCCAAGTTGACATTAATTTCACAGATTCAATGCATCATAACATCTTAATGGATGTGCCACTTCGAGTGATACCAAACACATAACCCACTCATGTTAGCCTAGGTCAAAACCAATGCTACATAGATCGCACATTTGTAAGCACAAACAACATATGCGTGTGTGTGTGAGTGTGTGTAATTTCCTATCCCAATCACAATTTTCACCAGGCTACAGCTTAGAAGCATCTTCATACACACACACAAACATACATACGCACACACACACACACACACACTAGCTGGAGGCACCAGCCTCTTCATTTTCAATTCCACCCCCTCTCCACACCTTGTGCACCCCTCACATTCTACTCAGGCCTCCTTCCAGCACTAATATGCAGTGTTACTATAGCAACCTGACACACTGATCCTGGCACCCATTCAACGGTAAGCCATAAAATATAAAGCAAGCTGCACACAACAACATATGTATACCCAATTTGGCGTCGTGCAATGACACACTCATTAACGCATTTACAGAACATTACCTTTAGTCATGGTTCATCATGAAGCAGGATGTTTTGAAGTGGGAGCTGAAATACAACAGAAAAGGAGAGTATACTAGTATACACTATCGACAAACTTGAGCAATCAACAAAAGCTCTAATTGATGGAACAATCATTTTTATTTTTGCCCAGGAAGAGTCATTAGTTTGAAAAGCACATCTCCCTGATGAAGACAAATTAAGTGACGTTTACAGAAGCCAATTCAGGCCAATCAATCCCAATAGCATGGCTTTCCAAACTTTTTCATCTTAAGAGCCAAATAAGAAATGTGGTTGCTCCTTCCAATATTGAAACTACAAACCAAATTGCTATTTCAAACAATCCATTTTTTTAATCAACCTTCAATGATTTTTAGACACCATGTAAATGATAGAAGCTTGAAATTCAAAAATTACCAATCAAAACTCACAAAGATCTATAACTATTGAAATTATACCTGTTGGGGTTATTCATTATTATAAATGTGTTTGCAATGAATATAAAGCTTATTAGGAATAGTAATGCTCATCCTAAATGTGTAACTATATTAAAATGTGTTGATCGCCTCCAACGAAGACAAACGCTTACGCCAAGGTCGACAGCTGGTTCCAGCGAGAGATACAAGGCAAAGACATAAAACAATACACCGAGTCCTTGCTCCGAGGACTGAGTACTGGCAGATACACCTCAACCTTTTCCCCAGATGCGAGTTCACAATGAAGATCGGTGAAGGACGCTTAAATTGTTGTTGGGTCAGCGGATGGCTATCAAGCATATTGTTTTAATTTGTGACGCTAGGTTGACGCTTGGGTTGCTTGATTATGGAATTGTTTTGTTTCTTGCTTACGCAAATGGAATTGTTTTGTTTCTTGCTTACGCAAATGGAATCAATAACCTTGTAATTGTTTTGATTTGAAGCCTTAAATAGGCAGGACATAATGCCGCTCTTTAGAATAATCTTGGGTGGGCCGAGCTGCCGGATGTATTCTCTTCTTGCAAGAATTAAATGTGATGTGACTACAGATGCCTTTTTTATTGAAAGCTGAATTGGAAAAACCTAAGGAATAAACCTACTATTGGATGAACCTAACATTTGGTCCTTCGAGCCGGAAGACTCTTTTTACAAAAAAATCTACAATTGTGTCTCAACAACAATGTCTATGGAGACGGTAGGAAAGTCGTCAGAGATGGAAACACCCGGATCCGCCATAGTAAAATTAAAATCTGAAATGACCAGAGAATTCATTTCTGCAACGGGGAGTTCCCAAACGGGAGGCGGTAAGAAGAATTGGTTATTGTTGATGGAAAAAAATGCAGCTAACACTATAAATCAAACCTGGATAACATGTATTGTGCCCCGCCCTCTCTTACGAGTAGTACCCGCGCAAATAACTCCTGATTGTGTAATGGAGATAATGACAAATGAAAATGTAAGCTTTTAAATCATTTTACCTGCTTAAAACCTTACAGGGCATGGTCTGAAGCTGGAGGCGATAAATGAGACGTGGTGTGCCCACGTCCTAAAACCGACTACACCCTGGTACCACGTTCTGACCTATGGTGGTGGTGGGGTCAAAACAAATTATACGACTCCTGCCAAAATGACAGCAGGACTTTGTGCCTTGGTCTCACTGCTATTACCAGTGTCTGTTTTTCCATCTACAGTAGAGGAGATACAATTGGCTGCACAGAAATCCGGTATGATGGCGGGCCCCTCGCGACGGCGTCGCATGGAGAGAGGGTGATCCGACATACATTGATGATGAGTATAAGTTGGC
The DNA here is from genome assembly GCF_051989625.1 of Stigmatopora argus. NCBI lineage: Eukaryota > Metazoa > Chordata > Actinopteri > Syngnathiformes > Syngnathidae > Stigmatopora > Stigmatopora argus. Next base: position 10,288,911 of record NC_135393.1, read on the forward strand.
TAATCAGATCGCAGCAGGTTGGGAGTATATTTTTTTCTTTTAATTACTCCAAACAAAATGTTGATTGGATAAATTACCTGCATTACAATGTCAAAAAACTTGGAAACTATACTGAACAGGGATTTGTGGCGATAAAGGAACAATTGGCAGCCACCAGTCTTATGGCGTTCCAGGATCGCATAGCAGATGATATGCTGCTTGCGGAGCAAGGGGGCGTGTGTGCAATGTTTGGAGATCAATGTTGCACCTTCATACCGAACAACACGTCACCCGGTGGGTCCCTCACCCAGGCCATTAGTGGCCTGCAGACCCTCAACCGCAATATGAAGGAGCATTCTGGAGTCAGAGAATCCGCCCTTGAAAGCTGGTGGCATAAGTCTTTTGGGAGGTATAAGGATTTGGCCAAATCTGTTGCATTTTTCCGTAGCCCTTTTTGCTACGATTTTGACATTATGCGGGTGTTGTATTATTCCCTGCTTAAGATCTTTGATAAGCCGACTTATAACCACTGCGATTGCCCCTACAAACTCTAAATTGCATGATGAGACGTGCTGAGAGCAGCAGTGAATTTCAAGAGCATGGTAGTGCCGAGGATGAAAAATATGGCGAAAATGATTTTGTTTTCTGCTTTCAGACCTGCCGAACGAGTAGGGCCTAAGCGGGTAAAAAATTAAAACAGCCAACGGAGATATCCCTCTCTTCTTGGATTTGCCATAAAATAAATAACGAACATATAATAAAAAAGGGGGGAATGTTGGGTTAATTCTGGGATGTTACTATATGTTCATTTGGAATTAATGGAATAAAGCTGAAAGGAAGTTTTATTAAGGAGATCATGTGCAAATTTATAATATAGGGGGGAATGTTGGGGTTATTCATTATTATAAATGTGTTTGCAATGAATATAAAGCTTATTAGGAATAGTAATGCTCATCCTAAATGTGTAACTATATTAAAATGTGTTGATCGCCTCCAACGAAGACAAACGCTTACGCCAAGGTCGACAGCTGGTTCCAGCGAGAGATACAAGGCAAAGACATAAAACAATACACCGAGTCCTTGCTCCGAGGACTGAGTACTGGGAGATACACCTCAACCTTTTCCCCAGATGCGAGTTCACAATGAAGATCGGTGAAGGACGCTTAAATTGTTGTTGGGTCAGCGGATGGCTATCAAGCATATTGTTTTAATTTGTGACGCTAGGTTGACGCTTGGGTTGCTTGATTATGGAATTGTTTTGTTTCTTGCTTACGCAAATGGAATTGTTTTGTTTCTTGCTTACGCAAATGGAATCAATAACCTTGTAATTGTTTTGATTTGAAGCCTTAAATAGGCAGGACATAATGCCGCTCTTTAGAATAATCTTGGGTGGGCCGAGCTGCCGGATGTATTCTCTTCTTGCAAGAATTAAATGTGATGTGACTACAGATGCCTTTTTTATTGAAAGCTGAATTGGAAAAACCTAAGGAATAAACCTACTATTGGATGAACCTAACAATACCCAAAAAGGTCATTTATGTATAATGTCGCCAACTGCTTTTCTAAAAACGATGTCACAACACTACAGGAGCCAGCAGAGAGTGTATGCTTCAATAGAAAAGCATAAAATTCAAACAGTATGACGAATTCTTCGAAAACATGAGATTTTACCGTACTACTAGTTCAAACCACACCATAACACGGCCTTTGTGCCTCATAAAAGGAGAGACTCAGTCCAGGCACAGATAAATCTTGGGCTCCATTTACATAGAATCTTCTGAACTGCAAATATTTTACATTTAAGACCATCAACTCTACAAGCAAACCTTGTGATTGAATAATAATAATCTGTCGTCTAAAATTAAAACTGGGACAACAACCCTTGTTATTTTGTTTCCCATGCCATTGACTAGGAGAAATTTCACTCAAAATACAACCCAATTTATTGGCTACATGCATTTGTCACTTCGTCAAAGCAGCCAAGAGAAAATATTTTGAATAAAAACAGAAGAGATCAAAAACAAACAAACAAAGAAAACCCCAACACTGTCTTTTGAGAGCATTTTAAGTTTCTTTCTGTGGCTCCGTGGGTTTTCCCTAAGTCCTACAGTTTTCTTCCACATTGCCAAAGCATGCATGCGAGTTTAATCCATTCATTCATTTTCCACACCGCTTATCCTTATCGGGGTTAAAGGGTTCTGGAGCCGTTCCCAGCTGTCTTCGGGCAAAAGGTGGACTACACCCTTGACTGGTTAGTGACCAGTCAGTTGCATACCTGTCAACCTCTGCCGATAACTGCCCTTATAAATGATTATGATTCCCCTTACAAACCCCCAAAAAACCTTACAAACACCGTACGAGTCGTACGGTGTTTGTAAGGTTTTTGGGGGGTTTGTAAGGGGAATCATAATCATTTATAAGGGCAGTTATCGGCAGAGGTTGACAGGTATGCAGTTGTAGGGTACACAATTATACAGACAATCATTCACGCTCACAATCAAAACTAAATGGCAATGAACCCTGCCTGCACCACAGTGGAGCCAGTGCAAGAGTAAGTCATAAAAAGAAAGTAATTTGAAGACTCTAAATTGATTCTAGGTGTGAATGTTGTTTTTTTTTGTGGTGAGCTGTAAATTAGTTCAGGCTATGCCCTAACCTCTTCCCCAGAGTTAATTGGGATAGACTCCAGCGCAGCGCAATTAAAAAAGAGAGTGTTAAAAATGTGTGACCTAATTAAAGTTGATATTTGAATGGAAAATGAAGGAATGGATGTTTGGGAAGGGCAGCTATACATAAACATGTCGCTGGATATTGTGCAGCCCTGCCACCTGTAGACAATGTTGAATACTACATCCATTGTGATAAATAAGACAGAAGTTTAAAAAGAGCTCCTTTTTTAATATTTCTTCCTACAAATACAAAGTTAAATCATTGTTGCGATTCTGAACACCCTTTGAAACGTTCTTTCAAGAATGTGATGAAATCTTTTTTTTCTTTTTGGGGCACAGACTATAAAGAGAAAGAAAATGGCACTAGGGAGTCATGCATATGAACAGTCTCTCCTGCATCTTTTAACAGGGCTGGGAGGAGTGAGAGCACACTTTATATTTAGAATGGTGACGCCATGCAAAAGTTGACTTGAGAGTAAAAGCTCAGCGATGCGTTAGAGCTCTATACTCAATAATGTATAAGAGATGGCCTTTTAAAAAGAGACGAGGATTACCACTCTGTCTTCTGCATCTTTTGCAAGCATGTCCACAATGTGAAGAATTTTAGTTAACCCTACATGGACACACACATCATATTTGATATAAGATTTAGCAGTGATATTTGTTTTCCCTGATAAAAAAGGATGTATCAAATACAAATGAATCAAATTTAAGACAAATAATAATTTAAATTTGTTATCTTTTTGTTCCAAGGGACCGTTAAAAGCCACCGAGTTTAGAGATTTTTAATTTGTCGTAAATTAGTTAGTGGTTTGGCCTTCAAAGGGTTAATCCTTCATTATTTTATACCCCCAATCGTGAAGAAATTCAGATTTTTAAATTTATTCTAATCAAGGTGAGAAAAGGGCATTATTTATACAGCATATAGCCAATATAGAGAATTTAAAAACGACTTGCTGTTGTAGTGAGCGGCTGGTTAGGTTGTGTATAATATATTGAAGCACTGTTCGAAATCATTCCGACACTCGCTAATCCTTAATCACATTATGAGGATTTTTAACACAGTAGAAGAGGTATAAGGTAGGCCTGCACGATGTCCCATTTGAACTACAACATCGCGATATCCGCAACACTCACATCACAGGACAAATTCATTCATTCATCTTCTGTACCACCCATCCTCGAAAGGGTTGCGGGGGTCTTTGGGCGAAAGGCAGACTACACCCTAGACTGGTCGCCAGTCAGACGAAGGGCACACAGAGAGGCAAACGACCCTACGCACTCCCAATCATACCGCCACCAGTAGGAATTGAGCCCGTGCAGGACAGATCTGCGCTTTAGGCTCTTTCCCTCTACCGACAACAACTTCTTAAGAATGGCTTGCCTAACATAAACAAGCAGTGAAAGTTGACTGCAAAAATGGTGCATTTATAAATGATTTTGGGCTAAAACGTAAATAAGAGGACTGAAACTGATAATAATGATGTAATGATGTAGCCAAAACTGCAAACTCTGTCTCGCCTCCCTCAATTTTTCTTTAACGTAAATGTTCACACGTTTCTTTTTGCAATCCAACAGCTGTCAAGACACACCGTCTTTCTCTCTTGCACATTAATAACGATTTAAGATTATAAATATCGGTATATAGGAGGATTTTACTTTTCTATGAACTTAACATTTCTCTTTTTCCACATAGCTAGAAAAAAAACCCTTCTTGAAACCTACAGCAGTCCAGCCCGGAATAAATCTTTTAAGGATGCATGTGAAAACACATTCATTTGGAGGTCATTGAAGCAGTGATCTCTTACCCGCCTCAGTGAACAGGTCTCAAGTGCTGCTTCATCTTTGAGGATTGAAAGAGTCAGAAATCTCCCCAGAATTCTCCTGCAACACAGAGGAAGAGTGGAAGGGGTGGGAAAAGGATGAGGAGATTAGGAAATAGAGCCTCTGCCTTTTAAAATTCAAGTCTTAAAATCAACTTGGGCTTTGGGCTAAGTTCCTGCTGGTGCCCACATTAGTGTGCGTGTTTGGGTATGTGCTTGCTTTTGTGTGTTATTCCACAGAGGTCAGATTGTAGTAAACGGCATCCATCCCGAGTTTAACTGCTACAGCTGAGTTTTAAAAGCACATGGGTCAAACGGGCAGCCTTGTTTCAGCTCCCATAGTGGGGGGCTTTTAAAAGGCCTTTTATAGCTATCCAAATGAGCAGTGGATGCGTGTATGTGTGTATTTCAGGAAAGTCAGTGTGGCGAAAACCATGTGCACTTCTATATGATTAACACAAATTCTGACAGATCAAAGAGGACACAAGTGTACATACACCCTGACATAGAAGTGCATGCAATGTAAGCTCCAAGGCAAAGTGTGCATTTGCACATTCAAAATATAAACTCATGTTTTGCAATTAAAATGAGCCCGCTGGTGCCATATTTGCCTGATATTAAAACTCACAAATTTGGAGCTGTGAGAGACTAAGGAACTTTTTTTTTCAGGTGGCCTTGAATACTTCAGTCATTTCATGCACAGTTTGTATCACCTGCCTGCCGTAATTATGGATAAGGACTGTTAACTTTGGGTGAAAGGCCACTAATTCAATCGATATTGGTGTTTTTTTTAATTTTGCAAAATGTCAGAATACGTTAGAAAAAAACAGTTGCCACACAGGAAGGCTGGGCACATAATTTGAATGCACAACCTCAATAATTAACAAGTTGTTGTGCTAACCACACGCTTTTTTCATTGGCTTCATTTCCAACATAACATTACAAAACCAATGAAATTATCAACCTCAGATTGAGTTTCATTTGAAACATTTGAAGCAGCATGTCGTGACATATTTCTAACACTAGTCTGTACTATTACACTGTTCCTCCATTTCTGCTTGTGACCGACTTACTAAACAAGGCCACATGATGATGGCAGCATATATTAGACCGAGCCACTGGCCTATTATGAAGATGATTAGTGACTGGAATTCAAAAAAAGGAATGAACACATAATAATAATTGAAAATAAATTGTAATTTTGATCAGTAAACACTTGTTTTGTCATAAATTCCAGGCCATAGTGTCAAAAGTCTGACTCTAGATGTCTGTCACACAATATTGCTTCAATTTCAGTTGCCTATCACAAGTTTATTTTACAAAGATACTGCCATGTTGTACCGCACTAACATTGACAATTCATTGTATGATTTTTCTGCCTGACAACAAACAGATGTGCAAATTAATTTAATGAAATTCCAACTGTTGGGGAGAATAACTACTAGATCCTGTGGTAAGTTAGTGTCCTAGAGGGAATTTATATAACTTGTGCAAGACAGTTTCATTTTGTATTTTCCATTTTCCTACAAGGTGAAAATATAAAAACAGTTTAAAGCAATAATATGAAGTCGTTTAAGCTTTTTCTCATCCCACTGAATCCCCGTCAAAAAGAACCTTTGACTCCCCTTTGAATTTTCTGGTATTAACTGTGATATAAAGCATTGTAGTTTAAAGCAGCAATATGAAGAGAATTGGCCTGAAATAACTGATTTAAAAAATCTTTTGGACTTAGTATACCAAGTTGTTAGAACTTGGTCATTGTGGACAAAATGATAATTTCTTATGACTACAACGAGAAGCTTTAATTCCTCATAGGGAGTTCGACAGGAAATTTATAAAATATTTTAGTCATTAAAGAAAGGGAGGAAGAAACAATCAACTAAAACAAGTGTTAGATAAGAACCAAACAATTTCTGCAAAGAATTGTCTCAGAAAAACAGTTTTGATATGCAACCCTGAGCAGGTTAAATCACCAAAACTTCACTCACTCAGCATGTGTGAAACATTCTTCTTAGGATTCTGTCAACTGGTCTCAACATCAAGTAAAGTGGGTAAGCAGGGCAGCAGATGTGCTGTTTTTTTAAGCAAGTCTAAGTAAGTTTAGATTACTTTTTAAAGCTCAGCCGTAAGGGACTTTTACTTTATGGAAAGGTGGACACATTGGGCTTGTCACGGTGTTAGCTCTGTCAAGATTCTGCAGGGTCGTGAATGCATAGCAGGAGCCAAATGCAGAGAAGCAAGCAAGGACAGACTGTGGCAGGATTATCAAGAAATAACAAAGACTTTGTAATTAATTAAGAAAATCAAACCTGACGGTGTGGATGTGGGGAAACCACGATGGGCATAACAACACAGACAATCTGACCAGGACTAACAAACACAGGGTTTGAACAGACAATAGGAAACACTGGGGCGACGACAGGTGAACTCAATGAGCAATCACATGGACAGATTACACAGGGGAAAAAAACATAACAAAACCAATGCCTAACACGGCTAGTGCAAATCAGACCCCAAAAATATGAAATAACATGTTTTGTGCTCAATTTAACATTTCAAATCCCCATGCCATCAGTCTCGGTGTATAATTTCAGTATTTACATGCAAATGAAACTTGTTTTCAAAGTTGGATAAAATAAGAAGTGCTGAAATGTGTATTTAGTTTAGAATATTGTATTCAAATTTGTAACAGTTGGTGAAGTACTCTACCATAACATGACAGTTGTTTTTAAATTAGCAAAGTAAAAGTAAATTATAATTTCAATGTTGTAATCAATCTTGTAGTATTACAATTTTTCTCACAGAATTCTTGGGATAGAACACCAGATTATCTCTTGAAAAGCCCTGAAATAAACAATCTAAAAAAAGAATCATAGAGAAAATCAAAAATGTTTTTCATTTATAAAAAATCCTGATATGAACTTTTTGCTATATTATCAATCGTACTCCTTAGCCTGGATTAAATGCTATTAAATGAATAAAATGTGGTCATGGTGAGTCAACCAAAGTCTTCCCAAACAGAGCTATTTAAGTGATCTTCAATTTCTAATACCGCGATATATATCGCAAACACCTCAAATAAATAAATAAAGTCTGTGTTTTTCTGCACGTGGTACAAATACATTTCGATTTAGGAAGAAGGAGATTTTTTTCTGACCCATACCAACTGCGTTGGATATAAAATAATGAACACAAATATTATCGACCCATTCACATTAACATCCTGCTACCATCTCCACATTTAGTATTGGTTTGATAAGTGGCCATAAATAGCATAGTCGATCCGTAAAGTGTATGATAAATACATAATACACAGCACATTCTAAGTAATGGGGAAAAAATTGAAATAGATAAATCCTTAAAACACACCGTTTGGGTGAAACCATGTCATGTAATTGTTTAATAATATTATTGAATTGCATTAAAATAACGACGTGGCTCTGGAGTCACAGATACTATATGGTGAGAATTGTGAATCATAATTTGTTATGACAACAAATTACTCAACGGTGTCCTACTTTTCAAGATATAACCGACATTACGATGCTCGAGGCAAAAGACACCAAAGCATGAGCACGCGAGAGAGAGACATTTACCGAAGTGTCAACAATCCAGATGCCATGCAAGAATAATGAACAGGAGGAGTAAGGGAACGGCAATGAGAAAGACCGAAAAAAATTGCAAAGAAGGTGCAAATTAAGTGCGATCTTTCTGAGTCGAAAGTGGCAGAGTTGTTCCTTTTTATAGTTTCACTGGCCAAATTACCGTATCAAAAGTTCTGTGTTATTGCAGTTTGATGAAATTTCATTAGCTACCTTGTTCTCTCACAATTCTGGCGGGCTAGAATAGCGTTAATTAGATAAGAAACACCTAACATTTCTCACACCACAGCGGGTGATTTTAGCATAATGTGACCAAGAATGCCACACAGGTCAAAGGGGTAATTTTGTGGGATTGAATGCATGTCTGAAAACTTTTTTTATTTCATTATTATTTATTTTTTTATTCACGAGGCTTCAAATGTTAGGCTGATGTTGGTATCCCACCAAAGCAAGAATACCAAGCAGATTTAAAGAAGCCACTAAATGAATGGAAAGGGTTTCCCAATGAAGCCACATAGTCTTGCACTAAAATGACCTATTTTCTATCTCTACTCAATCCCCATGCCCCCTCCATCAGTGATGAAGTTGCCCTAAATTCTTCACAGGTTCAGAATATACAGGAATGTAATTAAAATAGGCAGAAAGGACTGGAAAAGATTCTTATAATCAATATCTTCAAACCATTAGTCCTTGGGATTATACTTGGACTGGAGCAGGTGAGGAGTCTGACGGGGGTCAGTCTGCAGTGGTGGCAGAAAATGTCACTTAAGAAATTACATCCACTTTCATTTCAGAGAATGAAAAATAAGATTGAGTTGATAATGTAGCCGCCTATGTCCTTCTACTTTTTAACTTAAATCATTTCATGATGTCAATACTGAGGGATAATTAAATTTCCCTTTTCTCATTTACTCAACGGCAAAGAGGGGCAAGGGTTCATCAGAAGTAGGATTTATATTTAGGGGGGAGACATGTGGCAGTACCTGGGAGGAGCTATATATAATGATGTTTAAAATGGGAATGGAATCTAAAATATTTGCCTCACTACTGATCACTTTTATGCAACTCCAGATGGGTTAGATACGTGCTAAAATACCATTGTAATTCTTCAAGGAAACAATTTAGGGATAGAAAAATTAACATAGATAGAAACATATACAGAATGCACAGATGTGTGACGAAATTAAGCTGATTTTCTTTGGTGTGAATGCAACATTCAGTGACAGATGGTGTTGTTTTAAATGCAATAATGATGTTTCCTGCCACATACAATATCTGCGTGGAGCAATGTCAACAAAGCTTGTATTTTTTCACTTGCCTTTATCCATTAGTAATTTTAACTGAGAAGCCAAAATGTTCCCATTCCCAAACAGGAGCACATTAAACATCGGGAGGTGGGAGTGTCTTCTAGCACTTTTTTTTTGCTTGCATTTGTCATGTCTGTATGCTACTCGTGTCAGGGTTTGTTTAATGTTTTGGTTCATTTCATACTTTTAACCTAGTGTGTCTTTTCCTTGCATATTTATTTCACATAGCTGAAATGGTATGCAAGGGAACCGAACATGCAAAGCCAAAATGGTTCAATACTGTTATACTGTTGAACTGTTATACATCCCTAATAGACTAAGTAACCCACAATGCACTCGTGCGTGTGGAAGAAGACTAATCAGGCCTATTGTATTTAAAAGGAGACCTAAAGAGATGAATAGGAAATCTCCATGCATTACCCGTCGAATTTAAGAATGTGACATAGAATTATTATATTATTATGTTATACGTATATTATTTGTCTTATACGGGTATATAATTTGCATGAAAATAATTTTCATCATTATACTAATGCACATATGATGAGGATTCATTGTGTGGATATTTATGACAACACAATATGAATGACAAGTTTAACATTTGCTTCATAGAGCGGTCTTTACAAAATATTTTTTTAAGGTGCAAGCATTTGGAACCTTTACTCAACTCAGACACAGAATTAATGTGAGATTTTTATTCCAAGAACAATGGGATGTTATTGTATTTCTGTACTGATGCAAAAAAGAATTAGATGGAATGCCTTATTTTGGTATGAGTTGAGTGTATTTGGAATACAATGCAGAAATTAGAACATTTCTCACTGTTAATGTTGTTGCCTTGTTTGTCTTTTTTTGTACGTGACACAAAAGATGCTCCGAGACTTTGAACTGGTTTAAAATGCACCTTTGATCATTGATATGTAATGCTGATGAATTATGCATCACTTTTGATGTGGAGTAATTATGGCCTGAAAGAAGGTCATTTACCAGTGTTGGTTGGTCTTACAAATTCACCAGTTTGATGGTATTTGATGGACTGTTGTATTTAGATGGCAACACTAAACAGCAGGTTTCTTATAGAAAATGACAAACCTTACACTTTTCTAAAATTGCCTCTGCAACCCTTAAGCACCTACTTGCATCTTTAAATTGTTTGATTAGAGACCACAACAACAATATTGTCAAAGATGAAGGATTCTTGTGTTGCGCAGAGCTGAGCTTGGATGCTACGTTAGGTTGGCAACAGAGCCAATTCAATATACTATGCATCCAAATACTAACATAAACACAAATGGGTTATACGCATGGGAGACATTTTTAGCAAGAACCATACTAACTTTGTAAGTGATTCACAAAGAATGGTTTATACTATGGTTGTATAACGTGAGCTTTCTGATTAAAAACAAAAGAAAGAGCCTAATTTAAAAAAAGTAAGAAAAAAATAGAAATATATAATATTCAAACTCCAACAAGGGCAGATCATATAACAATATAGTTTGTGTTATGATTTCAGTATTAAAACCTTTTGCATGTTGAAAATAAAATATGCAATAATTATAATTATGGTTATATTGTATGATTATCAATTTACAATATTAATATATGATATTAAAATTGGTTCCAAAACAAATACATTGGGTTATCCACAGTCTGGTCCATAAATATAGGGACAATGACACGATTCTCGTGTGCCTGTGTTTCTTTGATCGTAGGGGTGGGTGTGGGTGTAGGTGTGTTCAATCTAGAGCACTTGCTGTCATTCCACCGGTAAATAATGAGCTGAATAACTCCTCCGGTGAGAGGTAGCACACACGCACAAATGCACACACACACTGAATAGACATGAGCTATGGCTTTATCGCCCCCAACCTCACAGCGCCTCCTTCTCCTTCCCATAAAAGCAGAGTTCATCCTTCAAACACTCCCAAAGACTATCTACCCGTGAATCAATTGATTCTTTGGACAAACGTTTACCTAAGACTACTTTCTCCCATTTAGTTTTGTGTTTTTCCCACCTCACCTGCAAAACCAGATTTCTCTCAGCTGCTCTCCTTATATATCCCACTTCCTCTCCACTCAAAGCCTACCTTAACTTGACCTTCCCCACTCTCCTCTCTTTCGCTGTCCTCTTTCGCCCACCGTTCTTTTCTAAACTTTCATCATAGGCCTCGCCGCTTGATCTATTAATCTCTCGATGTCTCTGCCTCACTTTTTTTTATCCCCTCAGCTTTTTTCCTCCCCTGCCACTTCCTCGTTCTTCATCCTCACCCCATTTTCTCACCATTCCAAGTTTCAGCACCTGCTGCTGAAGATGTCTAGACCAGCGATAGACAGAGTGAATGAGAATCAAGAAGAAAAAAAAAGACAAAAGTGGAATCAAAATGCACAGCCATTATGAAAGCTTTGTGATTGGACAATTATTAAAATTGAAGGAAAGTTCTTTTGTGTTTTCAATCTGTATTTTATGTATCGGAGTTGTGTGTTGGGCTTCTCCAAGGCAACAGCAACCATTCACTGAATCACACCTACTTCACACCTTTGTCTGCTCAGTTGTCATTTTGTATCAAATTGCGTCCCACTTTTTGAGACCTGCCCAATTCGCACATCCTATCAAAGTGTAAGAAATGTGATCCGAAGGGAATGTTGACAATTCTTTGCCACAAAAGGGGCCCGAATTGAATTTAGGCTAAAGGACAGAAAATGAGACTTCAGCCAAGTGATGAGTGAAACCAGGACAAACAGATGCTAGATTGCATCTTCATATGTCACATGTACACACGCGCATCGAGCACCATCTTTGATCGACTTGTGTGCGTCCCAATGATGTCTTTGTGTGTGCGTGGAGCAGGATGTGGTAATTAACCTTTCTCCTGCTGAGCTGTGCTATTAAAACGGTGCCTGTAAACTGGTTTTGTAATGATCATAAAGCATAACACAAGTTCAGTTGTTAAGAGCTGCTGACCACACTGTCTAATGCACTATGCGGAAGGCTTTTTTTCCACGTGTATGTATTTTTTCAAAATATAGTTATTGCATTTAACCTTCACTGCTGTGGATAAGTTGTTTGTCACATTTGTTGCAACAATTTTAGTCATGAGAGGCATGACTGAATTTTATTATTCATTATATAAAAAATGCCATTTGTTTGAACTTCTGTAGCTTTAAGGTAGCTGGAGTCACTCTCGGACTCCCAACCGGCTAGAAGGAGCTCAGCCATTGGTCATTTGTTCCAATTGGCAATGAAATACAAATACACCATCACTAATGGCTGATGTTTAGATAAATTGGACCCATCGGGCTTCCTGCACTTCATACTACTACAACCTAATACTGTATATTCCATAATGTTATTTGTATTACCATATTTGTCTAGATTTTGTCTTTGCTGCAGTGAAAAGTGATATCACCCATTGGGTATTAATAAATAACTATATCCTATTGTATTCCTGTTTCATAAAATGACCGCAAGGAATTTGGAAAGTCAGTCCAGGGAACATCAAATCTATAATTCTGACCATTGTTTTGCTTATTCTTTAACTTTTTGTGAACCCACCGTTAGCCACAGATGGCATAAACACAAGTGGAAAGCACAAAATTATGTGATAAGGGTACCTCAGTATAATTTGTCAGAAATAGCATATAATGAAAAGCCTTAAAAAAACATTTGGGACCTCATTATTATACTGATTTATTTTGTACCTCTACTTACCAAGATGAATACATACAGATGAAAAAACCTCAAATTGGGGCCAATGTGACAGATGGGCAAACGCAAGTGAAACACACGCCTTTGTGCCCTCAAGTGCGTTTAGTGGACGAGCCTGAGCCAGAGCTTAGCCACTAATGAGGTTCTACTCATAACTCCAACTGAGCCCACTCCAAATAGTGGTGACCAGACACACATTTCGGGAGGGAGGCTAATATGTGACACACACACAGCCAAATAAAAAACAACCTTGAAAAACAAAGCCAAAAAACAACACAAAGGGGTACACAAATATAGCATTGTTTGTCAGCCCCATTTTGTTAGACATTCAGGGGGTGGGGGGTTGCGTTCTGGGGGCACAGAGGTTAAATTGTTGATTAAAATGGTTGAACAAGCTATATGATTGAAATGTTATTTAATCCCCTATAAGAAAAAAAACCCTAAACTCCCTTGCATATAGGACATTTGGAGGGAGATTTATAAGGGATAACAATGTGTTTATATCATAATAATATTAGATGTATATTACAATTCAAGTCTAGAAAATACAAAACAATTCATGTGCATAGTTGGTATCTCGTATTAATATGAGGGTGAAAGAAGGTTTTTAAATCATCATATTAAGACTTGCGGCCCAGTGGGGCGAGTGGTTAGCACGCCTCACAGTTTTGGCGTCCTGGATTCAAATCCAGTGTGTGGAGTTTGCAAATTCTGCGTGGGTTTCCTCCGGGTACTCCGGTTTCCTCCCACATTCCAAAAACATGCACGGCAGGCTGATTGGACACTCTAAAACTGCCCCTAGGTATGGGTGTGAGTGTGCATGGTTGTCCGTGTCCTCGTGCCCTGCGGTCGGCTGGACACTGATACAGGGTGTCGCCCGGTTCTGGCCCGGAGTCAACTGGGATAAGCTCCAGCACCCCCCGCGACCCTAATGAGGATAAAGCGGTTCAGAAAATTAGATGAGAGATTAATAGAGATAAATCAAAATTTTGGAAAATAGAAAACAAAACAAACTCAGCATGAATGCATGCAACATTGTCAAATTATTAATTATCTAATCCTTTACAACGTACGAAAATTCAACATTCTTTCAAGAGTATTCACATCATAAACACCACATGTGACACACAGATGCTACCGGTCTCCTACAGAGAGTAATTGAGTTGTCCACAGAAGACATTCTCATGGATGAACATGCGTGCATGCACACAATGTGGATCTGCAGTTCAATTAAAAGACCCATGCGTAAAATTGTAACAAGCACAGGTTAGATTCTCATGCCATGATTGGAGGGGAACTACCGTACTTTTCTCAAAAACATAATCACACGGGCAAATGAATATTTCATTTGAATTGCATTGACAGCATCCACAACAACAATATTATTCCTCCATCCATTTTAATTCTAATTAGGGTGTCATAATGGAACACTCCCTCTGTGAAAGCGGCTCTCATTTTTTCAATGGTTAGGATTATAAACGAGAAAATATGAAGCCCTTTTGTAAAAAATATAATTAAAAATAACTACGACTGACTGGCGACCAGTATACGGTGTACAAATCTGTCTTTCGCCAGAAGTCAGCTGGGATAGGCTCCAGCAAGCCTTCACCCCTTACGAGAATGCGTGGTACGGAAGATGAATGAAATAGCTAATAGAGAAGCCCTTTCTGGCACATTGTCTACATGTAGTGTGTGTTGTCATGTCAATTTGTACCAACTTGTTATTTAGGCTAGGATTCTATTAACAAAGCTTTTGAGAAGGTGGTTATTTTTCATTGAATAATTTAGCTGATGGATTCTTTGATGACCTACCGTATTTTCCGCACTATAAGGCGCACCTAAAAGCCTTCAATTTTTCCCAAAAGCGGACTATGGGACAATGGGAAACGTATCGCCTGTGAGTAAGATTTGATCTAGTCTGTTAGTTTCCTTTGGGCCTGAACAGTGTCTCGTTTGTACCATGACATCGCAATGCACGCTGTAATACTCACTGTTCTTTGAACATGCATATCTGACTCATTTAACAATCATTAAGCTCTCATCAGGATCTTAAGTGGAGTGCTGACAGCCTAGGCTAACATAAACGACCTGTCACAGCAGCTTGTTAAAGTTTTTGCTTTGATGTTGAACAGATGAAGAGATTTACCTCTCTATGGTTCATTTTGGCACCCTTTGTTGGTAATGAGATGGATGAACAATGGCTACTTTACCTGCTTCTGGAAAATATTGGCTTTTATTTACATTTTCTCCTCTTTTAGTCCTATGATCAATGTGCACATAATAATGATATGGTCTACCCCTTTATGACCTTTTAGTGACTAATTAATCATGATGTCAATTAAAGGTATGGATGCAATATGAATTGACCCAGTGTAATATATATTGTGCAGTATCATGCAAAAGACTGAGATGGAGCATTTTAGCATATTGACCATAAACAAGACATCTGCTACACTTTGAAAGCATTTTTTTTGGTATGTAACATGTTTTTGTCCAAGTACACATAATATCTGCTTGAGAGTAATATATTCGAGATACACTCAAACCGGAGGCTCTGATCCGCAAATAAACAATAACGGTGGACATTCTCAGTAAAAGTCGGAGGCAGTTATGACTAACTGTTTGTAGAAGTAAGGAAGTGCAGAGGACGAGGATTTGTTGTACTGTATGATATAATTATTGATTGTCTGTGATTATAACTCAATAACACCGCTCTTTGCTTAAATCCCTTCTTCTCAAATTGATAGTTAAATTGGTAGATGTCTTAAGAATGCACCTGCCAGTACTAAAATTAGATACTCAATGAGTTAATTGAGATTTTACATCTGTAAATAAAAATTTCATTCAGATCTAGAGACAGCATTTTCCCATTTGGATTTTTTAAATCTAAATATTTCATATGTAGAGGTACAACTGTATGTGACACATCTCTCTCTCTCTCGCTTTCTCTCTCTAGCTCACTGTCCTTCACATGCTCCTTGCGATTGGTGCCACATAGTAGCAACAGTTAACTGCTACAGAGGCATTAAAAAGAAGTTTTCTCATCATTGGCACTCAATGAGTAAAGCGGGCATTGTGTGCATGTTTATCCGTGTTTCAAAACATTGCAAATTATGACATCCATACAAATGGTCCGTTAGTCCAATAGCTGAACTTTTTTAGTGAGAAAACATGGCTTGAATAAGTTCAGGGTCTGTATATTTGCGTGTGCATTATTTCATTCCTAATTATTTATGTGAAGTGAGTTCTGCATAATTCTCTCTCGGCTCGTTGTTTTGTTATTGGAAATATGCTGTTGACCTGCTGCGTTTGGGGATGAAAATGAATCAGGAAATAATGAGCCTCTCTCTTACCTTTAGCAGCACTTCAACACGTCAAACTGTGAAGACAGAAAGGGAGAAGAAAGAAGAGGAAGCGTGAAAATATGTTACTATAAATTCCAACACGGGTACAAAAGATTCTACAGAAAGATACTTTCACTGTCACACCAAAAAGATGGCTGGTGAATTTAATTGCACAAGCGCATGTTCAAAAAGTCTGATTCATCTAGAAAATGCTCGATCACAGTATGCACCATGGACAAGAGGGAGTTCAAGACATAATAAACCTCACTAGATCTTATACTTCTTTAACTAAGAGGAAAACCGCTTATTACAATAAAGCATCTTTTTAAAGATGTAATTTATTTAACTGAGAATAATACAGCTCTAAAAAGAAATAATACAAAGATCCAAAATTGAAACCATTTGAAAGGGAAGTCATGAAACAATTATAAAAGAGGCTTCTGCGAAAGATGCTCAAGTTTATTGGTTAACTAGCAGAATTAAAACAAAGAAACATACACCAGAAAAACAGCCTTCATTTGTTGGATCTCTGGAACCTGTACAATATTTATTCCCCTCAAACCCCAGCAGAGCAAGACTGAAAGTGGGGCAATAGTGTTGGTGAAATGTGCATTGTTCTTTTTTGTCTTTATCTGCCAGACGTTAGAATAACAATGCATTACACTTTTGGAAATCTCCATGCGAAACCCACCTAATGGAAAACGAACATGAAAATCAGTACACGTGCCTTCTAATGAAGGGGGGTCGACTGAAACAAGGGGTCGATCAGATATCAAGTCTTTAGGAATGAAATTCACATTTTGAACACCCCTTATAGCTACGCATGATCTTTTAATGTCATCATATAAGCCCTAAAGATACAGTCCATTTCAAGAGCTTAGTTCTCTGTCAATGCCCACCACAAGATGTTTACATATTTTGGCAAAAAAAGGGACAAATAGCCAAAACAGCTTTCAGTATCAGAACAAAGACTCCAGTGAAAAGTACAACTACACTAATACTTTGTACAGGTAACGAAATGAGCAAAATTATCTGTGTAAAGTTTTGTATATCGCTTGCAATTCGTCTTATTGGAGTATCCAGTCATATCCCAAGAACTGTCTGTTTACGAAAGTAAGAAAAGTGAAAACAGGCCCCCTTTAAGAAGTTTCCCTTCACAACAATCCCAGACCTGGTCCCTCAAGTTTTTTCCGCATTGTCGTATGGAGAAGTAGAACAAAATGCTACATTGGGCTGAATAAAAGCACCAAAATATGCCCACAAAAGCATCTCTATGAAAAGAAAAGGGGAAAAGAGTACCAAGTAAATTGGGTTGTTTACCCAAGTTATTTTTAGATTTTAATTAAATTGTGTGCCTGTCACTGAAAAGAGAACTAATCTGTAATTCAATGAAAAATTATAGTTATAACATATCAATAAGCGCTGGACACACGTAGACAGATTCCAACACACAGACTTGTGGAGATCAGAGCATTTCATTAGTGAGGTGTGGATAGATAACGGTCCCAAAGGAGACATTGACCAAGAGGCCATTGATCTCCTGAGCTAAGCAATTCTGTGTGTGTGTGTGTGTATCGGGGTGTATAATATAAGTACCCTACTGATAGAGTGTTTAAGATGTTAAAGTAAGCACAGTGAATTTAATCCAGCTGTGTTCAATGGAGAGAGAACGAAGCAAGATTTTTGGCATGTTCATTTGGTCCAATTATTTTGTCCAATCACTGCCAGTCAACCAGAGCCACCAAGCCACCATCACTGATATTTATGCCTGGGATAACCTAAATTCCATGAATTCATGAGGTTTAGTGAATGGCAACGTAGTGCATGTGGGGGCATTTTGTATCATTTAGTCTTGCAGGAAGAGTGAAATATAAATCAATCTGCCCAACAATGCAATCACAGTTTTATTGATGACTCAATAAAGATCACTAGCTCAGAGGTTGTAATCATCATTTATGCTAATATAACAACGCCACTAATTCCTATGATAAATGTGCTGTAAACAAACAATCAAGTGAGTAGAGTGTGTGTTAAGTGGTGCTATCTTGTGTGCATGCTCCAGTGTTTCCCATCTCCATGTGGCGGCCTTGTAATTAGCTCTGTAGCTTGTTGTCTTACATTGGATGTGAAGGTAATTGGGGCTCTTGGACACACACTCTCAATCTCTGTCAACGCCAGTGTGTGTTGCATACTGGAGCTCGGCCAAGGATTTACTGTGTGCTCAGCCAGCTCTAAAGCAGCTTGTGATTCATTAGTGATGAGTGCATTTAGGAGTGAAATGAGAGTCTGAGTGCCCCAGTGGCTACGTGCATCATGATACCATTCAATGTATTGCTGCTCTTTTGTTTTTAAACTGTATGAAGTCCTTTTGGACTTCTGGTTTTTGTTCCAGGGCTAACCACTAAATGTACTACTGAAGTTTATGTTGTTTTAAAATGCCGTGGTAAATAAACAATAACGCTTGCAAATGGAAAAAACAGATGGTCAGAAGATTAAACACTAGTGGTATTGAATGTTAATTTCTCTACGAAATCATATTGATTTTTTTGTGTATCGTGTATTTGAGTTCTGTATATTGCTCTGAATGGTAGGTGTCAGATTTTCACACATTTTTTGTGACATCTTGACAGTGTGCTTTGAATTATACAGTTCAGTTTGTTTTAAAAAAAATTAAGAGTAACAATTCTTTATTCTTATTATTGAAGAATACCCACCTCGTTTGCTGAGGAAAGGGGCGGGGGGCTGTTAATAAATGTTTATTTATGTACAAAGAAGTAACATTAGCTGGAAAATGTGTGTAATTTTGCAGTTGATAAAAATGGGGTGACAATATTTACAGTTCTAATATAGTCAAGTGACATCATAACTACAGTACTAACTTGGTGTGCCACAGCGATCTCTTATACCGAAAGTTTGTTTTGTCCACATTATACGTAAGCTAATCAAGAATTCCATAGGAGTTCACAAAATATTAAGTTAAACACACTACAGTTCTCTTCATTACAAAAAAGCTAAATGCAGTCATCAGGAGTACAGTTCCCATTCGCACAAATTATGAACTATTTGAAGGACTTTAGTTCGTTGTAACCGGTTAAAATCCCTAATGGTCTGGTAGTGTCTTGGGTAGGAAAAGTTGGTGTAAACCAATTTTGCTCTTGGATGAAAAAGAACTCTACTACTGTACAACTTTGGCACCTTTTGTCAAAAGTGCATATACATATATGAATCAGAAACCACAACAATAAAAGCAATCTTTTGGTAATTGCATTAGATTGCTCCAGGGCATGTGGAGATATTGGTTCCGATTTTGTAGAAAATATAAATAAATAAATAAACGATTATATAAATACAGTATCCTTGTTTTTGAATATGGTTGTGAGTGGAAGTGTGCATGGAAATATAATGGAGTCAGTGAAATGTGTCATTAATTACTGTTTTACACCTGCTTGCCTCAGCTAATCAACACACACACACAAGTTCTCACTTTAATGTGGTCATGGGTTTTTCGCTCACCTGTACAGTTTTTTTTAACCAGTTTCTTTCTCACTCACTCCTTCAATTCTCACCATACACTTATACAATCCATTCACTTCACACGTGTGATGTAGGGGTGTGCATGGGTGTGTATTCTCCAAGCCCGTTTCCTCCACAAAGGCTACAGCTACTGCCGGTATGCTGAATAAAAGATGATATAGTTGCCTTATCATATCAGGAGATTAGCGGCTCAGGCAACAGTCATTTTGTCCCACTGAAGATATTACACCAAAGGGGGCACAAGCACTTCAGCAAAACAATTGTTCATTCTGGATATGAAGGAGCATGGAGTTAGGCAGACTTATATTTGTGTGTACCTGGTTATACAAAAAGGCAGTCCAACAGTTATGAGGAATAAGCGCTATTATATTTAACTGAGTTATGGTTCCTTTTTTTTTCAGGAAATGTACTAATGTGTAATTAAAATAATCATCAAAATAACCACAGAACCAAATTCAGGATCAAAGAGTTGTGATTTAATTGTTGTTTTGGAAGAACTACCAATAAACATATTCAAAATAATGGGAAAACATTATTATTTATCATTACTATTATAGCACTATTAGGCAACATCTCTGTCAAAAAGTCCATATCCATGATTAAAGGCAAAGAAGATCCAAGTTTGAGTGACCTCCAAGACAAACAAACAAGTGTAAAGCCATTGTCGGCGGTTAATCCTGGAAATCTCCACACCATCATGATGCAAATTCTATCTGCACTTTCAGTACTTTTGGTATGTTAAAAAGGTACAAGTTTTGAACTTTGAACTTCTAAAATGAACTGCAACCTTTATCCGCATAACATATTATTTTAATACTAAAAAATAACCTATATTTGTTTATTGCAGTTATTAGTGTACCGAGTGGCGAGCTATCAGTTCTGCTATGGGAAATGATCCAATTTGTTATTGTGATCTTGATATCAGTCTTTAGCCATGAATTTGCTTGCACACGCCCCCCCGCCTTCTGTCTTTCACACACACTCTCATACATTTACACGCACAGAAATCACGTCGAGCATATGGCTTTTCCTCTACTCTTTGAAGACTCGCTTTGAAGCTACAGCGCTCGTATCGATTGCTGCTCAGATGAGCCCGCTTTACCAGAGCCCTGCGATTATCTGTCACTTTATTTCAAACAACGGCCTCGAGACTTGAGGTGGGGAGAGGAGTAGGAGGGCTTACCTACTCCACCCATCACTCAATCACACTATTGTACAAACACCCAAACGGGGTAGATAATGAGATGAGCTTACGTGCCCGATCCTGATACTTAAGTCAAGCTGCACGTCAAAACAGACAAGTAGCAGCAGACTGTTGAGGGAGTGAGGACACAGTGATCGAAAAAGAGTCTGGGAAAAGTGATGAAACTTAAGAGAAAAAAAATGTTCCCCCCCAGAGGCACTGCTCTGATTAAAAACAAAACCTGCTCCCCAAAAGGAGATTTAAGGCATTACTAGTCAAAATGAATAAGAACTGTTTGAATCCTTGCAGGTTCAAGGTCAGCTGCCGCTTACTCGTAATGTTCCTCACATTAAAATAGATAATATCGGCTCTCATCTGAATATATCACATACAGTTGAGGGTTGCAGAGTGTGTTATTGAAAAAGGTGCTTTCTCCGCGATGCCCATGGGAGAATGTCGGAGAGGGAGTCAGGATGACATGAAATGTTAATGGTGTGCCCAGAGCAGCAGAACTTCATAAAAGACTTGATTTAGAAACTTCAGTAGCTTTCAGGGACATTGAACACTGTAGAATCACAGACACACAAGACACACACTGTCACACACTCACTAAATTAACTCTTCAGCTCTCCACCCGATGGACTTGTTGTTATGTAGCTCTTATTGAGAAGAATACAATCCATGGAGTTGCCATGTCAACCCCGGATAAATTAAGTTAATTTTGATGAGCCAGCTAGGATACGCCTCATGTTGTGTTAGTGATGTTATATACAATCCGAATGATTATAACAATTATGTTAATATATACTAATATTAATTTATATCGTATTAACTGAGCTGTTTACAGTTACATACTCAAATTTGAACTAATAAGACTTCATCATAATGCAAACTCATCACTTATCCAAGGTAAAGTAATATATTTATACAAGTTGTAATTTAATTTTTTTGTTTGTCAAGGCATTTTTTTTCTTTTTACCTAAATTATATTAGTTACTGTTTGACATTATTACTATTTCCTGTAATTGACAATTTGATGCTGGGAATACTTTTGATATTTGAAAGAATTGAAAATACACCCAAAAAGATGCCATTCAACTTTTTTTAGTGACTAGAATATACTATTTAGACTCTAAATTGTATACCCTAAATTTTAGAGTATGTGCATACATATCTAAGCAGTGTCAAGTGAGCGATGTCTGGGTGAGTGCCTATATTAAGTGGGTTTATGTGTATTGGTACAGCAGTCAGAGTATGAAAGGAATGAAACGTGCATGTGTGTGTTTGTGGCCTCATTAGATCAGTATCCATCCATAGCAATCAGCAGTGATCCCGACTCAGCATTAATTAAGGCTCCATTAACTACAACCCCCTATTGGGGTATGCTCACATTTACACACGCACACACACACAGGACACCTGCACTCATTAACGTGTAAGTGAACTCACACACATGCACAAATGTACACAAATTTCCTCCGGTGTAATTACCAGACACTATGTGGACAAAGCGGTACTAATGTTCTGAAACTATTGATTGGAATGTAAAAATGATGCAGTGAAGTCTGGTGAACATTTAATCAATGCTGGAGGAAAACTGAATTTTCTGTGAAGATCATTAAAAGTACAGTGACGGAAACATTTTAAAATCAGCAATACAATCTTTCCAAGACTTGATTGTGTCAATCATGTAAGAAAATAAAATTGTGAATCAAATTGAAATCTTAATACAATCAACCAGAAAAATCCCAATTAGAACATGTCGTTAAGTCATTGAGCCCTAACATAAAAAGATTAACTGGCCGATGGTTGAATAAGAGTATAAAATTATGAAGAGGACATCGCCATAATTATAACAATGGGCATAGTTATAAATAAAAAGTGGTGTGTAGGACTGTGTCAGTGAAAATTCATATTGCTGAGAGCATTAAAATGCTGTAGGTCAAGTGTCAGAGGTTAAAGTCCAGTCAGCAAGAGTGGATCTCTAGAGAGACCCTACTACTGCGCACAGTATTTCTTTGACATGACCATTGAATTGTGTATGCGTATGAGGGTGCATCTGTGAGCGAAACAGTGCGAGAGAGACACTTGAAACCTTCAATCGCACAAGAATGTAAAGCAAATTGGCTTTAGATACACCACACATAAAGTGGCAGTCCCACAACCCACTGTTGTACACTGGTCATTTGATGCTAACACATCTGTTATTTTGTTTGTCAGTTACTTTCTACAAAAATGTGGTACGAACAAGCCCCAAGTAACTTTTGGTTCATGCAAAATTTAAATGATCTATTTCCGTCTTTGATTTCAAGTAGATTCACACGATTTTAGTGAAATTCCATCATTGTAACAGTTTTTTTTATTTGAGTATGTTTTGTGGGTACTTCTGCTGGGTCTGGTTCTGGTTAGATTAAAAGCAACTATTATTTGGTCCATATATTTATTTTTATTTATATACCTTTTCCCCCTTTTTTAATTTCAATTTGTTTTGAGAAGTTACATTAAGTTATGGTATTCTTTATATTTGTGCTGTATTTATACAGATGACTTTGTTTAAGCTGCATCGTTAAAGTGAGGTATAAATAGACTTGAGTTGAGTTACAGTCAGCAGATGGAGTCATTACTTATTGGAAGTGCATGTTTAAAGGTGACCGTGAATGGAACTTATACAGAACAATTTAATTAGTTTATGATGCCATATGAAATTTGGTTTCAATGTAATGAAAATATAAGGTTCCATTTCAATCATCTATCTCAAATGCCAGTTTCTATAAAGGCCCCAGGTTCATTCTGTACACTTTGGTTTACTCTTTCCTGTTTTTATATTGTTAATGGGCCGTTTATTGCATGCCTTTTCATTAGATAAGATTTTCCGGTATTTTAGCTTTTGTTACAATGGGGCCCACACAGCTGGAGTGAAAAGCAAAAGACAGGGTGAGACGTACGTTTCAAGCATCTGTTAATTTTTCTGCCCGTGTCCACAGGCCAGTTTCAAGTTCAACAAACACCAGGTAACATAACATCAGCGCGACCTGTACCAAATCATTCTTCCTTTCCTGACAGTCCACTACTTCCTTGATAATCCCACAATTTTTGGATGGTTCTGAAGAAAGTAATACAGCTATGAATATTTTATGCGAAAACCCTAGTGTGCTGCAACTTCTGCTCTGTTGTCCATGAAAAAGCTGCTTGGGTGAATATCTGTTGGGATGTTTGTGTGTTCCTGACAGGGAGAAGCAATGGGCCAAGTGAGGGCCAAAGGACTCTTTGGTATCAATCACAGATCGAGACTGACAGACGAGTTAATCACCATTGCTCTAACATTCCCTGACACACAAACTGTCCTCTCAGGAGAACACTGTCACTCTCTCCTCCTGCTGTCTTTCTCACTTCCTCCTGTCTTGCATTCTGCCATGACCCGTTTTGGATTGTCTGTGTCCGTCAGACAATTCTAGTATATTCACATTGGATGTACTGAGTGGCTTTCTCTCAAGTCTGGATGGGTGTCGTATGTAAGAGCTGCTTATCTGATGAATGCATTTCGCTCTCCATCAAGTCTGAATCTTAAGCGTAGAACTACTTGACATTAACGAGCTGTGAGGAGCTGATCGTGCATAGACACATTGATCCTGCCAATTCAAATCTGCATTGCAATAATACACTTCAATCCCCGGGCTACTAGTTGTCCACCCCTAGCAGATTGCATTACTGATCACCTTTCAAGACTTGTAGCTGTTTGGTGAGAGAGCTCATTAGTCTCCTCTCAGCCAGCAGCGAGGGTGCCCCCTCCCAACTTAACACACAGTAAACAAAAGTATTTAAAAATGCATCGTGGAATTCAAACCACGGACATGAACTGTGTACCACAAGTCATGAAGGGGCTAACATTTCATCAGGGATGAGTATTTGGGCTCTCAAATTGCTGTCACTGTAATGGTTTCGAGCCAACAAAAGCCTGCTTTAGAAAAACAGTGGCACGTCTTCTTACAAATGCTTCTCGATACAACACATTGTCCAACACAAAAATACCACGCTCCAGCCAAACGCCACAGCCATCACTCTCGGGGAGGCGGCCACTAGAAGTTATAAAACTACTTCTGGAACAGGTTAATTTTGTAAGACAAGGTACCAGAGTAGGTTTTCATGAGTATTGGAGTACTGTACATACAATTAATGATAACTAAGCCATTAGTTGGAGTATGTCAGCCACTTTATGCAGTGCATACCCGCAAAGCACATACACACACACACACACACTCTTATGGCCATGGCCGCTTTTTTTTCCATTTGCCTGACAGATGGGTGGATAAAGTCTTTAATACCGCTGCCAAGTGGTAACGTCGCCATTCTTTTGTTTCCCCCTCAATAGAAATGTTGTTTATTTATTTATGCCTGGTCTAGAGTATCAAGTAATTGGTCTGTTTGTTAAACTCTCAAAAACACAGCAAATGCTTCTGACTATACAGTGCAATGCAATACGACAGAAAATAAATATTATCAAACTTAATATGTAATGATACATAAAAACCACCAAATGTAAATGCGTTTGAGCTCGATCATTTTATATCTGTTTTGTTCATCTCTGTAGTTGTAAGAAAAACACTGAAATACTGTTTGTGTGTAAGCCAACAATTGGGAAATTTTAGTGAGGATTTAATTGTATTATCTTTTGCATGCAAACCTACTAAATAAATTTAATAACCGTCACTAAACATCTTACCTCGGAGTGATAGCCAACAAATTGAAACATTTTAACATTCTGGCCATGCCTTGGCAGTAATATCCTGTTGAAGTCAAGTGCTTATTTATCGACAGTATCAACACCACTGGAAACTAGAAGAAGAAGAATGTGTGCTTGCCGTGCTTAAAGCAGTCAGTCTTAAAGATGGACATTTCCCCTTGTGGCCATAAAACTGTGTCAATAATCTATTAGTTAAGCACATTCACTGTAGTCTCACTTTGCTCCAAGTTGAAGTCAGAAAAAAGGGCACAGCGCTTTCCAGTTGAGCGCTTGAAAGACAAATGTGTCATGGCTCCACTTGCTACAGAATCTCAAGATGGTTTGTGTTTTTCAAGGATTAAGCTTTTACCTGAAAACTGGAAACTCATGTTAACTAAGTAAATAAAGTGTGAGCTCCCACTCAATGATAAAAAATATTATTTGTTTCTTCTTTGACCTAATTGCCTGAAACTGTATTAAATTTAGTTTTTCTTTTTTCCAGTGGGAGATTAAAAGGGTTTTGATCAAAAAGTAATTTGTTTAGTGTAGTAGTTTGATTTTGTTTGATGTTTGCAATTTGGACAGTTTTTTGTATCTTGGAACAAAGGGTTTCACACCGAAGCTCTTTGTAACCTGAATAGTATTTCGTAAGTAGAATTCGATGAGCTATCACAATATACTACACATATACATACTAATTAGTTAAAGGAAACTGTATTATATTTTTCATCACGTTTTATTCCGTGAAAACCAACTTTGTTCCTAGCTGATAGACTTTGGTGAAATACATCTAGATAACGTTTACCTGGAAAGCACGATGATGATGATATTAAATTCATGCCTATGTACATTTCACTTAATTATAGAAGATTTTTCCTAATTAAAGCCTTTTACGGGCTCGGAAAAAAAGAGTGAATGTATTTTTGTCACTTGCTCTGTTTTTTGAATGTCCAAAATGTCTCTTTCCCTTTCTTTTCACACACTGAGTGTCTTCCTATACCACCTTCATCATCTCTCTTTGACCTGCTCTATCTTCTATCTGTTTCCTTCTCATAGCATTTCTTTTGTCTCCACAAATGATAAAGATCGGGGAAGCCGTAAATTTCCTCAAGTACATCCACCATTATTCACATTGTAAAGCAGAAAGAGGGAGAGAAACAGCAAGCAGTAAGACAAGTCGGTGACAAGAATAAGGTGTAAAAGTGGGTGTTGGGTGTAAGATTGTTGAGGAAATGAAGGGAAAGTTAGTAAGGCAACAAAAAGACAAACAGGCATTCTGCAAATCCTGAGACACGGCGATGATTGGGTGAACAGACAGACAGTGATGGAGGTGCTAAAAGAGCAATGGAGGCAAAGAGACAGAAGGGGGAGAGAGATAAAGACACAGCCTTTCACATAACTCACACAGACACTCTGTCAAAGCACACGCACATTACTATGGTGAGATGAGCAACATGATTAAGAGTTCCCCAGAGGCCCCGAAACATCCTTCTTGGGCCACTACAGACAAGTTAGTAGATCGCCACTCAGCGCTCAGGGATTAAGCTGCCTCCCTGTGTACATATAAGCATAGGATGTATAGTCTGTGTATGAAAAGGTTGTTGGGGTAGGAGTCAATTTTCTATGGAATCGCGACTGAAACTACTTAAATCAACCAAATCCGATTTCAATCCCACACTAATTTGAAAAGAGGGTATGTACACAGAGCGCGAGTCCCTGAGATGCAGGGCTCTCACTATTTCTGCATTATCGTTAAATGTATTATATCTAACATATGATGGTGTTTTTTTTCCAAAGAGACAAAAGCATACCATATTACCAACTGTATATAAGAAGCTGTAATACTGCCAACAGACAATAACTTAACCACTTCTTTCAACCAAGGACACTCAGTTGAAAGTTTGTTTGATATGTTCTATGGAATATACTTTTATTGATGAATTGAACTGAAACTTATCTGTTATGAAATATGCTGTTATTTTTCCACTTGTTGAGATAATTCAAGAGATAAATACAAGATTTACTCATTTACTTGTACATATACTTTTTTTTTTTTTACATACATGTCATTTTTATTGCCCATTAAAGCAGTTATGTGAATGATTGATGTTACTGCAAAAATGATCAAAACAACAGTGCACAACAACCCCGACTTCTTTGGAGTGCCAGATAAGCGCGTTGCAATCTATATTTTAGTGAAATTGCACCTAGTCTGGGTTCTTTATCAAAAATGGTAATCGTACCGTTTTTGGATTTCAAGCATAAAAAACAGTCTACCTAACTACACACTAATGTTAGTGACGATCATGTAAACATAGAGCACACAGTCTATACCACCTACAAATCAGAAACGACAAAGGCGAACAAACTACACACTAATGGTAGCAATGATCATCTGAAAATACAGTTTGTGTAGTCTAAAACCTGTCGATTATAAATCATAAATTCAATGAGTAGCTTCTAGAGTCACTCTCCTAATGTAATTGGTGCACAATTAAATATGGTAATCATTATTAGTGAGGTAGGTTAACACAAAGATAAAAGAACCAAGACACCTTTGTTTCAGTTGTCTGCATTGCTCAAATGCATCTCCAATGCAAATAATATAATCTTATTCCTAATTTTGTCATTTGAACTTCATAATGATTTTTTCCCCCTGTAGAGGTACATGAAATCATTAATTCGGACAGTTTGTGAAAGTTGTAGCAGACTTTGTTTCAGTAGCCCACAGTTTACCTTACCAAGTTCAGACAAAAATAATACACAGAATCAAAACAATAAAAATTATTCTGGGATGACTATCGACTTTTAGAATGGGAAAACCTAGGCTTTCCCATTGCGAACCGTGTTTGTATTTCCCCAAATCTTGTCTCCTTAATGTTTATTTGAATAAGGACACTATGAATAATTGAAATGTATTTCTTAAATATAAGTCCTTTAACTGTTCTCTCTTTATACTTTATATTTAATATTTTAAAGTCAGCTGCGTATATTTGAAACCCTTTGGGAGGGTTTGATGATTTCCAGCTTTATATAAAAAAGTTCACTTAAATTTGTATTTTAAATGCATGGTCATTGGTATACCATTATGTCATGATGACATTATGCACAGTTTGACCAGGTTTTGATAGTTAAAATACAAAATATAACCAATCCCAACACCCTCAACAACACATTTCTACTTAGTTTGTTCTCTTACAGTTTCTTTGGAGTCTTAGCAGAAATGTCAGTATGCAAGAGATTACATATACATAGATGTTAATTCCTATTAAAGCCACAGAAAATCTTTTTTGTCTTCTATTCTTTTCGGGTGTATTTGTGGTCAGAATTATGGAGATGTCACCCTTTTTTTTCAGCAACGGCTTGAACCAAAGTATTCCCGTAGCTTTACACAAAGGTCAGTGCAGGGATTCAAACGTCTAATGCCGAAAATGTAAAGCACACTTGGCAAAAGGTAAAGAAAATGAAAAAATAAAGGCAAACAAAACAAAAGAAACAGCAGCACTTGCAACAGGAATAAATGTGATGTTTTCTGTGGGAGCTCCTGCCTGACTTATGAACTAAATCCACCTGTAAGCGCATTCCGGTCATGTTCTATGGGATCAGCAGCATAAATCAGGATTTATCACTTCTGACATCGCTGGAAACGCACTAACAGTAGGGTCGCCGACTTTTCCCAGCCAGTGATTTACCTGATACTGTGATAACAGCTGAAGGCCATAGAGGTTTCTGCTGCCCACTGGGGAAAAGGAAAATGTTCAGGTGGGTTTTCTGCAATGTGTAAATTCACCTCTAGATGACACTACTACGGTGGCCCAGCGGACGAGTAGTTAGCGCGTCCGCCTCACAGTTCTGGGGTTGTGGGTTTGAACCCAGGTTGGTCCACACTGTGGAAATTGCATGTTCTCCCTGGGCTTGAGTGGGTTTTCTCTGGGTACTCCAGTTTCTACCCACCTTCCAAAAACAGGCATGTAGGCTGGTTAAACACTAAATGTCCCATGTATGAGTGTGAGCATGAAT
Source organism: Stigmatopora argus (assembly GCF_051989625.1). Taxonomy (NCBI): domain Eukaryota; kingdom Metazoa; phylum Chordata; class Actinopteri; order Syngnathiformes; family Syngnathidae; genus Stigmatopora; species Stigmatopora argus. The sequence goes on from NC_135393.1 coordinate 10,318,798, forward strand.
GGCTGTCCGTCTCCTTGTGCCCTGTGATTAGCTGGCCACCAATTCAGGATGTCACCTGCCTGGTGCCCAAAATTAGTCTGGATAAGTTCCAGCACCCCCTGCAACCCTTGGATAAGTGGTACAGACAATGAATAAATGAATGCATAAATGAATGATACTACCAAAATGGACATTATGGTTTAAAAGTAGTAAGTCCTGGTCTATTAATATTGTATTAAGTCAAGTCAAAATTGATAAAACAACACAGATTATAGTTTTTTTTCTTGTGACTTCTAAGACCGTTCAGAAGTAGTGTTTTCTTCAAATTATTTTTACAATACATAAATAATAGAGTACAATGTGTCGTTGTGTGACTTAAAGTATGGACCCCAGTTGGTGGCCAACCTGAGAAGGTGGGGTGTGGATGCCTGAGCTGCAAGAGTCATGGGGAGCCAAGAGAACAAATACAAGCAAAGTAGATGATCTGGCATTTACTAGTAGTGGTGTGGTGGGCGGGCCTGTGCAAACATCATACTGTGTTGCTCTCACATGGGCAACAAGAGTAGAATTAGAATGAACAATCCACTATCCAACAAAATGACACACACTGTTACTGCTTACTTCTTCGTTTGGGATGCAATATTTTTAATCTCCCACAAATACAGATTTATAAAATGCATCTGAGGGAATCCATGTTTGACCACAAAACACGACATTAGATACACCTGTACATACTGAATGAGCACCAATATAAATGGGAAATGGGACAATGCACATAGTGATAGGTATCAGTTTATTGATGTGGTAAGGCTGCCTTTTGCTGTTTTACAGCTGTACCTGAACTTAATGAAGTGGCAGATGAGTGTATTCCTTCATGCAAGTGTGTGCCTCATTAAATGTGTGTTTGTGTGTGCCTGTACACGGGTGGGGGGGTGTGTGCAAGAGCGAGAGAGCGCGAGAAGAAGCAGGAGAGATAACATGAAAGCTTCTCACAGTCCCCATACAGCACTCAGATGAGTGTGATTAAAAACCCAAGCCTTGGTTTTCACACACAGACACGCACGCACATGCACAGACACATCTACACAAAGCATCCCCTCATGCTTTCTGTTCTAAATTTACACCTAACATGAGAACAGAAGAATGGGGGAGGAGGCAAGTCGGAGGTATGAAGGCGAGGTAAGGTAGTGAGGAAGGACGGGAGGAGAAGGAAAAACCAGCATCGTCGGCCAGAAGATAGTGGGCGGAGGCATCAAGGGATGAGTAGAGAGAGTGTATCAGGAAGAAATACGCCAGACGGGGCAAAAAGTGGGAATGGAGATGGGGAAGAGCCCAATTTATGAAGAGAGGAGCCAAATCTGATTTAGGAAGACTTAGATGGAAAAAGGAAGTGCATATTGGGAAGGTGGGGGGGTTTGAGATTCAGATAAAGGAGGGAGAAGGACAGCGGCATATTAGTCAAGGTGTCCAGTCTGTGTATTGCCTGCTGTGCAATACCTCCCCTCTGATTTACTCTGCCGAGTGACTGATGAGCATGAAGACGGAAGAAGGGATGCAGAAATGAAGAGAGGAGGGAGGTCTCGCAATGAGCGTTTAGGCCAAATTAACGGCACCTCATAAATTAGACTAACAGTCCAAGTAGAGGGGCTATAAAAATGTGTTCACAGTATACTAGTAAGGGAATATATGTTTACATGTGCATGTATATGTGAATGATGACACGTCAAGAAGGGAGCCATTTGGGCCAGCACCAACGGATTACTGTCTGATAAAGTAGAGATATCGAATCACTCCTTCGCACAAACACAATCTTGCTGTGATTGCTGCACCTAGTCAAGAGTGTTCTGCCGCAGTACATACAGAAACAGCATGGACACCCAATACACCAAAGTTGTTGACTGTCACTTGCCATGCAATTTATTTAATCTACATATTCTCATGTTTCAGCGGGTGGAGGATTTATAGTTGTTGTTGTTTTTGTCCGAGGCTGGGTGCATATCCAGCATTAATGTATAAATTGACGTAATATCCATTCATTTTATAAATTTTCTGTCTGTATAAAAGTGGCAGGTGAGCTAAAAAAAAAAAAAAAAACTAGGCTTAACTCTATGTCGGATACAGAAGATGATGACTTGTAGATGTTTGAATGCTTTGACTTATTTACCGCAAATCAAACTCAGTTTTGCTCTGGTTGCCTTTTTAAAAACATGCTAGTGTATGTGTCATGGTAGCACTACCATATTTTGCGTCCATTGAGGTGAAGCGCCTTGTTTATGGGCAAAATACAGAAATTGCACCCGCAATATATTAGTGTGAAAGTCTTGTTGGGACAGAATCAGTTGAATTACATACTGAACATACCAATACCAACATCTGCACCGACAAAAAGGCAAAGCAAACATTTTAAAGTTTGACTAAGGCTGCCTTGAAGCTGACTTGAGAAGGGACTCAGTATTTGCTCACAACATGCCAGATGGTTAATTTTCCTAACAACTTTGTGTGCAAGCAATTGATGCACAGTATATGAAAGGGGCTACGTTTTAAAATAAATAAATAAACAAATACACAGAGTATTCTCCTAGGAGATTAAATACTTAATAATCAGCCAAAAAAGGGTGAATATCATTTCTTTCCATCAAGAAAAGCCTTTACTGAAGTTTCCTACGCTAGTTTTAATGTTCACTTATGATTTAAAAAAAAGTCTATGGTAGAAGCTTCCAAATTAATCTCAAGTGTCCCTCTCTTGCGGTACTTTTAAACCACATTTACCATCTCTATCAACAAACACAAACATCTCTAATTAGTTCTGAATGATGTCAGTTTATCTGACAAGCAAGATCACAGAGTATAATATAGAAAAAAATATAGTAATGCATCACAAACATCATGTCACAATGGAAACTAAATCTAAAGAAAAAAAAGAATCCTTTCCATTTTCTTTTCAAGAATAACTTTATAAGTGGCACCTTCAAATTATCCACTCACAAGAACTTCTAATTGGTTCACAGAATGTCTTTGCATGTGGTGAATGAAGAGAGTTTTAACCTTACCTCAACATCAGCTTTCATGCAGTTTCATGATTTAAAAAAAGATCCAGAGTCCTTAATCAGTGAACAGATTTAGTGAGTGCTCAGGTATTGATAGGAAAAATAATAGGGGAAATATGAGAGGAAAAGTACAGTTTTTGAGACCGCTTATATCTCATGGCTCACTATGAGCTCAGTTTTTATAGCAAGCTATTTCTTTGACATCTAATGCACCTATGAAATTAATTCATTCATTTTCCATTCCGCTTACATTGTTGTTGTTGTTTTAATCATGATAATTATTACTGGTACTTCTACAGCAGGTACAAGCACCAGTACAGGCCTAACCATGCTACAAATTATGCACCACCTTAAACATGTTTCTTGACCATTGACAATGATTTTTCCCCCGTGTTTGCATTTTGAACAGACAATGTATTTTTTAAAATTAGCTTCATGGGAGCCCTGCAAATTAAATCAGGACATGGACTTCACTTTTGCAAACCTGCTGACCTGAATTCCATTCCAAACACTTGAAATGAACAAAGTTTACAAGAATTTGGAAGCCTAACTTTGTCATGTCAAATATCAGTAAATAGATAAATTAGGGGGTGCAATTCCCGCAGATAGTATTTCAGGAAGAACATGCAACTTCATACTTTCTTTCATTTTCAATTACTACAGGCATCAAGGACAAGTGTTTGCCACATTTGCCTTCCCGTCCTCCAATCCTGAATCCTTCTTCCTACAGCACATTTATGTTGTTTATTTACGTGACAGAAAAGTGAACTCAGAAGTCAGACGTGTGTACTGATCACTCACTGATTGCAGCTGACCGAGTGAGATACTACAAAGGCACACATACACACACTTAACCACCCACCCACACACACACTGCTCTCGACAGTGTAGAGTTGATGCTTGGAGTGATTAAAGTGGTCTTGCTTCTGAGTGTGTCACCTGGGTGCTGCTGTATCTTAAATCAGGACAGTGGGGCTCAGATTGGGTATTGACTGGCCCGCAGATGTCTCCATCCATCACACTGAGAAATGACGGTATGGACGCCGCCCGGAGGTAGCTGCCATATATATGCAATGCCATATATATCCTCCCCGGTTGACTGAGGTGACTTAAGGTTAGATAATGACATGAAGCACTATGTAAATTGCAGGACAAGCAGGTAGAGGCGGAGATGGGAGCTGTGTCATGACAAGTTGCATGTCTTTCAACGCACTAAACATAAACACACGCTCGAGAAGACAACTGTGAGGTGATAAAACACAGTCTGACAGCTACATATGCTCCAGTGTGCAACGCTTGCGGTATTAGAAAAGACTTCCATTTGTGTTTCTCTTCTGTTGTCTCTCACTTTAAGCGGCACACATATGCTTTGTCTTGAGGGCCTGAGAAGCATCTTTTGACTGTGTGCCTAATGATAATAAATGAGCCATCATGGGTGGGAAGGGAGGCACTAAGTCATCCCCTTCATCGACAGGAGGAAGACAGGGAGGCCCAAGGTCACCCCACTGTCAGCATCACTCTCCCTAACGACCCCTCTCGCTACCTCACATGCATATGTGTGCACATACATATATACACAAAGGCGAGAGGAAGACCCGCAGACACAGGCAGTGACCACCCTGGGGAGAAAAGCTTGAGAGCACCACGCTTGCCTTTAAGTGTGAAAATGTGACTACCCCTCTTGTTTCTTGAAACAGAGAGTCGCAGCCTTCATTTTGTTGCATTTTGGCTTAGGAAGACACTACCTTAAGTACCGTCTAGTAGTTTCTCCTTGCCCGAGGCTGAATGCTTCTGTGAGTTTTGCGCACTTCTCTTACTCAAGACTCAAGAGTTTTTAGAGGTCTGAAGAATTGCAACTACCTACCGTTTTACAGGCAGAAATAAAGAACTAACTTTTCAAAATAAGGGAAAAGATGAGACAAGAGTCAACAAACTGAACGTGCTGCGCAAAAGCCCAAAGGCTCTCTCCGAGCTCAGATTTAGAAACCATGTTCCACTTTCTCTGACATTTTTAAGTTTCAAAAAGTGGAGATAAATCACTTTGAACCATCAATTGGCTTATTGCCAATCTGTTCTTGTAATGCAAATATGATGTGAAACAATGTGCCATTGTTTGGGAAAACCCATGTTATATGTTTAATGTATCTTTCAGCTATTATACGACATAAATTGACATGACTAACTCATCCTAAACAAAGTGTGTGATCTTCCACACAACGTACATTTTGGCAGTAATTGAAAGCATTCTGAAAGAAACTGGTTTTGTAGGTCAAAAAGAAAAGGATTTATGAAAATGCGAGCCATGGGCATTATGTTTTCCAGGGAGCTCACTGATAGGCCCTGAGAAGTGGCCACTTGGAGACCATCTTCTACCTTGACTGTTAGTTACCAGTTGTGTCCCCTCACCCATCCACAGCTCCAACAAAGACAGGCCATGTGTCTATTGAAAGAATGTATTACATGCTAGCAGTTCCACAACATGTCTTTATGTCTAACGAACTGCCGTAAAGCAAATTATCCCAAATCCCTTTTTCTCACAAGAGGAAGAATAGAAGCCACAATTATGGAAAATGTTGCGAATTGATAATTAAAAATATACTTTTGTGTCATAGTGGATGTGCAAACAGGAAGGTAATGTTATCCCTTTAAAACTGTGGCAATAGTTTTCAACTTCACAATGTACCGCATACAAATCTATGATTAGAACACATGCATACCAAAATGCACATAACATGGTTGAGATTGGAGTTCTGGAAAGCTAATTTGCACCACATTGAAATGCATCTCAATTAAAGAGGAACACATCGTGGTGCCAGGGGAGGTGAGAAGAGAGAGATGTGAGAGAACGGGTTGGAGGAAAAGGGTGTGAAATAGAAAGAGTGCCAGCATGTGAGAGCAATAGAAGAAGAGGTTTAGAGTTTAATTGTATATGGCAAGAATACAGACAGATAAGAGAGTATGAAGAGTCTCAGTATGTGTTTGTGTGTGTGTTTAGCCCCTAACAAAAAGAGACAACAGAAAATTACCCTAAATTTTGAAAATTATTCATCGCACCAAGAACTTTTGGACAAGTATATTTCGGTACTTCCGACATTATAGGAACAGCTTGGCAAATGCACTTTTCTGTCCCCAGTGCACAAAGCAATGCTCATGGAGCCTTGTCTGAATTAGTTTGGTATAAATTAGACTTTAGACCTTTTAACCAATCAAACATGTTTGTCTACAAATCGCTTTTGCAGATAATAGAAGAATGAACGGGACTTTAGTCTGTATGAATCTCAAGAACAAACAACAACTGCAAGAAAAGAAGCACACACATTCACACACGTACGTGCTGAAAAGCACACACACACACACACACACACACAATCTGCCGCATGAAAAAAAGGTTTAGTTTTGTATGCCAAGCATTCTGCATAGACTGTCATGTTCTTCAAGCTGTGATGACTCTGCCAGGCTGCCATCTTCCCAGCAACACCAAACACAAACGGACCATTCCTTCTCACTTTCATTTGTTGTTTTAACCTGATACGTGCCTGACTGAAATAACATGACTTGGATTTAATTTATCATGTTTCAGCAGTTCTCACCATTATGTAATGAATGAGTCACTTCTTCCTTTATGATACTGATGCCTAATCACATTAACATGATATTGATGACACATCTGTGCACTGTGTCAAAATGTATAATCTCATTTACATGCAGCACATGAAAAAGGTTGATGGTCCATGTACATTGACTCTTAAACACAAACAGACTTCTTTAACCCTTACTGGAAATGTAATATGAACAATTCTTATGTTGTCTTAACATCAGATGAATGAAAACAAAGTGGTAAGCCCACCACTGAAGGCCTCTACTCCTATTGAACAAGTTCACCATGACCACTCAAGCCACACAGTGGGACATCCGGCGATTAGAAACACAGATGAAATTAGAATAAATTCAGGACTGCTTTTTGGTCACTTTATATGTTGAATCTTGAAACTTTTTCCCCATTTAAAATGCACATGTCAACAGTGTTCCATTGTCAAACTATCCCTACTAAAAGATTTATCATTTGGATGTATTTTGAAGAGCATCATATAAAATTAGCTTTTTTATTCCTCTCCCTACTTTAGGTGAATTATCTGTTATACACCATCATAAAGCTGCTCACTGACGTTCTTATTGGAATCCTCAAAGAGGTGGCAAACTCGTAAGAAAAGCATGTTATTTTCTGGAATTTGGGCCAAACTCACCCAAACTCTAAATGTATGTTTGTGTAGATTTTTATTCTCAACACTAGTCTATTTTTTTCTTTTTAATTTCAGTTTATGTGGTTGTGAATATGAACGCATGTGACCTGACTGTCGTTAATAAATTGACTTTTACCTAATTAAGAAATGTTTGTGGCGCTCCCGGATTGGAATTTGAGTTGCACTTCAAACGGTACATTAACCAGATTGAGCAAAACCAATGGAACTCTGATTCATCAACGATTGAAATGAATTAGTGTGTTACGATACTTGAGTCCAGATGGTATTACAAAGTATCTCTGGCTAAGTTGGGCTAAAAAAAGACCTCATACATAAACCTCAGGATGATGACAAGTATGTCACAGCCCAAGGAGCCTGTCAAGCAAAGCCATTGACAGCCAAATAATAATACAAAAAGAAAAACTGCTTACATGGGTTTTCCACATCCTCCCATACTTAATCCAACTCTCTTCTCACTCGGCTCACTTTTTCTTGCCTTTAATATGTGACTGAGCAAGCGCACATGCACACACATCCACGCCTACACGTGTGCACACACATACTCTGGGTACATGGTTAACAGTGATGGCCCTGCACTGTACATGCGCCATAAAACACATCAGCAGATTACTCCTACCACCTCTTTCTATGCCCTGTGGGTCTTTATGACCTCCATCTCCACTTGATGAGTTTGCTCATGAGCCTTTAAGCAGCCCCCTGGCCTGACAAGAACCATGAGTTGCCATTAAAGTTGAGGAAGGCCTTGCTTATTAGTGCAAACGGTGGCACATCACAGGCTAATCGGCTGTGGACAGCAAGTGTGGCTACGTGGGAGGTGTGATGCTGGCGGATGGTGTGTGGGAGAGGAATGTTTTATCTTAGAGGAAGTGTGAGCTCGCCATAATAGACAAGCGTAATTGATAAACAGAAGACAAGTGCCCTCCAAAATCCAACTGTTACACTACACATGCAATCACTATGAACACTACCTTATAAAGCATAAAATAGGGGCATCCAAACTTTTTCCTCCGAGGGCATGATTAAGAAAAATTAAGGATTTCGACTCATTCACTTATCACAAAAACAACCGACATTATGACCAAGTGATCGGACCATAAAGTACCTCAGTCCTGCCTGCATTCATAATAAATATATAAAGTATTTTTAACAAGCGTTAAAACACTTGTTAATAAGGTTGATTTGCAAAATAGCGGAGTCTATACTTTGGTAAATGTGACATTGGTGAAGCAAGGTAAGACAACATTCGATTCTTAAGTATGATCAACATAAAAAGACAATTTTGAAGTCGCTTCTAAATACTAAAGAGTTGACACGCGTTTTTGAAGCTCAATTTATCTTAATTACATTGATGAGTTGACGCATAAAAACACGCACCAACAAAACATTAATTCGGACTCGTGGACAACTTTTGCATAAGAGCCGATCCGTTCAGAAAATGACAATTTAAAAAAAAAACATAAAGTGTACTCACCAAAGAGTGCCGATGCGTACAAGGCTTGCGGAGAATTCCGAGGAGTTTTCGTTCGTCTTTCTTCGTCCTCAAGTTGAAGACATGCAGCGCTCTTAGAGTCCCGAATCAACTGCAAAAAGAGACGAAAGGAGAAAGGAGGGGATTTGGATAAAGGTCAGAGGAATGCATTTCATCCCGGTGGCAAACATAAAAGTGCTAAATAAAAATATGAAACACAAAAAAAGACGGAGAAAGAAATTTGATCCATAATTACACACATTTGATGCGCTAATAATTGATATCCGGGGGTGAGATGGAGCAGAAAAGCGGCAGGTGGAGCAGGACAGACAGACGGCAGCTGTAAGACTTGACTTAACACTGGAGCTGACGATCTGTATCGAGATAAGCACTCCGTGAGCAAGAGAGAGAGGACGGGAGCGAGAGAGAGAGCGAAAGGGAGAGAGAGAGTGAGTGAGCGAGAGCGATGGAGAGGAGAGAGAGAGAGAGAGAGAGAGAGAGAGAGAGAGAGAGAGCGAAAGGGAGAGAGAGAGTGAGTGAGCGAGAGCGATGGAGAGGAGAGAGAGAGAGAGAGAGAGAGAGAGAGAGAGAGATGGAGAGGAGAGTGAGAGAAAGAGTGAGTGAGATAGAGATGGAGAGTGAGAGAGAGTGAGAGACAGAGAGTGAGAGAGTGAGAGAAAGAGTGAGTGAGATAGAGATGGAGAGTGAGAGAGAGTGAGAGACAGAGAGTGAGAGAGAGTGAGAGACAGAGAGAGAGGATAGTGAGAGACAGAGAGAAAGAGAAAGAGAAAGAGAGAGAGAGAGAGAGAGAGAGAGAGAGAGAGAGAGAGAGAGAGAGAGAGAGAGAGAGAGAGAGAGATGGAGAGGAGAGTGAGAGACAGGGAGAGAGGAGACTGAGAGTGTGTGTGAGAGAGAGAGATGGAGAGGAGAGTGAGAGACAGGGAGAGGAGAGTGAGTGTGAGAGAGAGAGATGGAGAGTGGAGAGGAGAGAGGAGAGAGGAAGAGAGACAAGCGTGCGTGCGTGCGTCTGCTGCTAGAATAAATGACAAAAGTTGCTTATCTGATAAAAATGATTCATAGATTTGTTTACATTAATTATAAGTACATGTGATCTATGTGGAAGTAATCCAGAATTGTTTTTGTTTATTTTTATTTATTTTATTTTATTTTTTAATTTCAATGAATCTTTGGACAGTGTGAGTAGAAGATTGAATACTGTCAAAGTTTTGAATATAGAATTTATGATCTCAAACATAGCAGTAAATGGCCTCCATTCGCTCTCGACTTCTCACATCTATGCATGTCTGCTGTCTTAATTTCCATCTGAGTTGGTAAAGCCCATCCATATGTGAGGTTTTTGGGAGGGTCACAAGACTGTTGGAGGACATAAATAATTAATAACGGTATGCCCCGGGTCCCCTGGAGCACTAAGTTTTAACCATTAAAATACTGAATGAACATGGATAAGTTAGAAAACTCACTGTCCCTTAAAAAAATAAAGGATTATTATTGTAAAATGAATAATTCTTATGCAAAAAAATCACGAAGAATAAATATTTACATTTGTCCAACATTTTAAATTGGATTATTTTTAATTGTACCAATTTTAAGACAGCACCCAGTGGCAATCTCTAGTGCTGGAGGGCTTTTAAAGACCACCGTGCATCATTTTCTACACTGGAGGTTCCTCCTTAGTCTTGACCTCTTTTCACCAAACATTTGTACAATTATTCTTGATTATATTCATTAATTATCCATATTGGTTATCCTTACGAGGTTCACAAGAGTACTGGAGCCTATCCCAGATTACAGGGGACCTTCCCAAATGGTTGCCAGGCAGTTGCTTTGGCTTCATTATTTTTTTAGTAGAGCATACTAGGTGACAAATACGGTTTTTTTTCGCAAAACACTATGTCAAGCTAATATAAATGTGCGAGTACATATCCTGATGGATGGACCATTTGATCTAAATGGCAACTAACAAATTGGAAGATTGGATTCCTTTGAATCAGTATTAATACATATAAAACATATACATTTGTTTGTACTTATAATACTTATTATTTAAGTGATATCCTGCATATTTTAGGGAATTCCGTATTTCAATTCCACAACTGGAAGAAATTGTCACCATACATGGTAATGAAGATGCTTAAAACTTAATTTTAGAACGTAATATTGCTATATTGGCGGCAGTAGCGGAGTCTAATTTATGGACCTTGGAGCCTGAGAATAATGATTTGAGTCACACTGCAAAAAAGTTTTTATATATTTAGTAATGGCTACTAGTTTTTGGTGAAAGGGTTGTTTACTTGGTAGCTGCTGTCAAGGTACCCTTGAGCAAGGCATCATCCTTATTGGAACTGTAGAACACCTCTTTCACTCTGAGTCTTTGCTCTGTGCGTGTAATCTGCTTTCGGGCAACTCAAAATGTACATTCAAGTGTGAGTTGAATTTCCCCTCCAGGGACAACAATAATTTAATCAGTATAATAAACATGAAATGACTCACCAACATGAAAAAAAAAGTTGTACAGTTCCTTATTCCAGCAACGGTTTTGAGAGGGTTCATGTTGTTGAAAACTGTTACTTTCCATTTCAATTGTTTTTTGTGTTGTTTTACAACATTTTACACCAGATAAGGAAGCATATAAATGAGTTTTAAGATAAAAGAATGTGGGCAAGAAAAAAATAATTGTGCTGTCACTTAAATGCGTAATAACAGCACTAACCAAAATCCATGATGATGTTAATTTCTTATAACATGCGATTAATTCTGGCCCTTCCAACCCCCTGTAGATTGGACCTCAAAACGACACGCCACTCTGGTGGCCGCCAGAGAGTCATAGTTAAATCCTGGATGTAAGGTGAAAGTTAATTTTGGCTTTTAATGGGCAAAATGGTCGCACGTTGAGGCAGCATGACATGTGTGAACCTGCCTGGCCGCTTGGTGTGACCTCTAATGGTCGTTTCAAGTATTCAAGACTTAGTTTAATTATTTTTGCATTTAAAAAAAATCATTATTCGCGAGTCAAATGTGAACTGTATGCGATTAATCACACACAAAAAATACTTGACAGCAGTAATACAAAGTTAAATTGCGACCTGAATTTTAAACAAAACATTATGCTCTATTGTTTTTAAATCAGGAACAAGTAGTTCCTTATGCAACCAAATGTTGTTTTAAAAAAAGATGCTGAATATTTTACTGTTGTTTTTTTATTTTTTATTTTATCAACCACCATATTGGACTTCTATTTTACATTTCTAAAGCTTATTAACCCTAACTAACCCAATAATGCCATGGGTAACAAATCCAAATCCAATGAAACTTGACTGCACTTCAGCATCTGATAAAATAATAATAATAGCAAATACAGCAGTATGGTGTATTAGAAAATTTGGCAATGGTTTGAATCTTGTCAGAGATTTGGAAACATCTTTGGAATAAAATTGAATTCAATTTAATGAATTGTTTTTGAATTTTGTATCAAATTAGACCATCAAGAGCAGTCCCATTTTGCATGACAAACATCTATCTGGTTAAGGTTTCTCCTGAATTGATTTAATGTTTACAGTACCTCATCGATCTTTTCGCTGATATTGTCCATATCACATCACAAGAATGGGTTTAAACAGGTTTATTTTTCATACCTTATTCTTTTTTGTACTGCCTACTTCACCATCTACCCTATATCTCAAAATCCCACTACTACCTTCCCCTTTGTCTCCCTGGTCTCCCCATTTTTTCTGTATTTGTTTGTGCTTCTCTCCCTCTTTTTCGAGGAGGATCTCTCATTCGTTCACGTGCACAAACATCCACAACACCCTGCTCTCTATTTACAGACCATGTGGGATGAAGTGTGTGTGTGTGTGTGTGTGTGTGTGTGTGTGTGTGAGTATTTTGGCATGTGTGCAGCCCCTTTGTGCCCGTGCTGTATGTACACTCATCAATTGGCCACAGCATTTCATGCACCAGTACAATCTCGTTTATTAATTTAATAGAAGGTCTGATTCCCTAAAAAAAGAACAGAAGTGAGTTTTTTTTGTTGAAACTTTAATTTAATAGTCAGCTGTGTGACATGTCGTTTGCAATGCCATCTGAGGCCCAGTTGTGAATTTGTATTGGATCTAAAATCTGGATTGGACAATAATCCGTTGTACATTACAAAATGACCGCAGCTTTACAGGTATTGTAGCACTACATGTCTTAGAAGAAAAAACAATGAGGGGAAGCAATGTCAAAATGATGTGTCCCTGCTGTGCATGAATCAATGAGTCAACTTGGTCATTTACAGAACTGGTTACTCAATCAGATCATTATGAATTCTCCTTGTGAGCAGTACAAATCGACAAAAGACGTACTTTGCCTATAACCTTTTGCGTTATTCTGGATTCTTTATTTACTGTAATAGTCAATCTCAATATTATTGGGACACACTTGCTGTTATACCTGCATCAATATGCCTATTACTGTTTCCAATTGACCAACATTCTGCAGATTGAGCTCTCAAAAAGTATCCCTTGAAAGGACTATATCTCCTGATAATTTCTCATTTAGTTTTTGACTCCCAATTTGTTATTATCTTAGATCAAAATATAATGGGGTGGTAGTATTTTACACTATAACGGCATTCAGCAATGATGAGGAAAAAGAAAGGAAGAATGCAAATTTTTACGTCAATCTTCATAGCTGATTGGCTCTAGTATTTATACTGTAGGCTAGCGAATAGTATATAGCAGTCATTGGAAAACAATTAATGTTGTAGTGAGGCTGATTCTTCTTCTCCTTGTCTTAATTATCCATCCCCCGGGCTGTCATCATTAAGGCTTGCCAGTGGAACTTGTTTGGCACTATATTTTTAACGCTACAACAAACCAGCTCAGCAGAAAAGCACTGCATATTATTCACTAGAGTATCTTGGCTCTTCTCCATACACGGTGACATAGTCTTATCATTTGAATGCGCCATTTTCTTTAACCTTCTTTCTTAATACCCCCCACATCCCTCTCATCATTCTGCTTTCCCTTCTGTCATTCTTTCTGTATTTTCTGACCTCAATAAGATATGAAGGAAAAATGCTTCCATTCACATTGCGTTGACGTGCTTACATGGTCTCTATTGCGTGCGTTTGTGTGTCTAAATTGGGCTGATTGTGCATTGTGCAAGTGCTGGTTGTTTGTGTGCAGCAGGAAATACAAAAAGTAGGCCATAGCGACCACCCAGGGGTTTCAAGGCTCAGGGGGTACAGCAGCAACATAGTTTAAATAAGGGTTGGGGGTTGTGCTTGAAACACAAAGAATGGGAAAAAGACTACTTAATGCAAAAAGGCATCTCTTTCTTCTGATAGTAAATTTTTCCCCGAATACTTCATCACAGTCCCATGATATTGAAATCTCACATGGGGTCCGGTCCCTCTATAACATGAGTCTGGTCTGAAGATGAAGATACTTCATCACAGGCCCATGATATTGAAATATTCATTTATTCATTGATTCATTTTCTGAACCGCTTTATCCTTACTAGGGTCGCAAGGGGTGCTGGAGCCCATCCCAGCTGATTTCGGGCCAGAGCACGGGGAGAAGAACAGCCGTTCAGACTCACACTCATACCTAGGGTCAATTTACGTTGTCAAATCAGCCTACCATGCATGTTTTTGGAATGTGGGAAAAAAACGGAGTTCCCGGAGAAAACCCACGCAGGCCCAGGGAGAACATGCACACTCCACACATATATTATACTATATTGAAATATTTCCTTACTTAATAAACATTAAATTTTATAAACACGATAGTCTGCTGGTGGTCACTCATATTCTTCTAACTCATGGTTGGCTCACTGACAGGCCCGGAACGATGAGCCCTACACCTTCTCACAATTGATCCATTTCAAAGTATAATGAATACAAATGGGATCAATTCAAGTTGCCTTTAATTTGATCGCAGAGGCGACGGTTACACTCACACGGTTGAATACATCGGAGATTCTATTTACCTTCAGCGCTGGCTGAAAAACATAGCCGAGAATAAAATGGCATCTTCCTGTAACACGCATAGCATGTTTGTCTCTTAATCAGACAATAAAGGACAATGTAGAACTCTTACTCAATAATCAAAACATTTTAAACAAATGGTACATGTCTAGATAAGGGGGGGGGGTCTTTGAAGGCCATGATATATTAACTTAAAATACATGATGGAAACTGCTATTTTTCTCTCAAATCATACAATGGTTGATATTGAATTGTGATTTTAGGAATAACATGGGCCTTTCCTGGTTTAGTAAAAATGGCTAAATGAGCACTATGTCAGTAAATGAAAGAGGGGACTTAAAACATACACAACAACTGAGATGCTTTTATAATGTTTGGCAAGATTTACCTCTGGAACGTAAACAGCAATCTTACTTTCTCCTTATATTAAAAGAAAAAGACTATGTCAGTTTAGCCACGCTCAGATCAGGTAAAACAAATAGTATGATAAGAAAAACACTCTTTATAGTTTCTATACCAGCGCAATCTGAAATACTTGGCCGAAAAAGTAGTGTCATTTTAACGTGCCGAACAACTGATATTTTTTTTCTACTGCCTGGAAATAGTTGTTTATGTTTCGCTCCACTATTACACAATATTTTTTTTCTTCTGTTGAGAGTTTTGCTTGTCCTGCACTTGATCCAAACCTTGTCTTAATGGACGCAAATGTGTATTTACTTTAATGACAATTGTTATAAAACGCACTGTTCAAAGGCTTTATGCAAGGTGCTCGCTGTAGTATCCTTGAGCAAGACATTAATAATGCCACTTGAAAGCAAAAATGAGAGGCTATAATTTGGCATTTAATTATCTGAGACTGCCCCATGAGAGTGTTGCTCAAAAAGCCATTGTGCAAAAAAGACAAAATGGCATTCAAAATATTCTCCTTCAAGATGTCTTGGATCATCAATAACTCAAGTGCTACTTTATTAGCCTGTATTAGTTCATAAATGTTTGTTTGTTCTGGAAATGTAATGTAATTTTAGTTTTTTTTGTAATGCCCTCAGGACAAGCGGTTTGATAATATTCATGAAAAAGAAAATTTTAGGGTCAATCGAAGAAGGATGGTTACACAGGATGCTGAGTATATCATTTCATATACACTAATAGCCACTGGTATGTTTTTTTATGTAAATGATACTTCAGAAATAGTGTATAAAATAGTAAATTGTATTTTGTTGCTTTATATTGTGAAGAAAAAAAATGGGATCAATTATGCACGGTTTGAAATGTAATGCTTTGTCTGAAATGTTGTCTTTGGCTGGCGTGCTGCTATGCATTTCACAGATAACAAATAATTTTCTTTTGATTTTACGCTGTGAGAAACCAAAGTGCCTTGGGCATAATTTCTAGATCATTTCATTCAAATGAACAAAATCAACACAATATTTTCTGCTCAGTGGCTTTTCAGTACTATCAGCGAGTTCTGCTGCATTTTTTGTGAGCCAATCAAAAAAAGTGCATTCGCATATACCTGCAAAATTCTGAGACATTTATCATACTTTCCATTTTATTACATTGTCCCAGAAGAATGCTTATTGTATTGCACCCAATTAAATACTGTCCGTGAACACTTTACCAATGTGTTTGTATGAGCATTCTAGATCTATCAGATATACTCATTCATCAAATGAAAGTTTAGGGAGATTTAACTTTCAGGAAACACGTTTTGTGTAGTTAAATGCACAAAATGGGCATTCCTCTCACTATCAACTAGCAGGTCGTGTCCATGAAGAGTCAAACCCGTAAACCACATGTGTCAAAGTGGCGGCCCGGGGGCCAAATCTGGCCCACCACATCATTTTGTGTGGCCCGGGAAAGTAAATCCTGAGTGCTGACTTTCTGTTTTAGGATCAAATTAAAATGAAGAGTATAGATGTATATTATATCCCCTTTTCCCCCCTTTTAAATCAATAATTGTAATTTTTTAATCTTTTTTTTCAGTGTTTTTAGTTCAAAAATCATTTTGTAAAATCAAAAAATATATATCAAAAAGCTAAAATAAACATTGTTTTAGATCTATAAAAAACTGAATATTCTGGGCTTTTATTCCAGTTTTTTTAATCCATTTATAAAAAAAATCTAAATATTATATCTAAAATGGTCCGGCCCACATGAAATTGAGTTGACGTTAACACGGCCCATGAACCAACCCGAGTCTGACACCCCTGCCGTAAACAATAAACTTAAAGGATAGTTGATGCATGATGGTGAAGCTATCAGAAATTACACTCACATTTGCTACCAGTTTGCTCTCATTGCTGCAGAACACATGGGTTTGTTTGATGTTCGTTTGTTTTTCAAACAAAAACTCCTTGCATAAATCCCTGTAACTATCAGTCGAATCCTATCATTAATCCTGTCAAGTGACAAAGTGCAAAATACTTACAGTTCCATTCCAAGCACTGGTAAGTTAAAAAAAGAAAAAAAAATCCATATAAATACCAAGCTGCCGAACATAAGAGGATATTTCAGAGAAAATGATTCATTCGGCTCTCTGCTGGGCACAACACCGTCTAAGAAAAATGAGGACTCCTATTCATAAGAGGCCCTTCAATAAGGTTCTGCATAAAATTTGTAAAATCTCAAAGGGCCTTGTGATACTAGTGCTGCTTGTTTATTGATATCCCAATTAAAGAGGTTCTGTTAACTCCAGAAGGGAGAAGGAATAAAGACGTTGCTGCAGGTGGTGGTAGTTGAAATAAAATTAGAAAGGAAAATGTGGGACAAAGACTTTGAAAACAGCAATGAATTCAAAAGTAACTCAAAAGGCATCTCCTGGGAGTTCACCTCTTGGATTAGCATTAACTGAGGGCATGGCTGCATTTAAAGAGTTAATGTTTGAGTGATATACAAGGCACCATAGAGGAGAGTGTCCATTGGCCTACAGAGATGCGCTCCAAAAGTTGGAGATGAGTCACAGTTCGCAAGCGTTAATTAAGTCATTGGTTGAATAAAAAACTTGGAGAATGAGAGCAGCTGTCTGCACATTTACACATTCTACATGTGGAGGAGGCAATAAAGATAGAGTAAGACAGCAATGTCGACAGGAAGGGAAGGAGATAAAGGGGGAATTTCCACAAGAAAGGAAGCAAAACTGGAGATGGACTTGAAGGTTTCAAAGAGGAGAAAGAGAGGAAATGGAGGTAGTGGAATCAGGGCAGGTGGTGGTTGGGAGGGGTGAAGAAGGTGGGAGGTGTTGAAGTATTGGATCACTTCATCTATGGCTCGAGTTGCAAAGGTGAGGTTCTCAGGGGATTTATTTAAAGAATAATTTATTTCAGATAGAACAGGTGCGGTATGCAAACAACTGCCTTCTAAATAATCACTCACATTGTTGAGATGGCCTAAATAAAACTAAAGGTCATATTTCCGTTGATAGCACTCTAGTATACAACACTATGTGGAATTTCATACCACGTTGACCACACCACACGTTTTGTAATTTTATAACTGGTCTGCACAACTTTGTGTTATTATCTGTATATCTGCATATACTTGATCATATTAAGTGTGAATTTAGCTTCCACATGGAACACTTGTTTCTCTTTCTATAAATGTCTACTTATAGGTGCAAAAGAACCACAGCTTTAAGCGGCACATCCAGCCCTTTTTCCAAAGTGTAAGTCCAAGTAATGATCAAATCCTGGCTTAAAATTCCCCTTCAAGTGCTGGTCTAGATTTGGATGGCATACAAAAATAGGGCCCAATGCCTCATCAATGGTGAGCTAATTTTAGAACTGGCACCACTTTGGAGAGCCATGATGTACATGTTAGATTTTAAAGAGAAATAGAATATAGAGCTTTTGTTTTATGCATCTGAATGCATGTTTCGAACATGTGACCTGAGGTCCTTGGGCTCAAATCTGTTAGCGTGTCCATTCAACCCTTTACTAAGTCCCACTCGAAAACTATGAGTAGTACAACTAGGCCTTCGTCATCAAAATGGTACATTGTCATGGCAACAGTTTAGACCAGAGCTCGTAAAGCAGAGAGAAAAACCAGAGCTATGCTATGTAATTTTCAGAATCTCATCATCAATATGCAGTCTATGCTTTTATCTCTTTATAGTATCACATAAACAATGATCTCCATGTTTGCATCCATATTTACATTCATTTGAAATGTGATTCCCTTCGCTATATCCTTATGTAACAGTATTACAAAATACACATTTAAGAAATAAAATTAAAAAATATACATACATTTATTCATTTTCCTTGCTACTTTTCCTCACAAGGGTCGCGGTGTAAAAAAAAAAGGTTGGCAAATCTTCTATTTTTGTTTATTAACAGGGAAAAGCGTTGCGCGGTGAAATGTCTGTTGGGTTCTAAATGAAAATGGTAACGGCAAGAAAGTCAAATTTTACTATTTCCCTGTGTCAATGACAAATTCCATCAAGGTGATTTCCAACCAACACTTAAGTTTAAAATGCAGATTCCTGAAGCATTTTAAAATCAACTTTATGATCTGTCCTCCATCAAGTAGACTGGGTCATTTCTTTTTGGCAGCAGTGTTTGCTGATCGTGAGGGGAAGGCCGATGAGATCGCTGTGTCAATCACAAAGACGCCGTTCATCGCAGGCCAGGTGGCTGTGGGGGTTAGGGTTTGGTGCGTGTGCAATGAAAAGTCTCCTTTAGTGGGCGTAACTGAGCAGACCACAAATGAGGGAGTCTGAATTAAGGACAGGTCTTCATTTGGGTTTTTACATGCGGTTACTAATTGTCTGTGAAGAACACGGTGAATATTAGAACTCCTGCCAGCAACATTCAATGAGCAAACTAGCCACATTGTGTTTGACTTCAGATTAGATCATAATAAAACTAATAGTATGTTCCAGGCCATGCAAACATTTTACAACAGTCGACATACACAGTATTTGAGTTATTATTGAAACTATTAAAAAGGCCTACAAAAATGAAAATATTCTAGAATAGACCCCAAAGAGCCCTATATATACACATATAAAAAATAGAGAAGATGAATGTTGAGCACTAAACATGTTTTCAATACAAGCGTGAAAACAAACAAACGAGCAATTGTCAAGTTATACTGAAAGAAACAAATAAGCAAAGACTATCTCATATGCTAGTCAAATCTGAAAATGTGAGCAATTTTAAAGTGGAGTAATCCATGTGGCAAGGTTTCGTTCATTGTCTTAATGTAATAACAGAAATACATTGGGCTCAGAGTGGCTTTCAAATGAAGTGATCTGATATTTGCATATTCAAATGTTCACTTGTGAGGCCAAACAAAGATTGAGCATGAATAGCATTAGGAAATGTGATTCCAGTGAACTCTCGCAAGGATGTCTGATGTGTCCTTGGGTAAGACAAGGTTGTGCAAAACACTAGCTAGATATAGAAAGTTTAGAGTTTGGTTGCATCTGAAAGTTTAAGGTTGTCAAAAGGTCACTCAAACAGACACAGCCCTTGTAATTTCATTTTAATAATAAATATGCTGTGTAACATGAGTCCCATTGACACCATAAAGGGAACCCTGTATTGTATAATGAGATATTATACAATAATAAAAGAGCTGAGAGATGAACTACGCTAACAACAATAAGTGCGACAATTGAATAAAAATTCAAGATTTTTTTTTTAAAACGTACCTCAATATCAATGAATAAGATCCTATTTTGGTACATCTTTAGCTATTTGTTTTAAAGTGATAGTTGAGATCTTGGAATGTGGAAACAAACGATGTCAGGGAGGAATGGGATATTACCAATGCACGCCAGTTACCAAATGAAATGCAAATATACAAATTTGTATATACCATAGACATTATTTTTAAAGTTTACAAAACCAAATGTACCAAAAACAACAACAAACACCTGCGCACATTTAACCATGTAACTCAAAGCCACCACAATGCCTCAATGCATTGAGAACTAGTCTAATATTTTGCACATTTCATATAGCCAGGTATGGAAGTCAAATATGGGAAACACCTTTCAGTATGATGCAGTGCAATTCAACACCGCCACAAAGTACAGTTCTATTAATAGCATAATAAAATTGTTTACTTAATAGAACTTCATGCTAAAATGTTAAATGCATGTAAAACAGGGTATCCCACTGCCATATGTTATAAGGAACATTATTGCCTGAACAAAGGCTGAAATGGCTGTAACTGCATAAAACCCACTGAAAAGATAAGCATAATAAAACATGTCTAAGTATCCTTCCATACTGACAATGGTCGCCAGTGGTAAATACACAAAGGTGACTGATACTGAGTTGACCAAAATTATTTTAAAGGCTCTCAGCTTCATGTGGTTCATTTCCTGTCTTTTGCTGATCTTTTCTCCCGGCTCGGGTTGTTTCAATACCTGTATAGTAGTAATACAGAAGTAAAGCTTTATCAGAGAACATATTATTAGGAGAACCAGCAAAACATTGCCCATAACTTGTGAAAAAAGAATTCCCAAGCAACAAACAAGTGATAACAACCATGAAAGTCCAGACAAAGCCAGATTGAACCATAGCGACTTGAACTTCAAGTACAGCAAAGGTCTTGCTACTGCAACATAGCGTTCTGCACAAATTAAAACCATAAAAAAAGGCTGAGTGAGACTTAAGTTCAGGAAAAATTCTGAGAAGCTCCTCAATAAACAACTGGGAGTGTAGAACAAAACAATGCTGGAGACATCATAGAGGCAGATGAGGAGTTCAGCGAAAGTCTGGTTGAATTGGAACATTTTGGACGCAACCCCCTGTCTTGATAGGAGCAGTAGCAGGATGTAGGCATGGATAGGCAACCTCACACTCAGGCTGAGAATATGTGGTATCAGCAGGGAGAAGATACACTCATAGGCGTTCAAGCAAATACAGCTTTCAACAGTTGTGTTGTTCATCTTGAGAAGCAATGATGTCATCTTTAAATATTAAATAAATAGATCAATTAAACACGAGTGTAGGTATCAATATTTCAAAGTAGCAACTTTTTCTACACATTTCAAATTTCATAAAATACCTGCTGTCGTAGCTCTCACTTCCTGCCACCGGATTAATTTACATCAGCAATACTCCTCATACTAGACCTTTAAGTTACTGATGGCCAAATAGTGAAGGCTATGCAAATTTATGCCCACGTGTTTTAGTGTTGCAAATAAGGTGGCAACTGATAAAACAAGAGTGGTAACAGTCTGAAGAAGGGGAGCTGGTTTGTTTCACCAAATGAGATTAAAAGATGACCAGCTAGTTTTGTGGCCTGGACGACTTTGACCAGAATTGATTTATGTCAGTGGCGGTCCGTGCATTTTCTCGTAGCGCCTTCAACGGATAAAATCCACTTCCTAGCAGCATTTAATGATTAAATACAAATACTGGAGATTTTCAGACATTACAACCGGGCCGGGGGTGATTTTCCCGGGAAAAGACAGCGATGAACGTCGATACGTCCATACGCGAAACGGCAAAAATTGCACTGAAATGGGGTAAAATCCACTTACTAGCAGCATTTAGTGATTAAATACAAACACTGGAGCTTTTCAGATATCAGAACCGGGCCCACAATTGAAATATTATTTAGGAATATAGCCATATTTTACTCACCAAAAATCGTTTTTAACTGTACACAATATCTATCCTCCTTTCTTCCATCTTTTCTATCGCCATCAAAGCTAATGCTGAAAGTCGAGCCTGTCCTAGTCGTATTTCTGGCATAGTCCGTCTTGAAAATGGCTTTAAATCAACACAACAATATATTTGCTTGTGCAGCCCGCTCCAAATACGGTTTGGTAGCTCTGGCTAATGATAGCCTCATAGTTGGTGAAAGCGATGACGTATCCCTATGCCTGCGACAATGCATTGTGGTGTTGCCAACTCGAAATCTGATTGGTGAAAGCAACAGTCTTATCGACGCTTGTTTAAAGCGGCAGAGCCCGCAGAACTGATTGTGAAGGCCTTGAGGCAGATTTCTGACCCAGGCAACAAATAATGGCTGAAATGTGATTGGTTAAATGCTTCAATATGAATATACACATCTGGAAGCAGTGCAACCAGGGGGGAAAGCAATGAAAGGAAGCTAACAGACAATTTGGAATTATTTAATAAGTATTGATGGACAAAATATAATATATGATTCAGATATTTGTTAGGCCAGTAGAGAAGGCCTTGAAGGCCCTGACGGCCCACCACTGATTTATGTATGAGTGCTATAGTGTATAGTGTATATGAATACAATACAAAACGAATTTGGTTGAAAATTTGGGCCTAGATACTATACAAATCATTCACCACGACTTCATAACGAACACATTTCTATGGATTTTGATGCATTGCACATCAAGGGCACAGCATTATTTTTACCTATTGATAGTAATTCCATCATCAATGTCAGATTGGTAACGGAAACCCCATCAACACAGTTAGGTGTTAAAGAGAGGGCACGAATCAATCATTCAGAAATTATGTTCTGCAACTAAAATCATTTGATATTCAGTCCGTGTCTCCAAAATCTATTTATCTTTACATACAATTTACTTAGAAGCTGAAACATGCAGTCGAGAACTTGATTGCTATGTGAGCAACACACTGTGCCGGTGTTAGAAAAGAAATGATTCGAATGGTGAGAACAAACGTGATAATGGAACCAAAATGAATTATACAATCACAAGGAATGGATTTGCATATTTTTTGTTTTTAAATTGGAACTTTTCCATTCTGCCATTACGAACCAATTAGCTAGTCAGCTAAGTGAAAATCAAGGTGGAATCAAAAAATATTGTAAAATAATATAATGACCAGCTGACACTTAAAATGAATGGCTATAACCTTTAGGGATTTTGACTAATGTTCTCTTTTAGGCTCTGTTCATCATAATGATGAAAGCCTTGAAACTTTCAAAGAACAGGAGCACAACAGTCTTGGTCTTTCTTATCAGATAATTAAGCATTTAGATTCTCGCCCCTATTGTGTGAGACCGGTCACATTCAACAATACTACATAGCCTGCCATGCGAAAGGGGAAAATAAGATTTAGTGTATTCAAACCAACAAAGTCCATAGTTAGCTTTTTTTGGTTCCACCAACTTTTTAAGATTAGGTTCAGACCAGGCAAGACATGTGAATATGTCTTTATTAATTCATTAGTTAAACTCAAGTGGTGGATAAGTGGTCTGGGTGCCACACTGCTACTGCGGTGGCCTGGGTTCAATTCCAACTTGTGTGGGTTGTGACCAGAAGTGCATATGGCATGAAACTTGTATCAAAATTAGCATGCAGATCGACCATTTTGCATGGCAACCTCTGAGAAAATAAGCCATATGACAGTGTCATTTATTGGTGCATTAGTTGAAAGCTGTACACCGTCATATTTGGCTTAGATGTTAAAGAGTGAATGGATGGACTTGAAAGGTCCATCTTTAAAAAAAAAGAAAGAAAAACGATTCTTTGGTATATTGCATGTAACGCTCCAGGACAGTTTGAAAGTGGAAGAAATTTGAACTATTATTGCCTGAAGAGAAACTCATTTGGGTAACCATTAAAACGTTCTTCAGGTTCTCTAATTGTTACATCCATGGGGCTTCTGGAGGCAAAATAAGAAAAGCAGGCCTCAACACTTGAGGCAAGACAACAAAAAATGGTGTAATTAAGACGAATCCTATTATGAATTATGAAAATAGGGTGAAAATAGACATGAACAGACTATCCATATGCGCCATTGTTTTGCTGAATCACGTTTATACACTTTTTTTAAAAGGAAGTGTGTGGTTGAAGCTTTTTCCTTAAACAGGTTTGTAATGATCTTTTTACATGTTTGGAATTTGATCAACATTATCCTAGATAAATAATTTTTATTTTTCATCTATTTATTTTACAAAAAACGGATTAAAAATATAGCATGATAAAATTGTTAAAAAAAACACCTATCTTTTCTACTATTTTTTTGCAGCTACTTCCATGCACAATGTTAAGATATTAAAATAACATATTTTCTTCTCAGATCAGTGGTTAGCTTCTTTCACTGAAAAGCTGATTGAATTTCTGTTTCTCTTCCTTCAGTTCTCCATCACCTTTGCACTTCTGCTTTCCCAAATCATAATTTTACCTAAACTTAAAATTTATTGTGAAATATTGCATATGTTTTACAAATAAAAAAGCAAGTTGCTTTATACCTTCAAATGACTGAAAAAAAATGGTTCCATCCCTCTTTTTTTTAAGTGTAGAGAACGCACAGGCACGTCGAAGAACATTTTATTGATGTGGACATGCACTCACTCATGTGAATAAACGACTGTCAATGTTCAATAAAATGAGTGAAAATGAGTGATTGCTTAATTTCTTCAGAGGAATGTCAGCAGGAGAGTGAGCGAAAGGCAAGAAATATGTTATCCCTTCTCTACTGGCAATGGGATATAAATAGGAAGTAGGATCTCTTAAAAATGGAGATGAAACATCCTTTGTTTGAGCAAGTTGCTGCTGTAATGCAGCCTTGAAAGCCACAGCGAGCACAAGTTCTTTAACGCCTCT
This sequence comes from Stigmatopora argus, assembly GCF_051989625.1. NCBI lineage: Eukaryota > Metazoa > Chordata > Actinopteri > Syngnathiformes > Syngnathidae > Stigmatopora > Stigmatopora argus. The sequence goes on from NC_135393.1 coordinate 10,344,065, forward strand.
CCCAACCCCAAAATAAAACGCCTCCTCTGAAAACTGCGACCTAATATTTGACAGCCAATCAAGACATGCGGGACCAAAGCAAAGATTCATGGGAAAGATGATCTCATTTTGAAATTTGAGTTTGTGTGCGATATTTCTGTAAATAGGTTTCCCTCCTCATTTTGTCATCATAGGAACTTCCACTGACAGTGGAAGCAGTGGACTACTACACATTCTTTCTCCAGCCTATAGAGGGTTCTTGTAGGCTTCATAGCTTTCAATTGTCCTCTCTGTTGCACAGAATAGCGGAAGGGGAGATTCGGGAATATGGGAATTTGGACAGAGAAGATCTACACTCTGGAAATGTGTCAACAGAAAACCCAGGAGGGAGAGAGAATAAACAGTTTAGCCGGAGAGCCCTAAGGCGTAAGATTAAAATGACTTTCTGAACAAACATTCTTGAGACATGTCAAGTGAAGGGGTTCCCAGGCCATAAAACATCAGACTTAGGATGTGAACAATAAAAATAATACGGATAAATATTTCTGTGACGGACTATACATAACACCAAAAACATTGACAGTCACTAGATTTATAATTTTCTTTCTCAAACTAGTCTCTTTTTAATTGAACAATATATCTGATAAACTATTGTAAGTGCATTCAAAAATATTTGACACCTTAAAATGCAAATATCCAAGTAGATATGCATAAAATAGGAGAGATACATTCGAAGTATAGGGGAAAAAAAGATAATTCAACATGTAAGAAGATATTCTACATGTTGAGTTACCTTAAAAAAAAATCCAGACTGCACAAGTGTCATGACTTCAAATAATTAACAACACTATTATGTATTCCTCTCTGCTTTCTTGTATGCAATCGCTTTGAATACTCATTCATCTTCTATGACGCGCATTCTCGTAAGGGCTGTGGGGCAGACTACACCCAAGACTGGCCGGCCGCCAGTCAGCCGTAGGGCACACAGAGAGACAGACAGCCATTTGCACTCACAATAGTATCATCGCCAGTGGGAATTGAGCCCGTGCTTCCCCGCAACGAAGTCAGGCAAGTGAAACTTGGGTAACTTTGGAGACCATGGTTATCACTGATTTGAAGTCAATTTAACTTTACAAACTTAACTTCATATGAAACAAAGGACAAATAACTACCTTGTCATAGAAAAAGTCAACACATCATATCCTCACAATTATCGTATCATATTTCAATATTTTTTCCATGTACGTATCACGACTGTGCCAAATCATTTCCTCATTTGCTCAAAGTAGCTGAATGGTTGACACTTGCCAGGCAAAATATGTGATTTATATGGGTGCTCTAAATATAGAGGAAAACCCCTTTTGAAAATAGGGGGCTGAGGGGCATAATGAAGTATTATATTCATGAGCTGAGCGCAATAAGAGTTTTCCTATCATGTGGTATGGTGAGCTAATCATCGTCATCCAGTGTACACAGTCTTTGTTCTTTGTGTAATGCATTCTGATGGGTTCAAAGGCCTGGGAAACATGGAATGAGAACGTAAGACGAACGAATGAATCTGTGTGTGTATGTGTGTGTTCGTGTCTTTGAGCGACTTCATGTGTCAGGAGACCAATTACATCTCCAAGTTGCTCTTCAAATGAGGCAGAGTGAATCACTGCCCTTCTCTGATTTAGCTTCCTGGAGAATGAAAACAAACCTCGGTGGTATGCATGCAAGCACAGCATATATACGTCTACAAAATAGGCATTTTCCTGTGCAATAAGTCAGTGGCTCATTTGGGCAGACTCGGAATGCTGTTATATAAACTGAGGATACCCATCCCCTCTGCCACTCTCTATAGCGGCTGTTTTGCTTAACAGGTGAGATGTAACAAAAATATTGATTTTGGACAAACAAATAGCTGCCAACTCACTGACTGGACAGAAACTGAAGATAAACAGAATAAAAATATCAATATTGATTGGAGAAAACAACAACAAAGAAAAAACACCAACTGGCTGACGTGGATATATGTAAACAACACGGCATGGATCCTGTGTTGGGGGAAATGAAACATTCACGTCTCTATCTACCTACAGAGCAAATTCACTGGAGGACAAATGTCAAAATAATATTTATATTTTGAAAGACTTATTATTCTTTCTCAGTGGACTTGAGTTTGGTGAGCATATAATAGATAACTATTAGGCAACAACGTGTTTTTCTTTTTCTTCTACTGTTCTGCTGCATTTTCATGACACACAAAAAAGGTGCCAGTCAAGGCAAAATTTAACCACATAACTGGATATTGAGGCAACTTCCACAGTATGCTTTCCTTATTAGGTTCATGGATGAGTTGGGGACTATCCCGAATGAAAGCAGTCTATCGGAGGGCACATTTGAGCTTTTGCTCAATCCGAACAGGCACACTTTTGGTTTAGAGTGTGCATGAAAATAAGCCATGCAATTATTGAGAGAGCATGATATCTCAACGCAAAATTCGCAGCTGCGATTTTTACACTATGAACAATTAAAATCTTAGCGGTCTTGTTTAAAATCTTAGCATGACCCTGAAACAATAACCACAATATGATATTTCATCAGTCTATGATATGTTCAAATTCCACATGTACCAAAGGCCAATCCAAGTTTTGGAAATGGAATATTTTGACTGTCATGATTCCACATTATTTAGATTCACCCATGCAGTTCACTGAAGCCCCGGTGTAAGTAATCTTTAAGAAGCTTGCTTCTTACACCAAATACAACTGTATAAATATACATGCTTCCGGTAATCCAACATTACATGCATCTATTAATCCTTGGTACTCTGTTTATCTTCTCCTTCTCCGCTAGGAGACTCAGGTAAACCCCGTTCCAACACCTCAGAAATGGATACTAATCCTACACCGAGATACATAGTATTTGGAATGCAGAAGGAACAGGAGAGCAAGAAAGAGGAGTTGGAATACTTGTTGTGCTTCTTTTGATTTTGTTTGGACCTAGTTATATGGGACCTGCATAAAACCTGGAGAGTAAATTCAAAGCTTTCCATCAGCGGGTGATAACTTATGAGGCAATAACTCAACTCTAAGTACATTTGTCGTTGGTTGTCCTTGCAGAAAATTCAACCACAGGTGGACAAAAACTGTACTGTGTATTTTAAATGTTACAAACCAGTGATCTTGACAATAAAGTGGATTAAATACACTACTGCTCTGTCAATGACCATTAACCATGGACATAACGGCTAAATCTTGCACGTCCGTTTCATCACGTTATTAAGCTCACAGTGTGATAATTATTGCAATTGAGATGTCATGGGAAATCTCACTGTATCGCAATATGGTTGACGGGCAGAGAGGTGTGTGGAAGTGAACCGGAACACCTCTCTGTCTTGCTGGCTTTGTACTCCTGAGGTTTATTATCTCAGCTAGTATATATTTTCTTGAATGCACGACAAAGATTATATAGTTAGGTTCCCACCAATTCACTTTTTTGGGACAATATTTGCTAATTTTGAATTGCTTGAATCTGAACTGGTTAGGCTGTTCACCTCACAGTTCAAGGATCAAATGTCCGAAGCTCTCCCGCAAAACTTAAACGTTATCTTAATTCAACACTCTAAATTGTCCATTGATGTGAATGTGAGCGGCAATAATTGTTAAATTTGTGCCCTCTTTTGCTCAGAGTAATCCAAGTCCTGTCTATCGTCAATTGGGAACTTATTCAATGTGGATACAGGGCCTGACAAGGATGAATGGTACAGATGATTGATGGAGGGCCGGACTACTTTCTGCCATGATTTGGGGGTAAAATTGACAGAATATCTTTTCCAAAAGCTGTGTCAGAATCTGGGAAAAGAGCCCATAGTTTGATGGCATGCAGGAACAGTAAAAGAGAGAGGAGCACATTGCTTATTTGTTCTGCCAGTACTTTTTCTGGTCTACGCTGAAGGCAGGAGAGAATTCACCTGCTCCCGTGGTGCCACTGATATGCGTTTGCATCGGTTGCAGAATGTTGCTTTGGAAAACAAGATGGAGGAAAAACCCCTTTTCTGCATCCCCATAGTGTGATTGTGAAGACACAGTGCGCATAGCAAATGAAAAGGATCGAATGATTTGTTGTCTATGGTTTCTGCAGGACAATGGATACTCTCAGTCTTCTCCATCTTGAGCTTCATGAAATAAAACCACAACAGACTCTTATGTGTAAATAAGGATGCAAGCTTGAAAGTCCTAATGCCCCCAGTAAATTCAATGTCTAGTCAAATTCACTGATGTACTTTTAGCAGCAGGCAGAGCAACATGGCACAGAAAGAACACACAAAATCCCTTCTCAATTAAATTATAGACATCCTAACTCACAGCAAACGATGCACACGAGTTAATAGAACTTTGCATTGTGTTAGATTTTGTCAAACCTGACAGTGAGCATCAAACAGGTGTATTTTAATGCGTCATGTTGTCCAACAATCACATTATTCATCTGGAATCTAGTAGCAAGCTAAATAAAGCTCCAGCTGTCATCGAACCATGGTTGTTCAAACCTCAATAACAATTCATGACAGAAAAGAAACAGCCAACACGTACATATCAACAACTTAAACATGATTTCTATTGTGGTTTTCTTAAATTAAATGCCACACAAGATTACATTAAAGAAAGGCATCCACTCCAATTCATATCTACTTGGCCAAAGAGTTCAAAGCTGGGAACCAGAGGCTGGGCAGGTGAGGAAACATCACCTCAAAAGAGCTGTATGCACCCGTAACGGATCATAGACTGTAGCCCGAGGCTGGTAGCACAGAGCTCCGAGTGTAGTGGAGCAGCAAAAAAAAAAAAAAAGTACACACACCTAGTAGGAACCCCAGGACTTTTCCCACCGCTCACCACATTTTCCATTGCAGAGGGCTCTATCTAAGCAATGAACTTACTTATAAAATACTGAAATATATCAGTTAGTAAAATGAATGTAATGAAAGACAGGGGATGCAGAACTGTCTGGACTAAAATGTTCGCTATATCAATTCATAGTCCCACTATCAAGTTTTTAAACACTAATTCAATGATTGAATCTTGTCAAAGAGTTTTCAAAAGTAAATTACCAAGACTCACACAGATTCATACTATTGAAATTGTACTATAAAAATCATTAATGTAACAGCAACTCTGCAACCTTTGCGAGAATAACATGTTTTGATTATACACGTGACAGTATATGAATATAAATCGCTAATATTCCACTCTAAACTTTTTTTTCTTATTATTATTAAATATGAACAGTCATTCCATCCACCACTTGAATCATCATCCTTCCGCAATTCTCACTCTCGCGTCCGGTGCTGTGATACTGCATGTACGTTGACAGGGGGCCGTGCACACATGCGTACCCTTGCACAAACCCACACGCACGCCCACACAGATCCTGTTACACTAAATGTGTTCACAGCCAGCTAGACCTGATTCAAATAGCCAATGAGAAAAGTCTAATGATTGATGATGAGGCCACAATATTCGCATCCACAGCAGAAATGGCCCAAACAGGTTATCTGGGACCTGCAGGCACTGAGCAGCTTCTCACATAGAGTAGGAGTGCCTGGGACTATTAGCAATACAACAACACCCCCCTTCCACGCAGACACACACATTGGCCCAAGCTAAATATCCAGAATTTCCCATGAGTGCCCAAAAAAAATCTCTTGTGCTCTGCCTCCTCTTGTGTACTTTGTAACTACTTTATGCTGAGAAGGCAAGCAGGTAAGCAGACACATCAGCATCAGAGGGGCAAAGGTGCTGTTAGTTTGATGAACAGTAAAGCTGTCTAGAGTTGCTATGAGGAGGATAGCGCCTCTAAGCATTCTCCTTTATGCCTGACACTAGTGTGAACTGGGATGTCACAATTCTGATTGGAGGCAAAGGAACGTGTTGTACATCTCACACAAAGCTCAAAGCTAGAGAACTGTGTTTGTTGATGCAAGCATAAAAGTGTTGCTTATAGCCCAATGATGCTTTTGCAGTCTTTCCTACTGACGTAAGCCCGGGAGGCGCGCTCTACCAAGAGGAGGTGATGTAATGGTTTGTGAAGGTACAACTCAGACACTTTATCCTCGTTCCTGCCTCCTCCCTGCTTCACTCCCTTGTTGCTGTTTCACTCTCACTTCCTCCTTTGTCATCTCAGTTTCTCTTTTGGTCTTTGGCAGGCCTCAAATCCGATGGGAGAATTGGAATTAAACTCAACAGCGCCATTATCTGGTCACCAAGTGAAATTAAAAGTAGAAGAACATTACACTACAAGGCCTCTAAATGTCGAAGTGCGGTTGTTAAGATTGTCTCAGGATTTCAAAATATGAATAATACTACACATCTGTTTACATTGCATTATGATGTGCATTGCCTCATCAAAAGATCAAACACCTTTTGTGAATTTTGCTGTTCATCTCCTCATAAGAAATCAGCACTTTGAACAAAACTAACAAAATAAAGAGTTGGTCAAATTAAAATTATTTTGTAAAGAAAAATTTCATTCTGTGCTGGATTTCTCTCCCCCGCAAAACAAGTCAAAGATCACAACAGCCGATATGAATTTCAGATCTAACCCCTCTAAGAAGTTCTAAATGACACCTGTGCTCCTTTTCTATTCCTCTTTCCTAAATCTCTACAAAAGTATGATCAACAACATCTCTCACGCAGAGACAAACACACTACCTGGAAAAAAATAAACTAAGATTTAAACTCTTATCTAAATACCCATGTGTTTGCAAAGCTAGACATCATCCTTTGATGACCTTTTTTAACCTGTCCTAAGATTAACACCAGCCACACACTGGGACAAGCAAAATGACATGCACAAGGATACAGTATAAAATCATACATCATTCTAATTATGCACATACAATAGATACATGCCCACATTACTGTGTGGTAGACCATAAAATAAATATCCAATTACCAGACACACCAACTGCACAGAGAATGAAATATTGATAACATTGAGTCATTTATATAATGCACAATGGTGCCTTTATATAATTGTTCCATTTACAAGGTGAGGCATGGAGGTATTGAATCTCTTGTATGTTGCCAAACAAGGGGGGAACATTGTTGGATAAATGTGTTCCCGCTCATTGTGTTTTTCCCCAATAAGTTCCAAAAACACTATAACAATAAAATATGGCTACACACAGTTGTTTAATTATGTGATTTGCCATTCAGTGAGCTCTTTCAAGTTCCTGTCCTCACAGCTGTGCTTTGAGCTATTGGTCAGAGTCTTAGCAGAAGCATAATCATGCCCAGAAATGTCTATGCTTGATAATTAATTGTAAATTGTGAAGGCTTGCTGCGTGCACACTGAATGATGTACACAAGTCGGGCTTACGAGTTCATGTTTTCATGGGCGAGAGAAAATGAGGGGAGGACTGAATAATTCGACCTAACTTCCATGCCTTATCAACATGCCACTTTTCCTTTGAAAAGGCTGTTCCCCACTAAGGCCGAATACGTTAGAAGTCTAAATAGGAATAATAATGAGAGCATACATTATTTCTCTTGCTTGGCACTGTTGGATGTTGTTGTTGTTGTCAACAGGAAGTCTCAGATCTCCATGTATGCAAAGAAGAAAGAAGGTAACGTCACAAGTTTTAACTATGACCCAAAAAGATGGCCCACATTCTGCATTTAGGGAACTTCATATTTAAATATTCCTGAAACTAGAGTCAATGATATTGGAAAGCGAAGTAATGTAAGAAGATAAATTAGTTATTACATTTTATTATAGCAAATTCAATAGTTGCCACCCCACAACAATGGAGATGACATTTTTTTAAATTATTTTTAAAATGTGTAGTAGTTTATTACTATCATAATGATACAGCCCTGGTAAACAGTAACCTAACCACTGCATGGTGAAGGGATCCGTTAAAACTGATGGTGGTCATATCATTGAATTAATTGCTGATCCTAAAGACCATAAAGTAAGGCGAGGACACTCGCAGCAATTTAAAGGGGATTGCCCCCTCTGGTGGTGTGTCATTCATAATGACCTCAACCCAAAATCAACCTCTTTGGCTCCAGTCATTTTATCTACAGCTAAATTCACATCACTAACTCCCCCCGGAGGAAGCCCTTTTTCCATTGCTTTAAAACCCAAGTAGGCTAGTCTAATCTATTGACCCCTGATTGTGTGAATGAAAGATTAAACCAAGATTATTTACTCTCAAATAACAAAGCTCATTTAGAATTTTCAGTTCACTCAGAGTAGATTTAATATAGGCATTTAGAAAGTATAAAGCTAAATAAATCACCACCGGAGCGTGTCTGCTCATAAGATCACGCGCTCTCGGATCAGGAGGTCATCAGGCCATGCTGCTTTGGGATTTACTCGAAATATTCCCATTTGCATCAACTTGCATAAAATGTGCCCTTTGAAGGTTTCAATGCTGGCAGCAGCTCTGGTAAGTTTGGCACAAAGTCTACTGAAAGCTGAAATGATCAAATGTGTCTGGTGAAATGAAAAAAAGTCATGTTTTGGTCACTGGACTTCTAAAAGCTATTTGATTGGTCATAAAGTAGTAGGATGATAGTGGTAAGCACAGTAAATTCATGTTAGCTAACAGTAGGCTACATCAAAACAACTAAATTGATGATTAAAAATCTATGAATATTTAGATGATGTTTCACATCATGACTATTTTTTTATTTTGTTTGAAAAAAAACCAATTTGTTTCTTATATGGATGTTTCTACTACCAAAGTTAGGGTCCTGGGCGACATAGGATTTTTTATTTTTTTTATTGTACAATTAATGTTTTAAGAACTTTAGTTATGACCCTATTCTATAAATAGAGATATTTTGTTAGTGCTGTTCAGCGATTAATTTTATTGATTGTGATGAATTGCATGCAGTCCACAGTGAACTCACGATTATGTATGTATTATGTTACAAAGATATCTTGAAATAACTTGTACATGACAAAAATGATAGAGATTTTGAATGGCATCCTATGCGGTGTATACTTTAGCTAGATTTTGCAGATTATATTTGCATGTGTTATTGAGCAATGGACTTTGCTTGCACTAATTTTTGGTTACATACCTCTCTAGTGCACCCCTTTCATGAAGTCTTGATCTGAAATTCCAGTAGTAACATATGAAGTACAGACAGTAAGTCATATGGCGCTCCTGATAGTGACAGGCTGCTCCTTTTACATAATATACTTGATGCAAAGAATCTGAAACACAGAAAATATAACGATCTTTAATTTAAAATGTCAGCTTCTTAAGGTGTTTATTTCACCGATTAGATTGTGTAATATTCAACTTTTCCCCAAACTAAATTTTTTTCAAGGCACCACGGGAAAAAGTATTTTAAGTTTTTCACGATATTTTAAATCATTATCAGCTGAGACGTAGCAACCATCAAAATCTTTTCAGTTCTAAGGTCATCACATTGCATTCCATCTGATTGTACATTATCATTTGAACATTAAGCAGCTAACCAAAGAAAACAAAAAGTCACTGAACTTAAAACAAATCAGCAGTAAGCTACGTCAAAAGAGACACAATGTTTTTCTTTAGTTTTGTTAAATTGTCTTTGTTTCAGTAAAAAATCCCCAAAATGTTACAGGCTAAAATGTTTCGTCTAGACATTTGGTTTGTGTAACGCTGCCCTTTTGCTTCAGACATCATTGCCTAACAATGTGACTTAAGAAGCCTTCTGGGGGATTTTTTTTCTTTTTTTAAAAGAATCAGCTGCTGAGAACCAAATTGTCCGTTGATTCTAATGTCAAAAGACCTCTGTTGTAAAACAATAAGCTAATGTCATGGAACCATTTTAAAAAAGTAGATTACATATATTACTCATTAATTTATTTCACCACCTAACCTTGACAAAGTCGCGGGGTGCTGGAGCCTATCTCAGCTGACTTTGGGCTAAAGGCAGACTCCACCCTCTACCAGTCAGGCGTGGGGCACACACAGACAAAGACAAGCATTAGCAACCACAAAGTCACAGCCACTGAGTGAGAAAAAAAATCTGAAACTGCCTGTCCCAAGTCAGGCGATTTTTATATAAGAGGTAAACAAAAAAGTTACCTTTAAAAGAAATAGCTAATAAAAAAATGGACAGGACTCTTTGGTTAGCAGTTATCTGTATTTTTGTTCCTCTGTCTGAAAGTCAATGCTCTGATGCACTTTGCTCATTCCCTTAGTGGTTCTATTGTTTAAGCCTGTAGTCACTGATGCTGAACGGTGAACTCCGCTTAAACTTGAACAGGAAATTGAAATCATTGCCAAACTTTGAGTTAGACATGATTTGGGCCAAAAAACAAGGTCTGAAGCATTCTTTCTTTGCACAGTCTTTGCATTTCTTTCTCCAAATATGCTTAACCACACCAACTTCTGATCCTTCTGTTTCTCTCCCCTCTCTGCCCAGGATTAGGTAGGAAAGGTTAATGCAGTCACATGAGCTCCACATAGTGCTTTGTGCTACCAGGCAGTAGCACCACCTAAAAAGCTTGTGACTAATTTGTAGCACAGGATTAACTAAATGAAGATCATTGTGCACATGCACATAACTCATACTTTCATATCTCAAAACAGTAAAAAAGTAATATAAATGGTCATGCGCAGACTCAGGAATAGTTGCACATTTGATACTCTCAGGGGATTCACAGCATAACTATTGACATGATACAATTGATGCTGTATATTCCTACAATTAATTTTGGGGGATTTATACACTATTGAACATTTTAAAAAGTCTGAGTTCACAATATTTCATCTGTAATTCAGACCTTTAACAAATCAGTTTCCCAATCAGCATAGAATGTGCTGCACTCATGGATAAAATCACACTGTAATATGAATCAAAAGGCTGGAGTTAAGCATTGTTTATTCACAAGTGGCTGACAAAGTAGTCACGGTGGTAGTTGCGTACCACCTTTCAGTGGAGGTCTTACATGTTATAGCCCTTGTGATTCTCTCTGTCTAATTCTTGCAGACATTCCCAGCCAAAAAGCAACCGATAGAAATTTACCTGAGATGTCTTCATAGTAGTGACGCATATGCATCGCAGCTCCAGGAGGTTTTATTTTGTAGGTGAATTGGAGAAGTGGCCCTCAAAGTTAGAGTTAAACTTCATTGTCATATTTTTTTAGAAGCAAGACTTGCACCGTACTTAAAACTACAATCCTCTCAAACCTGGTTCTTTAAAAATAAAAACACAACAATGGACAAATATTACACTGGTCCCTCCCTGACCCATGCAACCTGTAGACCTGGAGTGGGCAATTAGCCCAAAAAGGGCTGCAGTGGCTGCAGACATTAGTCCAACCCCAAAAAAATGACACCTTTTCACCTATCCACTGTCTTACAAGTACAATCAGTTGATTGTACTCAGATGCTTGTTTATTAGAAACCTCATTGGTTAAACTATCTCTGCTGGAACAAAGACCAGAACCGGGCCTTTGTGGAAAAATTTCTGACCTTTGCTTTAGACAGAGGAACACAGTATACTGGCTTTTATGCAATAAAGCAGAATGTGGAATGTGGACCAGAACTTGCTTAACTTTACACCACCCTTGTTACTGGATGAGTGAAATTAACTTTCCCTCCCCAAAAAATTGTTGGTCTTGAGACCAAGTTCTGCAGTTTTCTGGATAACAGGCACTACTTCCCCTTGGCTCAACTCAGACCTCTTTCTCCTACATCAAATAAAATGGATCACCACTAAACATTAAAAGAAAATAAAAAAGGGCAATGAAGTTGTTTTCTTAATTCCAACCAAGTATTTTACTGTTAATTTTTGATGGTTCTCCCAAAGGCATTTGCTATAGTTCTACATCAAGGCAAAGCAACATCACTCATAACACAAACTCACAGCCCACCTATAATTGCACCAGCAGGGTTCACTCTGTGTGCGACATGCCGCCAGGGCCTCACTGCAGCCAGTGTAAGGGTCCTGAATGTATTTAACAATGACGTGAGACTTTACTAAACCCAAACCAGCCCAACCCCATCCCTCGCAGAGACACCTGTAGGCTTGGAGGCACCTCGGATCGGCAATATTTAACATGGCACTGCTTGTTTTTTCACCCACCCTCCTTTCAGCATCACCTGGTTAACATCTCCCTGCTCAGTCCAAATTTACTGTCAAAGCGTCAAGAGCCTACAAACTCAATGCGTGTCTTCTTGCGGTGTTGTGCACGGGCATTTTAAAAGGAACCATAAGAATTGAATGAACAGATTTTTATGAAACAAGACTGGGATCTATATTTTTAACCCCCAAAGTATTTTCTGGAAACTATGGAGAACATATTTTTAAAAGGATTACTACTGCTTTTGTTAATGATGCACTGCACATCTGACGGTAGGTTATGCTATGCAGCCTCGAAGCTAGTTCAGGAGACATGCTTGCATTTTTTTTCCTACCTCACTTGTAATGATGTGGGCTACTATATTACATAACAGAAAAATGTATAGATTTTAATGATCATAAGAACAAAAAAGCAATATAAAACTTGTTCAACCCCTCTAAATGCTATTAAAATGTGTTATGTCTGCAGGCCACATTACCCCAATCCAGTCTTCCACAGTCACTCATGAAGACACCCTAATCACACCCCACGATCATGAGCCGTCTCCAACTAAGGTTGTGACAGTAGTTGCCCCACCAAGTCTAGAAGAGGTGCAACAAGCAGTACAGGAGGCTTCTGAGAAAGAGGAGGGTGGTCATGCTGGTCAGGAGGTCCTGAAGGAGCTTCTAGAGAGGGTGGTGGAAGCAGCTTTGGGACAAGTTGAAAGTATATTGGATGATGTAGCTCTGCAGGAAAGAGCGGGACAGAATGCAGGTGGGGTTGAAAATGAGACTGAAGTAGAATTGACTAAGCAGATGGTGGTGAAAATGGATGAGGGAGAGTTTGATGGAGAAGAAGTCGCTGACAATATAGAAGAGACTACAATTGGTGTCGATACCATTGGAACTGAGGCTGTTACAAATGCATCATTAGATTCCAAGGTTAGTCAGGAAGTTGTAGAAGAAACTGTGAGTCCCTTGGATGAGGCATTGGACATTGAAAGGGCAGAGGACAACAACACGCAGGTTGTAATATCAGATGTTGGAATAGAAAGAGAAACAGCTCCAACTGTTGAAGAAACAGATTATGGTGGAATGCAAGAGCAGGAGACTGATGAAGACACTGACCTAAGTCAAGTGGAGGAACGCCTAGAGGCAGTAAGGTGGATGGAGGAGTCCCTGAAGGAAAGTGAGGTCACAGTACTGCCATTTGAGAATTTTGAAATCGAGGCAACACAGCCTGCGGTAGAAGAGCCACAGGTTAGGGAAGAAACTTACACAGGGAAGGAAATGCAAAACAACAATTCAGAGCAAAGTCAGGTAGAGGAAGAAGTACAACATATTGGCATTGTAGTTGGTGAAAAGGAGTCAATGGGTAGTGACAGTCAAGAAAATACTGCCATGAAGCAAGGCTATGAAGTATTGGTCAATGGTGGGGATGAGCAACATGCTGGAGTAGAAGTTACATCGCAAACTACAAATGAAGAAGACCTTGGTGAGACATTCTGACTATCCATCCATAAGAAATAAGTACAATGTTAATTCTGTGCTTTTTTTCTAGTAGTTCCAAAACAAACCATGATGTACAATAATGTTCTTGATATGACCCTGAACAAGATAGGAGGTACATGATAGCTGCAAGAAAAATATTTTCATAATAATATTGGGTCACTTAATTTACAAATTGGTCTGGTTCAGGGATTTGATGACAAAACGAATTGCTCTTACCAAAAAGTACATGCACGTGTTTTGGTGAAGACATCCACCCACCCATCCATTCAACTTTCTAGTATCCATCCATTCATCTAGGTCCACAACATCAGAGTCAACCAAGCCTAAGATTAAATGCATAGCTACACATATTCTGGATTCCATAAGTCTACCAAAAAAAAACCAACTAAACCTTGGCCTCTGGGCTTCATTGTCGTCACTGTGTCACATACCAATGGTCCCATTCTAGAAACAACTGTGATCTCTGCCCCAGAGCGCGAGGATGAAGCCTCACTTGAGCACAGGCCTAAAAATCAGGGTGCTGTTGCCACGAGTACGGCCCTCAATGAGCTTTCAGAGAATGTCTTCACTGACCACGGGAATGAGATCCTCACACCCACGGAAGACCTTTTGTCACTTGACTCCAATGTGGCTCAACCGACTTTGGATTATTTTGTGAAAAATACCCTGGTGATTCCACCCGAGGCAAGAGAAGAGCAAGATGAATATACAGCTAGGGCTTCCGGTGAGATATAACAGGGTACTTTCCAAAGTTTTTTGTTGTATTGGCATGCCACAATGCATGATCATTTTAACATGATCATCTGCAGACATCTTCGCTATAATTATTACCATTTTAATTTAAGTGTTTGAAGAAGGGTATGGCAGTGGGATAACCTTGTTAGATGCAATAAAAAAATATTGCAAATGTTTCTCATTGGTCACTCCAGAAGATTTTATGTTACGTCTTATAACTCTTTGTTCTTCATTGAAACAGGGGTGTGTGATGGCATCATCCTTATGTGCATTACATATAAGCTATATGTGAGATAGACTGACATGATAAGAACTCATTGAGCCTGTCTTTATGTATCTCTCCCATTCTAACCTACATGTGAAGAAACAAAGGAAATCAGCCTGGAATCATGGAAGATTGGAGTAACAGTCGTTATTGCCCTCTTGGTTTTGGAGACGGTTGTCATAATCATCTATATCCTTAAACATCGTAACAAAAACAGGTAGTACTTTATGCCCTACTCACACGTAATCGCTGTATTTTTCCCCCCACAATCACGTGGAGTTATTTATTTACCGTTCAGTTCTACATTTTAACATTTTGTATTATTTTTACTCAAATTGAAATAAGAAAACAAGAGAAAAACATCTTACCATTCTACTGGAACCAACCACCTGAAATGTAGCTGTTACTGTTGTTTTGATTATACAATTACTTTTTGACATAACATCAATCTTCCTGCATGAATTAGGTTTCACTGTGAGGGTCTTGTGTTAACAATTACTTGTCAATGTACTTGTTTTGCAGTAGCCAGGCAACGCAACACTCATCTGAGAAAGGGTGTGTTGAACCAGAGCTGACCACTGGAGGAGACAGCAGTGAAAACACACTTCATGCAGGAAATGGGGACCCTCAACAGTATGTTACAGTATGTTTATAATGCTTTTAATTTTTTTCATTAAGCGCTCTCTACTTGCTCATCATCTGAACGGAAGAATTTCGAGCACATTCATTTCTCATTGAATAAAATCATGTAGACACCATTGTGGCCTTATTATTTTTATGTTATTTGTTATGTCCCATTTATTATGACCAGTCTGTCTACTCCTTGCTGGTAATTGACTTTGAGTGGAAATAAGTGTTTTCAGTTGTCCATTTCAATTGCAGAGGTCCATTTATGACCCTCTCAGCTGATCCCCCTTTAGCTGTCACAAAATTATGAATGCCAGAGGCTCCTACTCAGTGTATCATGCATGTGATGGC
The DNA here is from genome assembly GCF_051989625.1 of Stigmatopora argus. Classification (NCBI taxonomy): domain Eukaryota; kingdom Metazoa; phylum Chordata; class Actinopteri; order Syngnathiformes; family Syngnathidae; genus Stigmatopora; species Stigmatopora argus. Next base: position 10,359,587 of record NC_135393.1, read on the forward strand.
TTGAGATCTTGGATGAATAAACATGATAAAGATGAGTGAATAACTGCTGGAGGAAAAGAAAAACACCAGAAGAATGCAAACACTCCAGTTGTCATCTTCTCCAGCCAATTAAACTCTTTTCATTCGGGATTAAATCCAATGTGAAATTAAGAAATCTATTCTTTTTTTACCTACATAAGATATTTAGTTTCATCATATTTTGTCCTGTTTTATATAAGGCAGTATGTAACATTGAAAAAAAAATGACAGTAATCTCCGGCAGATACGTTTTACGTGACAGCAATAGTTTAAACTACATTCGTCAGGAAGGAAGCAAGGTATATCATACAGTAATGCTTATATTAATTAAATCATATTAATCATATTATATTAAGCATATTATATTAATCATATTATATTAATCATATTATATTAAGCATATTATATTATATTAATCATATTATATTACGCATATTATATTATATTAATAATATTATATTAAGCATATTATATTATATTAATCATATTATATTATATTAACGTCTTTTTTCCAATCACTGACAGAATTGCGGCAACAAACGGAACAGAACACCGAATGGCATGCTATATTAATTATATTATATATTATATTAATTATATGATATATTATATTAATTATATGATATATTATATTAATTATATGATATATTATATTAATTATATGATATATTATATTAATTATATTATATATTATATTAATTATATTATATATTATATTAATTATATTATATATTATATTATACTATATTATATATTAAATTATATTATATATTATATCATATTAATTTATTTTTTTCCAATCACTGACAGAATTGCAGCAAAAAGCCTCTGTGACGTGCCAACAAACCGAACAGAACACACATGAGCACATGAGGAGCATATGATGAGCATGTTGAACCTCACAGACGGCTCCACGGAGGAATCAGCCAACATTTGACCGCAGCTAGATTCCTCACAAGAGCTCAGGCACTCCATGCTTTAGGGAGGTCTTGGTGTTCCTATGTTTTGATTAAAGTGATTCCCCCTTGTGACTCGTTTTCTGAATGTAGCACCTCACGAAGTATTGTAAATTGTTCAAGAGTAATCAAACTGAACCCTAACTACTTGATTCTGACATGGAATATAATATCATTTTAGCTTGTATTCGGTATGTTAGAGCAATTGCATGATTGTTCTTCTCTAAATCCATTGAGGAGGAGGGGAGGCATCTGATCACATTTTCCACATGTGATCATGCCTAGGAAGCTATTGGCACGGGAATAGTGTAATAATAAAATTTTGTCTTGTTTTGTTAACATTTTAAAGGACTTTCTTTGTCTTGTATACTCTAGCCTGAAAGCCACCAAGATGACATTTGAAAATCAGATTTATATTGTTCATAACAACTGACATTTATGTCACCTTGTAAAATTTGCGCAATATTGACAATAAACCACATTGTGCCGGTGTCTTGTCAAGTAACTCATTTGTTTTAAAAAAAAGCCACTTCACATAAGAACTAATATTCATCCAGACACTCAAGGGTCAGTGGTTTGATCCTGGCTTCAATTGCCTACTGTGGAAGTGTCCTTGGGCAAAGCACCAAACAGTATTATTAGGTAGGGCAGAGTCTTACGTGGCAGCAGCACAGCCTGCATTAAATGGAGGTCTTATACTGCAGTGGCGGGCCGTCAGGGCCTTCAAGGCCTTCTCTGCTGGCCTAAGAAATATCTGAATCATATATTATATTTTGTCCATCAATACTTATGAAATAATTCCAAATTGTCTGTTAGCTTCCTTTCATTGCTTTTCCCCCTGGTTGCACTGCTTCCAGATGTGTGTTTTCATATTGAAGCATTTAACCAATCACATGTCAGCCATTATTTGTTGCCAGGGTCAGAAATCTGCCTCAAGGCCTTCACAATCAGTTCTGCAGGGTCTGCTGCATTAAACAAGCGTCGATAAGACTGTTGCTTTAACCAATCAGATTTTGAGTTGGCAACACCACAATGCCTTGTCGCAGGCGTAGGGATACGTCATCACTTTCACCAACTAGGATTGGCTAGTGATTAGCCAGAGCTACCAAACTGTATCTGGAGCGTGCTGCACAAGCAAATATATTGTTGTGTTCATTTAAAGCCATTTTCAAGACCGACTATGCCAGAAATTCGACAGGACAGGCTCAACTTTCAGCATTAGCTTCGATGGTGATATGAAAGAAGGAAGAAAGAAAGGAGGATGGATATTGTTGACAGTTAAAAATGATTTTTGTTGAGTAAAATATGGGTATATTCCTAAATAATATTTCAACTGCGGGCCCAGTTCTGAAAATCTGAAAAGCTCCAGTGTTTGTATTCAATCACTAAATGCTGCTAGGAAGTGGATTTTACCCCATTTTAGTGCAATTTTTGCCATTTTGTCATTGACGTCCATCGCTGTCTTTTTCCCGGGAAAATCACCCCCCGGCCCGGTTGTAATGTCTGAAAAGCTCCAGTATTTGTATTTAATCATTAAATGCTGCTAGGAAGTGGATTTTACCCGTTGAAGGCGCTACTAGAAAATGCACGGACCACCACTGCTATACTGGCTCTATTAACACCTTTACAGTGCCCAAAGTGCTTCATGAGCTAGCAATCACTCATTAATGTGCACAAATATCAGTGAAACACCCAACTGGTATGCTCTGTAAGTTTTCTCCAGTTACCAAATTTCCTTTACAATGATGGTTTTATATTTATACATACAATGTACATACATTTATAAAAACTAACTACTTTTTAGAAAACATGGTAACTCAATTAGATATATATTTGTTTTTATAAACTCTGTCTTCCTCGTTATCATAGTGTATGCGTGTGCGTGTGCAAAGGACAGTATTTTGTAAATATTCATGGAAGGATGTATGCCAATGTCTATGGCTCATAGTGACTTTAGTACCATATCTTACAACATGAATTATTGTAAGCATTTGTATTATTAAAAAAAATGTTCTCCAAGTGTAAATGTTGTATGTATAAATGGTTTTCACTTTGTCCATCTGCACTGTGTATGCATGGTGGGTGGGGTGCTAATAGAGACTACAATAAGGTCCAGTCATGCGCTCCTTAGCTATTTAAGACAAAGGACCAGGATGAACTAACTCCTTTGGGGCTAGAGTTGGTCGTACCAAGAGGATCAAGATGCACACTCACGGGTAAGAAAACCCCCCGCCTTTTAAAAATTCTTTTATTTTATTTTCATGATTTCGCTGTGTTTTCTCTCATTGTGTATAAGAAGGGCTTATAGTATATGGTAGATCTTTTGCCTGCCCATGCATTTGAAAAAATATATAGTAATTTCCAGTTTAAATGGGTCTGATTTCCTGAGAGTTGGAAGTTAATTGCACTTTGAATTATGAATAATGGCTCATACCACCTTTGGTAAGACATTTCAGAAGTGCCCTAATATTAAAGAGTATTTAGTAAATGAGAACATCCAGTAAATTAGTTTATTTGAGTTAAAATAAGCACATATTTCAGCTCTCTTACAAAAACTTTAACTCAAATAAGGACAAAAGGACGAATCGGCCGGAATGAGGTTCTTCTTTTTAACTATAAGAGGACAAAAAAGGAATGGGTACCTGTTTGTTACAAGCTATTTTGTTAGATTTGTGTAGTCCTGCTACATATATACAAATATATACATGCATATGTACAAAATAAATTGTAACAAACAGGTACCCATTCCTTTTTTTAATCCATGTACAGTTAAAAAGAAGAACCTCATTCCGGGTAGCGATAAAAAAAAATAGGACACTACTGTCATCTTAAATTACTGTTAATTTGTCCGCATGACACTTCATCTGTTATTGAGTTGACTCGCAGTTTAAATCGAGTTTCTAGGCCATTTTATCCCCATCAACTACTGAGGCCTTTTTCTTTCCATGGCACAGACTGTTCCTTAGGATATGGAATATATTCTTTCCATTAATATTGACCCATTGTGAAGATAAATGAATTTATATTAAGAGTACAACCCGAGTATAGATCCGCACTGTACTCAGTGCTATTCCCTTTAAAATACCATTTTCCTATCACACTAACAAGACGGGTATTTTTCTCACCTGTTTTGTGTGGCAAGCATTTGGAACCCATGTCTCCTGGTGGTGACTTTTTGCATCACAATGACTCTGGGCCAGTTCCCCCGAGAGTGCGTCACCCCAGAAGGGCTTCAGAGTGGCCAATGCTGCCCCTCCTTGTCAGGCCAAGCTGGTGATGAGTGTGGCTCCAGCACAGGACGGGGTCAGTGTGTGTCCATTGCTGCAGATAACCGCCGCCATGGACCACAGTACCCTTACGCGGGACGGGATGACCGAGAGAGGTGGCCTCTGCGATTCTTCAACCGCTCATGTCTGTGTAATGGGAATTTCAGCGGCTACAACTGCGGACGGTGTCGACATGGGCTGACTGGACCAAACTGTGACCAGAGGATCTCTGTCGGTAAAAAGAAAAGGACGAAATTTTGCTTGGTTACATAAAAACTGCTTCTCCTGAAGTAATTACCATAAAATAGAAGCCCCAACTAATCACTGGTTGTAAAATCCAAATGGTGTCACTACATAGTTACAAGTATCTTTAGTATTGTATCATTTGTTGAAATAGCCATAATCCCTAAAACGAAAAATGCCTCACATAAAATACCATCTGTAAAGCTGATGCATTTGTAGGATTTTTATAGAACGTGCTGTTCAAAATTCTGGAGCAACCTTTGAAAACTAACCTCCAAAGAGCAATGACCTAAAAAAATATGTACACCCATTATAGGTATTACCCGAAAAATTGGATTATCAAGTAAAAGTCATTTCATTTTGGAAACCTGACATAAAATATGACACCAACAAATCTTATTGCTCAATTAGATATAAATTGACAATCAGATCACAAGCAGTTCCTTGATCAAAATTTTCATCTTATTAAACCACAGACCATCACATTCTGAAAATCACAATACTGTGAAAAGCTTTGTTGTGTTAGTTCAAAGAGTCCAGTTCTGTCAGGCGAGTAATTCCAAACACGTGCAAAAGGGTCCTGAGCTTTTAAGAAGTCAGTCTTAGCTTGGCTCAGAAGCATTCAGACATGGGGAAGACTTGGGTATTCTAATTTTCTGGATATAATTTGTATATACACTTTAATCTTTAATAATCTTACTCTCCTTTCTCCTCCATGAACATTGTGATAGTGAGGAGAAATTTAATGCAAATGAGTGCAACTGGAAAACAAGCATTCATCAATGCACTGGACCAGGCAAAGAGGACAATCCATCCTGACCTTGTCATCTGTACACGACGGTATTTATGTTTATGTTCAACATTAGATTTTCCTAACATGAAAAGTTATTCATTTCTTCTTGGGGAATTTAAACAGATTTATCTCTACAGGCTGCAGGTAGAATAATTCTAGGAGTAACAGTACATAAATGTTTGAAGCTGTTTTCAATTGCAGTGAGTTCAAATTGTTTGACTTTCTCCTCCAAAGTGAACTCCCAATACACTCTGAAAGGCTTTTGATTCAGTGTCCCATTAAAACACCACATTCGCAGGGAATTCAAAAGTTACTGTTCATTGCCTATCAATGAATCAGCTAATGATCATGCCTGTGCCAGTACAAAACATAATGGTTCAAATTTCAAATTACCAACAGCTCATCTAAACAGGGTCCTCACATGGTGCAAAATCATATAAGTCTTGATTTGACCTGGACATAAAAACAAAACCCTTGATGCCTCAAATGCCAGTGACTGTGGTTATTAAAAATATTTTTATACAGGCCAATGACCAAACTATTACAAGGTTCTTAAATCATACACAATTTATCCAGGGATGTTATTGTTAAGCAAGAGCTGATTTTCATCCTCCTCTTGTTCTCATTTTTAGGTACCAGGAGATACTTGGGCCAGATGGCAACACACCACAATTTGAGAACATCACTATTTATAACTACTTTGTCTGGAGTCATTATTACTCAGTCAGTAAGACCTTCCTGGGCCCAGGACAAGCTAGTTTTGGAGGAGTTGACTTTTCCCATGAGGGCCCAGGTTTTGTCACCTGGCATCGCTTTCATCTGCTACAACTGGAAAGAGATATGCAAGTGGGTATAGTAAATTACCAAATGACATCATGGATGAACATAATGCAAAAATGTCAGAGGCAGGGAAACATGGAGACAATACACACCATAATACCACAAAAATCTAATATAATGAGATCAAGTAAGATTCAATTTTAGAGCTCTGTCCAAAATTACACAACCAAAATGTATCCCACCAGGGACTGTGTTAGTCAGATACCATTATCCGTCTAAAAAAATATTTAAAAGTAATCGTTATTAGTTTTACAAAGGTGTTTTGTTTATACACTTGTTTTGATTTCATTAGATGAGAATCAAATCATCTGATATTGCAAAACAAACAAACAAACAAACAAACAAACCAAAAAAACACGAACTGGGACCTAATATCAGCTTTGTTTTTTTTCTCCATTCATCATATATTACATAGGACATGCTGGGCGATTCATCCTTTGCGCTACCCTATTGGAACTTTGCCATTGGAGGCAGCGATTGCGACATTTGCACTGATGACCTCTTGGGTGCCAGGAGCTCCTTTGACATGAATTCCATCAGCCCCAACTCGGTGTTCGCCCAGTGGAGGGTGGTCTGCGAGAGCGTGGAAGACTACGACACTTTTGGCACAATTTGCAACAGTAAGGAGCTTACTTACGATCTTGCGATACCTCGCTGTGTAAGGTAGTGTGTTGATGCAGCAAAATGAGGGCATCCACCTCATAAATAGAGCATGAACGACACAAGCTGCTATAAATATTACCCCCTAGCTGCTGTGCTGTGTTTGAAATCGCTCACAATTACTGCAGTCTGTCAGAAACTCAATTCGTTATTTTACACCCGGGTTTCCCGAAGTTATCAGCTCCTCAAATCCCAAGTTAGTTTTCCTAGGAATCCAAACTCAGGAAAAAGAGACTATTTCCAAACTTTTTACTCTGTTTATCCGGGTCACGGGAGTAGAAGTTAAAGATGGAATGCCCAGAATTTACTGTCTCAAGGCACCACCTGAGTCCCTCTGTGAGGACAGAGAAGTATACGCTTGGCAGATATGAGACATAGTCGCAATAGCTCTAGTCTCTTAATATTGCCCCGAGATCCTATCCCAGTGGGCACAAAAATTCAGTGAAGCATCCGACATAGTAGAACCACCTTAGCTGACTCTTCTATCCCCATGGAGTGTCTTTTGATTTACTGAGCATCTCAGTCAGTCTTTAAGGGTGAAAACCCAATCATCCTGCAAGAAAAAAACGCTTTCGATAACCTATTAGGACCCTTTCATGCGGTATGCATTGTAATACATACAATATGCATCCATTCATATCCCAGTGGAATATGAATTGGTTACTCAGTCAATCGCACCGACATACTGCACATACACGTTAGATGCACAGACCTAAGCCATGTAAAACACTACATTATCAGTGGGAGTACATTGCACTAATGAAAAAAAGGGCGAATTATTGGACTTATTGGACACAAGCCTGCACTTAGAGAAGGTGAAGATATTCAATCACTCATCTATTAGGATCCGACAGCCATTTCTGGCCACCATAAAAAAAATCAACTCTCTACATTGCACGGTTTGGACAAACGTAGCGAGAGAATCTTAACATACACACACAACCATAAATCACACTTTATAAGGATCATAGAATAGCATGTGTGTGTGAACATGGTGTGTTTTTGAAAATGTCCAATTTCATTGAAGTTATTTTCTATATTAAACCTATTGGATAAAAAGATAAAATACTATTTTCAAAATCCAAGAAGCAGTCCACTTTCCTTTTTTCAACATTTTTGGATTATAATAGCTTATAATAATAAACTTTTACAATATAGCGAATGCACTGTTAAAAGTACTTGAAAGTGCTTTAATTCAATCTGTCATTAAACATTCTGTCATTCTTTGTTATTTAGCAGCCATTCTGAATAGTTTCTGGCATTAGAAACTAGAACAAAGGTAACTGTGTGAAATAAATCAGATTTAGGTGATCAGATTTGCATGGATTGGAATTTCCCTTACGCCGGTACCAGATTTACAACCCTGGAATCAGACGCGTGGCTCCCAATTTAAAAATACAACTATTTCTTTTTATGTCATATTGTGTAATAATCCTAAACATCAATCCACTTGGTGTTCGCATAATTGCTTCTTTCAGTCCAATGGCAAATGTACAAGAAAACTGGAGGGATTTGGAGGCAGGTCAAATTGTGAGACATGACTGATGTGTCTGGTTAATCCCCATGGAGAGTCACGACAGGCTCGGTATTTTCAGCATCAACAAGCAACTTCTCCTTAACTAGGTTACGGGGGGTTGTCTCATTTCTGCGTGTGCTTGTCAGAGAGAAAACTGGCAGACTTTGATCTGTGGGAATCATCTTTGCCGACAACTTATTATGTTGCCGGCTGATTGCACCGTTGTGTGTGATGTGAGGGAAGAACGGGGATGAGGGGTAGGAAAACAAGAAGGAGGTCTTACTTGCAAAGAGACTTCACAGAGCTCCTGCTCACTGTTGTTAAAATTTAGTGAATAATAACCGTGCTGTCATCGTAAAGACTGATCAAACTAGTCTAGTCTCCCTCATAGAATTAGAAAATTGTTGAATAATACAACAGAACTCATCACATCCCCTTCCTCTTCTATTCTGTTGGGACCACTGGCCTGGATCTGAACTGCAGTTTGAGTGCCTCCGTTCGAAAAATCCTTGAATGCAATCATTGCTTCCAGCTAGATGGTAGTCATCATTTGCCTTTGTGCTGTGCTTGCTGGAAAAATCTAACTCTGACCTTGTATCCTTCACTGCCAGACACAGAAACCAGCCCAATAAGGAGAAACCCAGCAGGCAATGTTGCACGGCCCCTAGTGCAGAGGCTGCCCGAGCCCCAGGATGTGTTGGACTGTCTGCAGCTAAACACCTTTGACACACCCCCTTACTATTCCACCTCTTCCGAGAGCTTCAGAAACTCAATTGAAGGTGTGCAGCATTGCGTCATGATTACTTCATCAAACCTCTGACTAAAGAGGAAAACAAAGTGGATTTCATTTGCATTGCAACCTTCCATTATATAAAGCACAATCCACACAGGTCACATCGAAAGGCTACAGCCTTACAATTATTGAGGAGAAAGGTCACAAGTATAATACTTTGCAAGACATTAACTATAGAAAGATACAATTCTCACCCAGTGGGCATATATAATGACACAAATGTTGGAAGAAAAAAAATCCACAGCAATTTTATTTTAAGAAAAATGCAAATCAAGGTTTTTATTACTTCAGTCTTAAATAAACCCCATTTTAACTACACAAGCCTTCACTTGACAATCTAGACAACAAAGCTAGCCAGTCAAAACCAAATTTTTTCGATGCATATTTTGATCAACAACCATTCACATCCATATTCTCATTTAAGGATAATTACGCCTGTAATGTGTAAACAACTTTTTTTTTCTTTTTCCAAAGGCTACAGCGCTCCCCAGGGGATGTACGATCCAGTGATCCGCAGCCTCCACAATCTGGCCCACCTCTTTCTAAATGGCACGGGCGGACAGACTCACCTGTCACCTAATGATCCCATCTTCGTTCTGCTGCACACTTTCACTGATGCTATCTTTGACGAATGGCTTAGCAGGCACAAGCCAGGTAATATCCAATCCAGATACAGTATCACCGTAAAACTGGGGGAAATGTATGCATGTGTTTCTGAGATGCCTTACTCTGTAATTTAATATGGCCCACTAATGTTTTATACATATTTGAATCCTATCTGCTGCATTATTATCCCTCTTTTCCCTTCTAGAATTATTCATTTTCCATACTTTTTATCCTCACAAGTGTTGCGGGGGTGCTGGAGCCTATTCTTGCCAACTATGGGTAATGGAGGGGGACATCCTATGTTTGTGGGCAGCCAATCACAGGGCAAAATTAGATGAACAGCCATTCACGCTCACAGTCATACCTAGGGACAATTTAGAGATCGCATGTTTTAGGGATGTGTGAAGAAACTGGAGTACCCAGAGAAAACCCACAGTGGCTCAGGGAGAACTTACTCCACACAGGAATCTCAAAGCCCACTGAGGATTGAACCCTTGATCTCAGAACTAAGAGGCAGATGGGCTAACCATTAGAACAGCCTGCTTGCTGCCTTCCCTAAAATTATGTAAAATATTTCAAATTATCAAATAGTTGAAATTATTAAAATTTGTATTTTAAGTATCAGTTGAACTGCAGTGCAAGTGATCTGAATTTAATGATTTTTTTCAGGCGAGATTGTTTATCCTGAGGAGAATGCCCCAATTGGACACAACCGGCAATTCAACATGGTTCCTTTCTGGCCTCCTGTCACAAACGCAGAAATGTTTGTGGCAGCTCCAGAAAACCTGGGCTACACCTACGAGGTTCAGTGGCCAGGTGGGAAATATATTGTACAAACATACAAACCCAAGACTCATGAGCATCCAGTGACCACTGTTTGCCTATTTTCTCACCACAGTTCGCGCCTATACACTGTCTGAGATCATCACCATTGCCATTGTTGCGGCGGTGCTTGTGGTGGCCATGGTAGGTGGAGTGATCGCCTGTGCAGTGCGAGCTCGATCCTACCGCTCAGCTGAGGCATTGGAGCCATTGCTGGGGGAAACCTTCCGGAGATACTCGGAGGATGATCGTAGGTTGGATAAATCGCAGTCAGTTGTTTAAGTCAACACCTTTCTAAAATGGCCTTATGTCCAAGTAGTTTTTTTAAACACTCCGCCATGTCTTTTAATAAAGTGTCACTGATTTCGAACCTAAATTCTTATTGTCCGTATCACTGCTTTTGGTTGCCATACTTACATTAGAGGGCAGTTGGGGTCTAGATTCAATTACGTACTTAGAATATTTTCTCAAGACTAATGTGCATTGTCACAATTTATGAGGGGTTCACATATCTAGGTACAAGGCAAATTGAATAGCTATACAGATAAGTATTATTTTATAAGCACGAATAGTGAGAACAGCAAATTAGGGGAGCATATAATACATGCGTACTAATGACATTTTAGAGTGGATCCAACTACATCTGAATACAAATATGCTATGTACTCCTTATTTTGCTCATTACTTTTTTCCGATGTGGATGATGACATACTTTTAAAAATAACAAGCCAACAAACATTAGAAAGAGGTAACATTAACCACATTTGAGAGAGATTGGTCAAAAAGGCAAAACACCAAAAGCAAAACAGAAGCAAGGAGGTAAATTAACCAGTCAGGATTAAAGATGATGGAAATTGATTCAGAAAAGCAAGTTATTCCCTACCTATGACCTTATTGGAGATTTTTCTTAGCCAAAAAAGCGCCAATATCCACATTAGAAATCGGGTGTAAGTAAAAAAAAAAAAAAACATTCTGCACATGTAAAGAATACAGAAATGTTTCTTTCATGTTTACTAGCTAATTTATCATTCAGTTTACCACGCTGTGGAAACACAGGGTGAAAAAGATCAACCCTTTTTCGCGCATCTTATTACAAGCAATATGCAAGTGACATCTAGGTTACTTCACTATAATTTTACTTTAATTGAATATGTAAACTTTTGTCACCTCTTCAAAAAATAAAAATAATGTGTCATCGCCTTGCATGTGACAAACATTGTTCTATTCACTGCACGGTATGTAGAGAATTAAATTTCGTCTCAACACGAGTAATGAACCACGGCTCCATTTCGACAAAAGAACAGACACTGCTCTCTAGTGGCCAAAGCACATTGTTTGTATCTGTACTATAATTGTTGCTGTTAAATGTAGAAAAAAATATATAAAGGCTAATCATTTGTATTTTACATGTGTACCATATTTTCTGAAAAATTCATTTCTGTTGACCTGTTTTTTTTTTGCTGTTGTGGTAAAAAAAATTCAATTATATGGCTGTGCTTATTGCAAAGTAGAAAACAATTCTGATTCTTGACTCATGATTGCCTTTGTATGCTTCATATTTTCACTGAGAAAGCTTAAAATATTAACTGGATTTTATTTGGATCGCCAATTAAATACTAACCCAATGTCATTCCAAATAAAAACAAGTTATTTTTAAACACAAGGCAGTTATTGTTATTTACTTAAAATATATATATAACAAAGCATATGTCATAAAGTTAAATTGTGCTATGCCACAACAGGAAAATACAACAACACTAAATCTAAGTCATCAAGTGGTGTCACCTTCACTAAAATGCTTGTATAAAGCATCTGTGATCTGAATAATATCATATCAATGATCTGACTTGGCTCAGACTCAACAAGTTAATACAGTTTGTATAGATTGAACACTACAGAGATTGCTCAACTCTGGTTTTCATCATTTAGATAAATGAACTTTAAGGATTTGTCCAAATAGACTATTTGAGGCATGGATATACTGTTCATGATATTATTGTAATTCTAACACAGGCAATATTTTGGTGAAAATACTCACCTTAAGAGTCTTGAATCATGACATGTTGGTATTGTTAGTTTCAGATCTGCTCCTGATTTCAAAGAAGGTACAAACAAAGCCTAAAACTGATTTTGCTGAAGTAGAAAAAAAATGCAATCTCAACAGATTCCAACAGAGGATATCATTAGTCTCCACCTGTTTATGAAATACTACATATTAGGATTCTTTCTTTACTGTTTAAAGCACATATCACAATGATGCCATTGTTTAATTCACTGGTATAGTGAGCAACTAGTTGTTTGCTTTCTATGGGTATGGTAGGTAATTGAAGACTAAATTATCCACAGCTGTGAATGCAAGTCCATGTCATGTGATTGGTTGGCAAATAGGTTGCTGTGCAAACTGACTCTAGGCCAGTCAGCTATAATGCTCTCATGCACAGCCTACAAAATCTGCAAATTCAAAGCATGATGTGTAGTCCTTTACAATCAAATAAAATTATTTAAGCATCATGTGTGAATTTTGCTGTTAAAATCTCATACCTCAGGTTATACAACAATCTGACAAAGATGCCTTTGTCTATATTCACTATCTCAACAAATAAGAGGTGGTTTGAGTCTTGTGGTGCAAATAAGAATTTACAATATCTTAAAAAAAGGACAATAAAACCTAAGCAAAAATATATGCTATATTTTAAAAAATTGTCTTACTTTTCTGATGAGTTAATTGCACATGTATATACGTAACAGCCACAGACTTTACTTGACTGCCCTCACCATTGATCCCATTGATGTTACAGATGTGACAGTCAAATGAGCTCAACTCCATTGGCTGACCTCATGCATCTACCTGAGTGAGGCTCATGAGTGCCTTGCATATCAAGTGAGCTCTCTTAGGAAAGTTTCACTTGTAATGGAGAAAACCTGCTGCATTGTGACAGCAGGGCAGCAGACACTTTCTGGAAAACTGACACATCATGAGGCTTAAAAGACATTGATTCAATCTGTTGTTTGTTTTCTGATGGACTCTCCCTCATAAGTGGTTGGTTGCCTAACAATTGAGTAGGGCTTGCACATGATAGAAGAGTGCATGCAAGACTTCTGACACACATGCACACACACACACACAATATGTATTCTGTCCCACTTTTGGCTTTGAGAGTAATCCTAATTCAGCAAATAATACCACTTTTAAATTCACAAAGCATGCTGGAATTCATTTACTTTAAAGGCTGTTCACAGTCAATTGTTCATGTGGAGAGGGATGAAGCAGGCTGCCTTTCAATAAAACTGCCAAGGCGAGCAGATGGTGTTGATGAATGCAGAGCGCTCCAGACAGGATCTCTCCCTCAGTGCATCCTACTTCTTAAATGAGACATTTGTGTGCAAATGGATTGCATGTCAAGTTGTCACCGTCAAGTTTCGTAATTAAACGCAAAGTTCTCTGTGATTAAAAAAAAAAACACAGCCTGAGTTTACTTTTTTTTCTCCCCCATTTTTCCCACTTGCGGTTTTGAACATCCATTTAAAGTCGGGGCTGCTTCTATTCTGCTACTTAAAAGGCTGTCTGACTCAACAAAGAAGAGAAACAACATTCAAATGAATAAAATATCTGAAAACAGAGCCCTCTTCATAACTGAGGAGAAATGAAGTGTTCTGGACAACCTGTAACTTTGGGGTTTTTGGAAGAAAAAAAATATTTTGAAGTGGTCTGTTTGCCCAATAAGTTTTGGTACAGAGTTTGGGTGAATATTTGCTTTACATTTGCAAATGACAATTTAATAAAAACGCTATAGCATATTTTGTTGTTGCGTGTCTATTCCATTCAGAAATTACCATGACTTACATAAAAAAAATACAAATCAAGTTACATAATAAGCAATTACCAGCTCAACATGGGCAAGGTTTTTAAAGAATCCAAATTACACAATAGACCAGACAAACTTAATAAGCTATTTAACACATTTCAGAGTCCACATTAGTAACATCAGAGATGTTAGTGTTCCCGAGGATCCATTCAATGTGAAATGATACATATTTACATATTAATTCCTATCACACAACTTTTCTTCCTTGATGCCATACAAAATATTGGCAATAGCACTTGGCATGATTCAGGTTGAGGAGAATCACATTTAGTGAGTTTGAGCATGTTATGTAGGACGTCATCTCAAACTTATGACTCTTAGTCACTCAAGAACAATTAAGCATTGTTTTCATGTTCTGCGTGAATTATGGGTACCTTTTCAATATCATGAGAGAACAGTAAGAACCACAGTTCCTTTAGTCTTTTTAAGAAGGTCCACAGCTTCAGCATGTGTCACCCCCTCCAGACAGTGTCCATTTACTGCGATGATCTGATCTCCACGTTTCAGCGTCCCGTCCTCAATGGCTGCTCCCTGGACAGCACAAAAATAAGCCTCAGGGCAAGGGTGTCAGACTCGGGTTGGTTCGCGGGCCGCGTTAACGTCAACTCGATTTCATTTGGGCCGGACCATTTTAGATATAATATTTAGATATTTTTTTATAAATGGATTAAAAGAACTGGATTAAAATCCCTGAATATTCAGTTTTTTATAGATCTAAAACAATGTTTATTTTAGCTTTTTTTAAATATATTTTTAGATTTTACGAAATTATTTTTGAACTAAAAACACAGAAAAAAATAATTAAAAAATTACAATTATTGATTTAAAAGGGGGAAAATCAGGAAATTTAATATACATCTATACTCTTCATTTTAATTTGATCCTAAAACAGAAAGTCGACACTCATGATTTACTTTCCCGGGCCACGCAAAATGTTGTGGCGGGCCGCCACTTTGACACATGTGCCTTAGGGTGTATATAGAATGACATATAAAGAAACCAAACAAAAAGCAACAATTAAAAAAATATACAATGGATTAATTACAATGTGAATATATCACTATGTTGTGTCTATATGGACTGTGTCTGACCTTGTTAAAGATAGTTTTGATGTAAATTGGCAGGTCTCCATGTGGGCTTCCGAAGCCTCCAACAATGCTGAAGCCCAGGCCCAAAGAAGTTCTATCCAGACTGACAGTCTTGTATGTGCGAGTGCTGGGGGCATATGATGAAATGTAAAACATTTTGCATTATACTTCATATCATATCCAAAAAATAGTGGATGTCATCTATTCATTACAAAACACATACTACTTAATGAATGGAGTACTACTATACAGTTTCAACTATTACAAATTAACTAATTGCGTTCCATTGATGCTGATAGATAAACCAGATCTGTTTTAAAAATAAGCTGTTTTACATTAGCCACACAGTGACTACATATTACCACTTACAACACTATAAAAAAGATTCCTGCTGTGTAACTGCTTGAAAGCTATTTCATAGATGAAGTGTTCATATGATGTTAATACCAGCCACTCAAGTTCAAGAGATTTGAACTCTATCTCTGGCAATGACAGTGAAAGAGTTAAAGCTCCCTACCAGAGGCTGCTGTGACACCGTGATAGACCACAAGGCTGGCCTGATGGTTGCTCATGAGTGCTGGATCCTGCAGATACCTACAATATGAACACAAAAGGGTTGTTTCCAACCATTCAGCAATGCTTAAGAACTTTGGCCACCAACTTTTCAGGGGCCTAAACAAGCCAAAGTAATTCTAAATATTTTCCAATCAAGTGGACCCTAATAAAATATACTCTACAAATATTTGTCGTTCTGAACGCGCAATCCCAAAACTCATTTAAATCCATTGTGCCCAAACTTGTCACCATGAGTGGGCCAAAGAGGGCCGTGCCGAAACTCCCAAAAGGACAGTCAAAGCTCTGAGCCGTTAAACCACCTAATTTTAAGGGGGTACATGGAATTGTGAAATTTACTACGCATACCTTTCAATTGCAATCCTGCCCCGGATGATTAACTTGTACGTATACCATAGGTTTATTCAAAATATAATAATAGGGTAACAATTATTGTGCCCTGTTATTCCCTGGTGACTGGTAGTGCCCCTTGTTAGAATAAATTTGGATTAAAATTAGTCGAAGTCTATTAAATATAGGTCCTTAAAAGTTCAAAATAGAAAAACACACAAAAAAAATTCCCACAACACCAGTTTGACCGCTCAACAAACCAACCAACAAATTATTTAGCAAGGAAACTACAGCCAGCTCGTCTTAATACACTAAATACACAGAACAAAGCCTTTAGGAGGTCCTTTTGTCCAGCAATCAAAACTGCTTAATGATTGTGGCCTATTTATTTACTTCCATTAGGTGGTTGATTAGTGGCTACTTGTGTTACACAGTGTAATATGTATTACTATTATTATAGGGCGGAGGCATGTAAAGTCACCACTCATGTTGTTATTGTTGTTGCGTGTACACTATAATTTTGTATCCATGCCTCTCTTCTTTGTGGAAATCAGAATGAAATTTGGCAGGTATATTCTAGGGGTCAAAGATTTTTTTCTTAATCATGCAATAAGGGCGGCACGGTACAGAACTTTTTAGCACATCACATTTCTAAAATCGGGGGTTCAATCCCCAGTGAGTCCCGACCTTCCAGTGTGGGGGTTACACCTCTGCAATTCTTGTGAGGATAAGCGGAATGGAAAATGAATGAATGAATGAATAATCATGTATGAATTAAATGCGCACCCATTTTTGCTTGTAGGTTAAGTGTAAGCCAGTAGGGGGCATACATGCTCTTCATCACAGGCTTCAGCTTTTAGTAACACACTAGTGATTGTTTGGTTTATATTTGTCTTGATATGTATTTATTTTGGCCTATTGTCCATTAGGGAAGTATCAATTCATTCATATTTCTATACTTAAAAGGGCACAACAAATTTCATGGACTCAAGCCTGAAAATGAACAGCAAGGTAGGTTCTGATTCCGATACCTGAATTAGGGTATGTCTGACAAAAAAGATAAAATTCCAAAAACACATTTTTTTTAAACATTATTATTCAGGGCTCAACATTTTAGAAATTTACTCTTGTTATTTTAGCAATTTACATGTTTTGATATGGACTAGACAAACAATAAAATTACCTGCAGTGTGACAGCAGCAATGGCATTCTTAAGTAAGGCTCCAGCCTGGATGTGATTCATTCCCTCCATTGATACGTCATTTATACTGAGAATCCTGTCGCCTGGCTGATGGAGACACAGTAAATAAAATAAGATAAGTGTGCCAAACTCTTGTTTTTAGGACATTTCAGAGACATGAAATTCCAAGATTGTTAAACAATTCTTTATATAAAAAAGGCCAAATTTAGATATATTTAAGTGTTGTTTCAAATTGGTTAATAATCAGATAAATATGCAGGAATAGGAGGATCTCTTGTGCGAAACAAAGATGGCAGATGAGACGCTCCAACTCGACGGCAGTGACAGATGTCTGTCGCCATTACTTAGTAATTAACACGCACACAAGCGTACGCACGCACACACCTTTAATTGCTGTGTTTTGGCAGCTGATCCACTGGTATCCATGGCTGCAATAAAAAGAGGTACGTTGCCATGGGGACTGCCCACTCCTCCTGCTAAAGTGATACCTAGAGAGTCACGTGGACCCTGCGATAATGCGACACACAATGCACACACATTAGGTATCTGATAATAGACTCATTTCATTAAACAAACTTAGTTTTCCAGATACGAATGTTTCCATTTGATTCTGCTCCACACTATGGAGCACATGCAAATAGCATCAGTATCAAATGGAGAGGCTAACCTTTTGAATTACGACTTTTCTATGATCAGGGTAGTCTTCAAATGCTGTTGGAGTTAAGAGAAAAGTGGAGAAAAGTGAGCTGAGGTTATCATCATACTGTTTTTTTAAACCTCTGTTAGTATACAGGTATTTGTATTGTAATTTAAGATGAGGAATCAGACTATACTCACTGTAACTCCCTCTTCTATGTTCTGTCTCCCTCTGCTGGCCCACAGAAGCTTTGGATTCGCTTGAAGGTGCCAAAGTGGAAGACTTTGAGTCTTCGCTCTGGATAAAACACAACTTAAAGTATTCCTACATTCACAAAGTAACATTGTTAAAATAAACTGTAGGCAAATTTCAAATGTATTAAAAACATGTATACAATCTTATGACAACAAACATGCTTTCTTAATAGGAATGAAAGAAGCAATTGGATTTGTAAACAGTTTACCTGTTTATGTTCTGGGTAATGCAGAGCTGCTTTAAATCGGGCCACATCCAGGTGAAACACACCGCTGCATTTCTGATATATTAAAAATGGTTAATACGACAAAAGTATTGTTTTGACATTGCACAGGTTCAAATATCCAACATTATGTTTCTCACACAATTTAAACAAAATATATGGTATTTTCAACCATGGTCGGCAATACATGTAACTGCTGCAGAAGAGCCTGCGGCGGACATTAACTGATTTTATTTATGATGGAGGAAGCTTTGCAAACAAAGTTTTACTTGTTGCTGGAGATTTATCTATCATTAGACCCAAAAAACCGAAACAAAAAAACAAACAAAACACCAAATGAAAACATAAGTATGTTTCATTTCTTTGATAAATGCACCCTTTCAGTAGGTATAAGGTGATACCATGCCAAGTCACTACATGTGACTGGTTAGCCGGTATATCAATCTTTTGCCTGGTGACTACCTGATTGGTCCAGTATGTATGTAAATCATTTAATCCCGTGAGTGGGGTCAGGAAACTGGTAATTTTTTCAATGGCGTTAACACAGCAAAGAAGGAGAGTCGATTTTAAATTCTTGAAGTTTTGGGAACATACTCAGGTGCACATAGTGACTTTAAATGAGGAAAAACGATACTAACTTGGGTTAAGAAAAGTATAATATATGGTCTTTAAATCTCCCTGACCTGCAGAAGCCCCTCTGCAAGCTCTTGCGATTCTGCGCGGACGTCTTCTCCGTTGATTGACAGAATCTGATCACCTAGCACCAAGCTGCCATCCAAATCCGCTACGCCTCCTTTGATGATATCTGACACAAAGATTCCGGTGTCATTACTGTTGGAAGCAAACAGAGGTCAAAGCAGTGTCAGTCGCATGGCAACAGAATACATGATGAGACCAGAAAGCAGGCTGTTTTCCATAACATCTTGTCTATGGTAACTGGAACATCATAAAAAAAATAAAAAAAACATCAGTCATGAAGAATAATTTGTCAGGAGCCAGATATGCAGTGTGACTGTGACCTACTCCTCCCACTGCTATGGTTATTACAGGGTATTGCAACTGTGTAATTTTATTAGGACCATATACATACCAGAACAGTGTGAACATACCCTCACAATATCACATGGTTAGGCTGACCTACACAGCCCACATGCCTTTACAAAGACTACTCAGATTCAATGTAGCGGGGGTATTCATTTACCAAAATAACTTTTCTTCATTTAAAGAAGTTATCATTAAAATTAAATAGTAATTGTAGTAATTGAATTGAATCTGAATTTTAAGTGGTCATAACATATGATCTGATCTAGTTAATAACAGACGAAGAGTTTTCTTAAACTAATACCACACAAACAATCACAAACAATGATTGTTTCCAGCAATAACAGCATCCAACATTTCCTGAAGATCCAAATTGTATCGGTTTTACTATAATTTTAAGATAGCATTGAATTTTATAAGTGGGACCAGAAATGGTAAGGACAGATGACAGTAGAAGTGCAATAGAAAAACAGTGAGGCTACACACTGAAGACATGGATCAGTATCAGTTCCACATGAAGGCACATTTATCAATACAGTTCTGAGGTCGGAGACATCATTCATCAGATCACACACGACATAATTGGGCAACTCATAAATGGGAAGAAAAACTCATCCATCATCTGAAAGCATCAACATGAAAACTTCCTTCACCAATCTTCATGGATCAATGACCTCAATGCCATTTCAAACAAGATAAAAGGCAAACATCACAAGGCTACCATTTGAACTAAAGGACTACAACATATTCCACTAAGTCTCTTTCCATTCTTTTTGGAATTTTACACTGTATAATATACCAACAAATGCGTAAAAAATAGATTCAAATACTACAAAGTCAGTTTACTTTATACTGCAACTATTTTTATAACAGTATTGACTTAAGAAAAGATGTTGGAAAGAAGAAACATGGTAGAAATTCTAAATGTCTTATTTATGATCCATCAGATACAAATATGGTACTTTGTTAGAATAAATAAAGCAGTGTGATACTGATAAGCATACCTTTTACCTACAGTGGTAAACCCCAGGCCTTTTACAGGATGGGGCCTCAGGACAAGACTGAAAACATCCCATAGGTCCTCCTCCCTGTAGGCCACCTGATGCCTGAAGACACGCAGCTGAACACGTTGGGTGGTGAGTCTCAGCACACTAATGGCCTCATCGTGAGTTGCCTGCCTCAGGTCGATACCGTTGACCTAAGGCAATAGGGGAGACGTTACAAATGGACGATGGCACTGTGGAATCCTAAAACATCTCATTGCATATGCCATGCAAACATATCGTAATCAAACACTTGGAAACCATCAGAAAGAAACCAACAGAAGCACACTTTATGCCTCTCTGCAAGTGAAAATCTACATGTCCAAATGCATTTAACTCAAAAGACTTTGAGTTTTCACACTTTAAACAAAAAGAAACCCTAAAATGTCAAAATATAGCAGGCAAAAATCTGTCTGTTTTTCCATTTTCAACTACAGTCGATTGCAAAAGTTTGCTTAAACCTTTTAAAGTAAGTGGATTTATCAATAAAGTAAAGCACTTTGACTTAATCATATTTTCTTCTAGAAAATTTGGAATTCTTGCCATAAATTGTGCATAGAAGAAGAAATTCATGATGGTTACTGGACCGGAATATTGACTTGATGTACGATGATACTAATTACATTAATAAAAGAAAACAATAATTTAAAGGGTATACAAATAAGAAAACTAAACTAAATTCTATGCATTTTTTTTTTTTACAAGTCATCTGTGCACTGTGCATGGCAGTCAGGAAACAAACAAAAACCCAAACAGATTTGTACGAGCAGCATGACATTTCAATTCAAGGCACAAATTTGTTACTTTACCTGACTATAAAACATAATTGGTCAATATTGTACCTCAAATATCTGGTCTCCAGCCTGCAGTCTGCCATCTCTCTGGGCTGCTCCTCCATCATTCACCTCATGAATTATTACTGATCCCTAGTGGATACAATTAGAAAATATACATACTACTTTTAATTGGATGTGATTGTCTCTACCAAGCAAGGAAAAAAGACCATTTAATTATTAATTAACAGCCTCACCAGAAGAGTGTCACAGCCTCCAACAATGCTGAGACCCAGGCCTACTTTTCCTTTAAAAATCTCTATGGTGCTTTCTTTGCCAGCCACAACAGGAGATTTGAATGGGTCAGATTCTGAGGTGGATACCCACCAATCACAATGCTCGTTGGGAGTGAGGGCTGAAGAGGTGGAAAAGTCCAAAAGTGGTGATGCTGCATAATTAGACTTTGTCAAGCGAGATGAAGTAGGTGAGGTAGCCACAGGGCAGCTAACACACACCTAGGAGAAGATTAAGCATTCAATAATTAAACAAACTTGATCAAATCATCCAATGAAGCAAGCTTTCCACCTTCTCCACACTTGGTTGGGAACCAGCCTCGCCATTTACTGCTTTGACACCGTCCCCGTCCGCCCCCTGCGAACAGAGTTAAGCAGTGAAGACAAGGAACATTTATGGGAATTTATGTCATAGAGGATGGAGATTAGAATTCAAAAACCCTCCGGACAAATACCTCAAAGGTTTGAGCCTCAGGCGCAATATGAAAGCTAATTAGTTTATGATGAAATCATGGGTAGAGTATGGAAACAATAAAATCAAGGTCAAAGTGATGCATTTACGAGTAAAAAGAGTACAGTCACCAAAAAAAAAACCTTTGCAATTCAAAAATGCACTCGAGTGTCCTTCTTTATTCTATTGTACTGGCATACCCCATAGTAAGATAAAATATGGATCTGGCATCAAAAGTTTCTCCTAACATGATTATTCTATCCTTGTGAATCTTTCTTCATTTGTGAGAGAAAGGCTCTGGAACAGAAAAAGGCTTACTTTCAACTTCAATTGGATTTTTATTGATATTTTCATGGTGCCTCAATTTGAATGGAATTGTGGGTATCATCCTTAATTAAAAGAACAACAACAACAACAAAGCATCAAATGCTCTCTTTCACCGTTCTCTAAGGTCTTCCTTAAACTCTCTTGCCTGGCAGCTCGATTTTCATCATTCTTCTGCCAATGTACTCGCTATTTCTTTTTTCAAATTCATCCAAACATTCAAAGTCTGCGAAGTATTTTTGTTCCAAAAACATCTAATTTAGGCTATCTCTTGAGGTATCTTATTTCTAATCCCACCCAACCTGCTCACTCCTAAAGAGAATGTCAACATTTCTTTACTGATTGTTGGATTTAGTTAGTGCTGCAAGTCCCAATTTAGTGGGTGCTGGATCATGGTCATGTGCTATTTTAAGAGCCATTTTATTGCCATGATTATATTTGATCGACAGTTCACAAAATCTGACTTTTAAGAATGAGCGAATATAAATTTTTTATAACCATCTAAGAGCTGCCTAAAAAAACAATGATGGATGCATCTAATGATCAGAAGCGCGTCAGTCAATTTTTGTAGGCCTACACAGACACATTTCATGTTACTTACTGTATATGGTGTTAATGGGTTATATCCGTAATGTCCAAATCTGCACAGCTAGGCAAATTAGCTCCTTGTCGGTGAGATTTCATAACAGCTAATTTATCTAAACTATGCGGTGAATGCGTTACTACTATCTACCAAGATCAGCATATCGTTTATAATTCAGAAGCGCATCCCAGAACATAAGCTTTTATCAAGAAGAAATGTGAAGTAGAACAGTGAATTCACCTAAAAAAACAACGAAAAACAAAGGACAAGGGCCCTTTGTTAACAGATGGCTATTTAGACTGTTGTTCTCCATTTTTCTATTGTTACTTTAATGTATGGTTGTGCTTGCTTTCTGATAAAATAAAATAAATTGCTCTTCCAAAAATGGGACTTACAGTGTGACATAAAAAAAAACGTTTTTTCTTCCCCCCCCCCCAAAAAAAAATTAGGACAAGGCTAAGGTCACCATGCCTGTAATGAGATGACAATCTTTTCATCTATGGCCATTTCTTTATAAACTCCAGAGTCCGTCTGTCTGCTACAAATGTCATCTCTGTCCGCCGTGGTGCAGCTAAGGGACAATTCAATCGCTGTTTTATTTCTGTGGAAAGTAACATACAATTTAATCTGGTCCTTGAAATTGATAGTTCTGAAAAGTGTTTAGGGTGTCACCTGATGAGAATAATCTTGACTTCAGAAGGAGCGTTGTCAATGATGGTGGAGGCATTCTGGTGACTGCGTCCATACAAAATTTGGCCATTGATCTATAAACAGAAACAAGGTGTACTTCATTTAATACATCATGTGGTGAATCTGATATCTGTCATTTCCTTCTATTGTTTCATATTATTTGTTTTTTCTTATCATCTCTTACCAACTGTCTTCCATCAATCACGGCAAGAATTTCTATTTGCACAACAATCACTTAAAGATTCTGTTTCCATTTTGAGCTTGTCTTTGAAACCTGTACCAAGGCTCATTTTAAGGCCATACAAATTTGTGTAAGAGTACGTTAAATATGTTGATCTTATGCTTCACGATACTTTATAGTTTCAACTTCTCTCACAAGATGTCTGCATATCTCCTACAAACTCAATACATTAGGATGTAAATGTGAGCGTCGCAGAATTATCCCAAGAGACAAAAGAAAAAAATGGATTTTAACCAGCAATCTGGAAGGTTCCACGTAAAATGTTCCACTAATTTGTGCTACTATCCTTCATGTCTGTCCTGCATACCTCCAGTAGTTCATCCCCCACTTGTATTCGGCCATCTAAACCAGCAGTTCCTTGAGGATCTATGGCTGCCACATAGACACTCATTCGTGCCCTGGAACCGTCCTTATTGCCTGCAAGACGGATTCCCAAACCGTGTTCTGCTGAGCGCTTTTCCAACTCAATCATATGGAGCTTTCCTGACAGGCTGCCATAACGCTGAAGCATCTTTTCTGTAGAGTGGAGAGAAGGTGTTAACAAAAAATGAGATTGTTAGACAAAGAATAGAGTTGACGATGGTGAACCTCAAAAAGTATAGCACACTGGAGGTAATGAGTGACACTTCATGTGGAGCTAAAGCGGCACACTCCAGAGGTGCTTGTGTAGGTGTGTGTTGCAGCAATTTGTCTGGAGGGGATGATGTCAGACGTGCTGTCAGAATGCTGAAAGATGACTGTGTTCAATGCATAATGAGCATATCAAGGATGACAAATGTGTGTAGATTGTGTGTGAAAGATGTGCATGTGTGTATGCGTGTAGTACTTCATTAAAATCACATGCAAGACCCAAGGATAGACAGTCATTTATTTGTGATTTTATTGAGGTTTTATAATGTTTGATGAGGGGAATTTACACAGTTTGACTCACACCATGGTTTTGTGCTTGGGGAGATAGACGCAATGATATTAAAAAGGAGATGCTACATGAATCCTTTTACACCTTTGTTGTAAATTACTGTGTTACATTCTTATTATGTGCATCTTTAAAACAAAGTTTTGCAAAGTATGCTTACTTCTGTCAGTGTTTTCCTGATCATCAGCAGATGCAGTCTTTGGTGCCTTGACAGTCACGGGGCTGCGTTGACCTGTTCTACTGCAAGCCTGCTGAGGCACCTTGGGAGAGGTTTTGCATTATTAAACGGGAGGTTGCATATGCCTCAGGGAATCCTTGAGGCATGCGTTGGACTATCCCTGGGGCCTTTTGGCATGCTTCGGGGAGAAAAACTGATGCCCAGGATGCATTAAGTGCGTTATTTTTATGAGGGCTATAAATAACATGAAAGATGACCAAATCACGCATCACTTTTTGAACACCGTTTAGAAATGCATCCAAACTTACTTCAAAAGACCACGGTGCTTAGTTTTGCGAGTTTTGAATCTCCATCAAAGAGTGAAAACAAAGGTTTTGAACAAACAAGGTGAGGACTTTGAACAACAAGGGGCCCAGCCACAAAAATGTATGTTAATTAAAAATTAGGGGTAACAGGCTCGGCGGAGATGCTAATAAAGGCCTGCTTTTATTTAATAAGCTGTTTATCCTCGACAATACACACACAAAATAAGATACTAACCTTAAATGGAGTAGGGGTGAATGGGTTTGTATGGGAGATACTAAGGAAGAGACCAGGGAGATGCTGCACTTCCTATGATCATGTCAGGAGACACATAGAGGCAAGCTCTAAATGCACCATCAACATAAAAAAAAACCAAATCGCTCCAAAGCATTCTCATTTGTCAGAAATGCCATGTAGGAGTAGATGACTCATCACGATATATAGCAGTCTCAATATGCCGCCGCCCAACAGAAGTGTAGGAGGACAAACATTACATCACAGCTACCTTAAAAAGTTATACTAGTCGATTATTTTAAAAAGACTGGAAAAGAGCTATTTCCTGACTTTTTCCCCAAAAATATTCCTAAAGACAGGCCAAATATCACGGTGTCGTCAAAAGGGAGTTTTTACCTGGCTGTTGTATGAGTTGCATGGCATTGTTGGAAGTTGTCCTTCATGGTTGGGAAATAAAGGAGACTTTGGGAAAAATACAATACAAGCATGGTTACTGTATATCAGATGAATGGATGAATGCTCAAGAAATGGAGGTTGCTTGGATAAGACAAGCAAATACTGTTGATAAATGTAATGACAACCACGACATGTGACAGTGTGATTAACTCATTGCCTGCTATGGACAAAGATAGACGTCCAATTAATTTTAAATGGAAGAACTAGCTGTGTATGATGTGTCCCAGCATCTCCCAGTCAAAATGACTTGGATGTGCAGTGGTGTCAATGGCAGACATCGAGTTCTTGGTTTAAGATGAATAAGATACAAATGAATTAATGGGCTACAAACACATGATAAATGAATCTTCTGGAGCCTCAGGGGGTGCTACATTGTGACAATGTGATTCATGCCTGGTGTGCTAAATGCCTAAACAATACATCATGATGAAGCAAGCAGTATGCTAGTTTGGTGTAAACTTTAACTGCACTCTACCTGTGCTCGCATCTGCCTGGACTCCACGAGCAGGTCCACACAGTTTCCTGCCCTTCGGATAGCCTCCACCGCTTGCTCATGACTGGCATCACTCAGGTCCACACCACAAACCTTCGTCAACAATTACATTTGGCTCATTTAATTTAAATCTAAGAAATGTAGTGTAGGGGTCTTCTCAGGATGATATTAGTGTTGACGTTGACTAAAACAAACAATATGCTTTTTATTAAAATCTCTAGGTCTATGAAGTCGAACCTCAATTACCTGTTGTTTTTGTGGGTGCTTACACAACTTTTTTTGTTTTTATATATTTTACCATAATTGGGACGAGTTTTTATTTTGTATCAGGGCTGATTAACAAATTGCAGACTTATTGTTTCCCGTTAGGTTAGGAGTTAACCAATAAAGGGCATTTGCACTCTTTATCACAGCCTTCAGCCTGTTGTAGCACACTAGTGCTTGTGAATGGATAAATTTTGCCAAACATGCTTGGATTTTTCAATTTGTGTTTTTCAAGTGTTGCAGGGTTGTTCCTAATCTAACCTTATTGTAGCGGCAAACTTTAGAATATCAAATAGCATATATTTTCTCCTTTTTACGCAAGACTACAACAACAAAAACTCATCACCTTTAAAAATATCCAAACATACCTCCAAAATTCTGTCCCCAACATGGAGGGTGCTGTTTTGTGCTGCTGGGCTATCAGAGCTGATGTGCTTGATGAAGATGCCCCTCATTATCTCCCCACCAGTTAGTCTTTGGCCCATTCCTTTGCCTCCCATAATGCCAATACCCAGGGACTGCCCTGGAGCTCGGGTAAGCTGCACACTACGACACAGTAGACATACACATCTCATAAATACAATTATTGTATAACGATAAATCCACTAAGAGTATAATGCTGTGCTAGAAATGCACTCACACAGTGAATGCGCTTTCGCACATGAAGAAGAATGCACGTAATGCAGTGGCGAAACAAAATTGTAGGTTCCTTACAGACATATGTACATACCAGGGGGCAGCACTGGTGGTGCTAACCGAGATACTTTAACACTGAAACACAATGTTTGCTCAGCACATCATTTTACGTTGGTTTTATAGTCTCCTCTCGCCCAACCAGACCCCCTTTATGCCCTTAAACCAGGCCCCCTAGAGGACGGTGCCGGGAAGCAGCCAGACCCTATGCACCCACATATTTTCCACCCTTGACGTAATGCAGAGAACCAAATTGCCTCAAATCCACACACACACACTATTTGATGATGGTAAAACCTCCACAGAGTGAAAGCTTGTAAAGATTGCTCATTAAAAGCAGCAAACCATACAAGGACATCTAGGAGCCTCATCCTTTCAGGATGGCTTGAACTTAGCCTGTCTTAGTGATGACAGTACACAGAGCATACCAACAATTTTTCACTCAAGGTTGTGTGTACGGCGAGTGCTGCCGACTCCCTGTTAAACCGGAAATTGCGATGGAGTTGTAAAGAGGCAAAACAGCCAACAATCACAAATGTGGACCCGCAATCAAGAATTAGAATTGCATTTGACTTATTGATAGATAAATTAAAACAGAGGAGCACTGTAAAGATGCTCCCCTGGTTACATGTTGGCAGAGCATGAAACGTGAGGCCTGAGATGTGGGACATGGATCAAAATTGAGGATATGTTGTGCTTTTAAGAAAAACACACATTTCATATTCTTACCGATGATGTATAATATAAATTTAGTTGCTGAAATGAATATTACCCATATGAAACAAGAACAATTACTGTAAAGGTCCCTGTTGTTGTGCTGTTATCGTTGTAAATGCTTGAGCATGTTTTTGGCAAAAATGTGTTTAAATCCCTTTAAAGGACTTCATAAAACACTGAAGCACTTTTCAAATCTTGAATAGACAGTAGTAAAAATAAAAAAAGGCTGCATCTGTGGAAATACTTTGAATGAATTTCTCCTTCCTGCCTCATGGAGACCTGCTTGGCTTGAAGCTAGCTGTACAGTAAATATTTATAGGAGAGAAAATTAATCCAGCTCTATTTATTTCCTTTCCTTGAGCATGCTGTATTCGCTGCCTTTCGGTGAGTCTTGCAGATTAAGTCAAAACAATAGAATGTTATACCTGTCGAGACGAGACACACAAAAGCGTCTCTTTGCATACAGTGCAGCTTATGCGATTTATCCAAGTGGGTTGCATTCATAAATACCATAAGAGCATGAGATGTGTTTATTCTGCAGTGTGTTTTGAACATAACCCGAGGATACCAAAGGACAAAGCCTTGAGGGACGATTATATCAAAATAAAAATACTCAATGAAATACAATAAAATGCCTTCAGAATGCATGCTACCGCAAAGATGCCTTACAGATTCACTGACCTTCTAGGCTGATCCCAACAAACAGGAATGCGAGAATATAGATCTTCTGACTCATTTCCATCCAACTTTACCAGCATTTGACTTTCAACACCATTTTCCTTTTTTTCCTCTTCATCCTCTGGTTCTTCCTCTGCTTTTTTGTTAATTTTTGGATTCTGGGGACTGAGAAGAAAACATACTGGTAGTTTTATGTATTGAAAAGTTAATTAATTAAATATGATTTTACCAAACCCTCAGAACTTCATTTTTAATCTTAATGTGTTGATGATTTGAAGTATAATAATCGCTCAACAGTCCTATGTCCAAACTTGGTTGATTTCATATGTTTTCTCAATCCAATACCATCGGTCATTGTTACATGATAATTAAGAATTCATGAAGAAAGAATATGTAAAATAATGGCACTGTAGCATTAACTCAGTACTTTGATGGGCAGTGCATTTTAGATTCAATTTTCAGCCTGCAAGGTCACAACGAGGTAGTCTATTCGGCTGTGAAACCGATTTTTTCCTAGATTTATTTAATGGTGCAGGGCTGTTTTGAGGTGAGTAATGGTGTTGCTATTTGCAAACCAGTTTGCTTACATTGAAGTAATTGGGAGATAGTTACAATAAAAAACAAAGAGAGGGCAATGCAAATGGGAGAAAGTTTTGGACAGGTTAAAACCCAGAAGGAGAGGGGGAACGGGGAGAAAGGAGGTCACAGAAAGTAAGCCCCAAAAAAACAGATCGAAAAAGTGCAGGAACAAAGTATTGAAAGGAGGCTGAGGCTGCAGAGAAAAATTGGAACGAGGAAGGGGTGGTAAGGTGGTGTGGGTGTCTGATGGAGAGAGAGGACGAGTCAGGGAGACAGTGAAAGCAGGGACAGACAGAAGCGAAACAATTCATTTTCGCTGACAGTCAGCAATGAGATCCATAAGCGAACAGCTAAATATAACTCAAGAGATTCAACATGCAGGACAGAGAAAGTAAGAGGGAATGAGAATGAGAGCGAGTAGCAGAGAAAGAGAGAGAGAGAGAGAGCATGAAAGAGAGAGCGAGAGAGAAAACCTTACACTGCACACCAGTCACAAAGGATGGACGGAAAAAATATGGATTTGAAACTGTCAACGAGCATATTCATGAATAGGGGATAATTAAAGCATCAGATAATAACTCAGAGCATTAGCGCGACTGAGGATACTGGAAAAAAGATGTGTGATATGTTACACTCATAAATTCCTAAGGTGAACACATTATAGAATTTACATTCCCCATAATGTATAGCTGCACATTTCATAGTCTCTCTGCAGCAAACATATCAATACATGATAGAACAGCAGCCTTGTGGCCCAATAAAGTTATAAAGCTGAGACAGGTTTATCTTGCACTAGGTCGGCATTAGGTGAGCATGAATAATAGGTAGGGAGCAGTGGAGCTTACATTACCTCGGGTCTGGAGCAGGAGTCACACTAGAGACTATGGCTGTGTCTTCTAATAGGGAGTATGTTTTGCCTGGGGCCAGATCTGGACATGGAGCCTTATACTGGGAAGAGTATCTGGCCAGTAAATGATCTGATGATGGGGAAGGTGGCGTAGGGGAGGATGGTGGGTCTTCGAGGATGCATGCCAATGGGGGCAAACAAAGTCGGGTTCGATGCTCATCAACCCGATTTGCTGGCACATAATGTATACTAGGAGTGAAGGATAAGATGGAAATATTAAACAGTCACAAGTAGAAACATACAATACATCTCCTTAAGTATGTAAAGTCTGTATTGCAACTGCAGAGAGTTAAAAGACACTGTCATGTTTGTGTTTTCATGTGCAAAAACAAGAAAAAAAATCCTACTGCCTTGTTTTCATCAAAGCAAAGGCCGATTACAGATATGACAATTTGCTGTTCGCAGTTTTACCTTCTCTCTGAATTGTAATAGTGTACTTTATGTAATAATTATAATAACACTCTGACTAGTAGTGTGTACCAACATGTTTTAATGTTATTTATCTCCAGACACATCAAAGGCTACCCGCCATTTTCATTCCCTTTGCCAGTAAACACGCTGTTCAGATTGGACAAATGAGCCAAATTCCTGCTTCCACTCATGATGGCAGATTGAATATGTGGCTACTAAACGGTTGTGACTGAGCCATGAGGGCAGCCTGGCTTGTCTCAACAGAGGCACTTTTTTATAGTGACAAGCCCCTCACCCTTGCACCCCTGCTTTACTGAAACGCTCATCTGCTTTCAGTCCCAGCTAAGTTTTTCTGCAGCACCGTCAGGAGGAGGCAGTGTGAGCATGTGTGCCAAACTTCCATGTGCATCTATAGTGTCGCTATTTAAATGGGTCTTTTATTCCAAAGAGCGGTGTTCAAGGTGAGATGAGAGATGAATTATTCAAAGATTTTGCTCATAGCAGCAAAGAGGAGTTTTGGGAGGTTAGACCGTTGAAAGGCTGCACGTGTGTGTACAAGCAAGCGTGTTTAAGGGAAATGGAAAGAAGAAATGAGTGAGTGGGTGTTTTGCAGGGCAACAGTGCAATAGGGATGAGGTACATCTTCAATCAAAAGCAGAAAACCTGCAATTGCCAGCAAATATGTAACAAATAAGCCTCAAATAGTGAAAAAAAATAAAATAAATATATACATAAAATACCAGTCTGAGTTTTTTTGTTAATTCTGTACTCTTAAATTTGTTTGATTCAATGGACACCTGTAAAACATTTTTGTGATAATTCTGTGAAAGTGATTAATGTCATACCTGAGCTCTGGCCCAAGGACAGAGTGTCTACGCAGCATTGACCGGGCCATAGCATTGGTCAAGTTGGATGTACCTTCACCGTTGATTGCCAAGATTGCATCACCTACACCGAGTCTGCCATCTTGACTGACAGAACCCTCTGGGGCTACACTGCGCACCAGTATGCCTGAGCCATCCTTGATTGCACTCACGGACATCCCTGCCAATGCGCATGTGCACAAAGACACACAAACAAACACACACACAGGTGAGCATAGGAGACTAAGGCAGCTTTCGACAAATGCCAAAGTGACAGACAGTAGACCAAACAGACACCTCAGAGTGGCATAATCAGTATAATCAAGACAGACACAAGGCAGATTAGCACACAAACACAGCTACGCATGCTTGACACTCACGCCGCATCACCCTAGCTTTCTACATCAAGAACACCGACGCACACACTAACAGGGGTCATAGGTGAGAGGTGACCAGAGGGGTAACACATGCTGGTTTGCACAAACACTTGACTGCAGCTTTCACGTTTTGTGTAGTAGGGGGATTACAGAAGTGGGTAAATCACATGCACAAACAGAAAGGCACAGAAACATACAATAAACTGTCTAATGAAGGGCATATCCACCACACTATGGTCGTACATAATTTGAAGCTGGTCAAAGAAATGACTGCTTATTTTGATCAAATAAATATTTTATTTCTTTACATTCAAATTACAATACAATCATAGTGCATGGGATTACAATGAACAGCTAGTAAAGCTGATAGGACAAAACAGAAGAAACATTTAAAAGACATGGCGAGTAGATGACTACATGATAATGATTTCATAATCTCAATGAGGTGAAACACTGATACAGTTTGGACATCATTGCTGTACTTCCGGAAATTAAACTGTTGTTTAAATATAACTACTTGTGAGTGGCTTCAACCAAAAGCTATTACAATTAGGATTACACAACTATCAGTATTAATTAACTTTGTAATCTTTAATGAGGAAGATGTTATTTCGTATCCATCAAAATATCACCTTAAACGATTCACTCAAAGCCACCGTACAAGATATAAGTCAAGCACATTTGTATTGGATACCTATTCTCCAACATATAATAAGCAGACAATGCTAAGTAACAAGTTTTTATGTAAATGTCTCCTAATTGCAGCATATATCACATAAATATGTATAGTATTATAAAAGGAGCCACTATACTCAAACCCTACAGTTGCCCTGTTATATATATACCATGGTACCTCTACTTACGAACATCTCTACATACAAAATATTCAGGTTAGGAAAAGCCTGAATGGGAAATTTACCAAATATGAAATCTCAAAAATTTCAAACATCCTCTTCTCGCATCTTAAACGAGTGATGACAGCTGCTTGTTAGGTGATGAATTGATCGTGGAAATTTCAAATGTGTGCTGCAATTATATGCTTCAATTCAATGCAACCCCCCCCCCCCCCCCCCCATGTATGGCTTCTTGGGAGATAATTTCCCACAGCACACCGGATAATATCTCGCAGATCTTGGTAAACTGAAATAAATAAGCTAAGAAAAGAATTGTAATAAAATGGCAATTGGGATTTTTTTTTTTTTTTTTTAAATGGTGATGTGATTTTTTTAACGTGTCGAACGCCCTTACTCCTTATCCTGGATTAAACATTATATGAATACAATGTGGTCATGGTGAGTCATAATATACATGTGGAATTCTATTCTTTAAACAAAAAAAATGTATTTTTTTTACTTTGTATGTATTTATTATTATTTATTTTATAGTATCATGTTACTAGCATTTCTAATTTAAAAGATTTGCTCAAAGTAGTATACTTACATAATTTGGCACTGTAAATTAAAGGCTGGTGATTTTGACAATTTGTGTGTACTCTTTTTAAGGGTTGCAGAGTACCAATTCAAAAACTGTTTAAATGCTGGAACCGGTTTATATAATACAAAGTACTAACTGAGTTTGAAAAAAATCCAAATGATAGCCAACCATATCGAAGATGCTCACTTATTTTGTGTGTATGTTTCGTGTGTCACTATAAATAGGGTGAGCTGTTTTGCTGTCCCCAAATAACCAAAATATTGCACCGACGGTCTTCTCCCGAGTATACTATGCTATGCAATATAAAAACCTCAAAACTTCACCATTCCTCTTCATGGCAGTCATCATCACCACTGCCTATTATCCCCATTATAGCCATGCCTGCAATGTACACACACCAAGATACCATCACCATTAGCAAGACAGAGGACATACCAAGGCTACGGTTGCCCCGGACAACTGTGATTGTCTTCTCAAAGCTGGTGCGTGGGGGCAGAGGAGGGGCAGGCTCCATGTTGTTGTCTTCCTTGATGCCAAAATGCAGATGTGGCTGGATTTCCTGGGAGGATATACAAACAAAGATAACTTTCAGATATCAAAATCTAAATTAACTTTTCTTCTGCCAATGAAAAGGAAATATATTCTGCAACCTTGAAATAGAGTGATTGATGAATCCTGTAAAAATGTTATCCCTGAAAATATGACATCAATGTTTTACCTTTTTTTCATGATGGTTAAAATGAAAAAAAAAAATTATTATGTAATTCACTGGACTTGGTTGGTGTGTAAAGTTACAAGTTAACGTCCTGTGATTTTAGTGCCCCTTTTTCGAAAATGATATTATTACAGTATATCTGAGAGAAAACGGGGTTTATGTCAGCTTAACAAATAGGGTTTTAAAGTAAAATAAAAATGTTAAAACACTTTCAAAATTACAAAACAAATGTAAAATTTGCATTCCACTCCGTTTTCAATTCTTCATTTTATTTAAATTTGTTATCATTGCCCCTTTGAATGCCAATTGTCGCTTATCCATTTTAAAATGGCGACTTCATTTATTACATTCCTGCAGTTTAGTTGTGTACTTGTACTTTTTATTCATTTAAAAGTTATAGTATGTCTTATATTTTAAATGATTTATTCATTGATGGTGTCCTTAAGTTCAGTATAAAGAGTAGTAATCAAAATTCAGACATCACATTTTTTCTACTGAAAGATGTGCAGAAAATAATGCACATTCATAAATTTTAAAAGGATAAATATTGTATGAACCTACTGCAGACTGAGAGAAACAGTCAGAAACATTCCGTCTCCTCCTTTAGAATTGTCTTCTGGCTGGGATGTTTCAAACAAGCACGATTGACAAGGAAACATAATAATCTCAATAGCATCAATACTAGCAAGTGCCAGTAGTATGATTGACAGTTGGCAGGGACACGCCTAGAGATTCCTAACACACATAGGAAAAGCTGTTTTTCACCCTTTTTAAAGACTTATTGTCTACTGTTATTGCAGGCAAATTGTTAGCTTCAAGATTTAAACTCCAACAGTGTCCTCAGAAGCACAGGAAGCACAGCATGGGAAAGATAATTTAAAAAGTAATAACTTGCAGGGTGAAGGCCTCGGGAATGCTTCTAGGAGGCAGCACACCAACAAAGGTAGACTACTTGGGTCCCCGCGGATTGAAAGAAAGGTTCAGTGAGGAGAAATTCTTTGAACCTTCACAGGCAGCACTGATGTTCAGATGCTACCTTTGCAACATCTTTGATGAGAAACCTCAGTATGTGCAGCTAGCTACGTGCGAGAGACAAGGTTAGATCATGTTCTTATGCTACACCGGATGCCATCATTGTCCACTAGGCATTCACTGAGAGCAACAGACAATCGCAGGCAATTAAGAAAAGTCCAGCACAAAAGACTGCCACATTGGATAAACAAGTCTGACGAGGACCACTTTCTCCACACGTGAGCGGTGGGTGATACCTTCCCATATATGCCTTTCAATTTCATAGTCATGGTATTCTACTTTTAGACGTGTAATGAGTACTTCTTTTATGTAATAATGCTGGGCCAGAATACATGATACAGTGAAATGCCTGAACATATAATATACCAAGATGCCGAAATGATTAAGGGTGTAAATTACCAATGACATGACATCACATAGATTCTTTGGACAACAGTATTGAGCCAGATCAATGGATTGTTACACCCCTACAAATGACCAGTATAACAACATCTGTTGTGTAGTTTTTGTTGTAATTTACAGTATTGCCAAACTGCACTACATTTTAATATAATGTCATACCTGTCAACATATACGTTTTCCCCATATTTTATATGTTTATTACCAGTATTTTGCTGCCTTGCATTTGCACTTTTTTTTTTATTTAAAGAGGAGCAATTGGCCGAGGTTGACACGTATGTAATATACAGTGGAACCTCTACTTACGAATGCTGCTAGATACGAAAGATTCAGGTTATGAAAAGCCTTTGGTCCAAGTCAGAAAATCAAACTTCCCCAAAACGTAAATAAACTTCCTGTATCAAGTATTCATTCATTTTCTGAACCACATTATCCTCCTTAGGTTCACGGGGGTGCTGGAGCCTATCCCAGCTGACTCCGGGCCAGAGGCGGGGGACACCTTGAATCGGTGGCCAGCCGATTGCAGGGCACAAGGAGACGGACAACCATGCACACTCACACCAATACCTAAGGGTAATTTAGAGTGTTAGCACGCTGTAGGCGGACGTTAAATCCAACCGAGTGTCATTGTGGACAACATGTACGACAGTGCAGTACATTGCCAGACCGACTCGAAAAGAGTGCGCTCCAGGTAAATGCCAAAGCCCGCCCGAAGTGGGATATTCGCTGTCAGCAGAGTTGGAGTGCGACCGTCTGGCCAAAAGCCCCCTTTCCGGGCACTTTTTAAATCTTTTCCGGCATCATAGCAGGGAGTTCTTGATTCGTGTACCTTCGACCTTTGTTAATCAGGGAATTGTTTCTTGAGTGTGCATAACATAATTTTAAGTTGTTATTTGGTGTGTTTATATATGTAATTATTTAAATACTTTAATATTGATATGAATACAGTGCTTATGGGCACCATGTAGTTTCCAAAGAACACACAACTCACCCACTGGCTGTTCTAAGAAATAGAATGGCTATCTAAAATGTATGTGTACGTATTTCTTACCGAGTTGTTGTAATATGGTTGGACGTTGTTATCCGCCACGTTGTAAGTGTTGGCCTCAGCTGCATCCGCTAGCAGGCTGACCTGAGTGTGGATATCGCTGTCATCGCAGGAGCCTCGCAGGCTCCTCTCCAAGATAGGCGTCAGGCCACCACAAAGTTCCAACTGACAAAATACAATTACAAAGTATAAGCCACATAAACTTGAGAGATGGCAGTAAATTAGATACCAGTCACTCCTCCTCTTGCCTCTCTATTTCTAGTGTGGCTGAGCTATGTGCTCACCTTGGAGGGGCATTAAATATTCAGACAGCCTGTAACTGGACCCGGTGGTCCTTGTTACTAGGCCACAGTCCACAACAAAAGAGAGTTCTTGAGAGTACATTCAGTAATTAACTAGTCTTGGATAATAAAACGTCACATACTTAACGCGAGTCATTCAGCCAATTATATTTTCAATATATATCACGGTGGGTTACGCCAGAAAATGTCCACGTGTTAGCCAAATGCTGAATAGCTTTAAACATACTTATGGAATACAATGTCTTCAATTATGTGTGCGTATTTTGTATCATTTGTAAATAGCTTCCATGTTCATTAACTATTTCAATGTACCAAACATGAAGTCACGCAATTTCAAAATTAATCCATTGATACATATTTGTCAGATGTCTTTGTATTTCATAAAATAATTCATTTACTACAGCAAATATATATTTCATACGCTTGTTCAATTGGGCATGTGGTAATTTTTTTTTTTAGCTTGTCTTGATGCTTGTTTATTTGCCAAGGGCAAACATGCAGTGGTTATTTTCAGCCCTGATACAGTTCAACACATCAATCAAAAAAATAATCCATAAATTAAAGTATGTGTGACATGTTAAAGTGTATAACATATGTCTATGCAAATGTCAATAATGCAAAGCCAATATCTCTGTAAATAAATCATTTTTTTTCAATGTAAATCCTGTATCTTTTAAATTGAACATAAAGTGAGTTGTTCTGATGGATTTTCGTTCAGGGACATAGATTAATATTAAATGTTATATTAAACATTTGTGATGAGATAAACATGCATAATCCCAGTTGAAAGTTCAATTAACGTAAGATATAGTTTAAAACGAATTTAATTTATTATTATTTATTAAGTATTATAGAGAACAACCTAAGCAGGCTGTGGCGCTAATCCTCAGTACGTATCGCCAAGAAACATACAAGTGGAACAAAGAGGGTGCCCAAAACGGCAGCGTGAGTTTACAGCGGACAAATTGCCCGAAAGGCATCATATCTAAATGATTTCCATTTCAAGTGAAGCGTATACAGGCCACTACTGCCTTTCTAAAGAACTAGGAAAACACTTGCAAAAAATGAATACATTTGCCTTGAGGCGTTGTTTACATCTGATCTGTAATTTGTTCAAATAGACATGCATTTTCCAAATTTACCGGCAGTGGTTTAGAAACACCAATGTGCACAGGGCCATAGCCAGTGGACTTCAGCACATGCACAGCATAATCCAGACTCGAGCCTTCCAGATTGGTTTCATTGACAAACATGAGGCGATCTCCCGGGAGAAGGCGGCCATCTCTCTCAGCCACACCGCCCGGCACCAAGGAGCGAATTACCAGCACTGTTTTAGTGGCATCCTCCGGATCCTGCCAAACAAGCATATGGACAAAGTCACACATGAAAGATTTCTACACACATTGGACAAACGTGAGTTAATATGTAGAAATCTCAAGACAGACAACTTATCTGTTATTTACATAAACATTCACAAAAATATTCATTTTAATTTTCAAGAGGAAATGTACCAGTTGGACTGACATGGTTTTGAACCCAGGAACCCAGAGCTGTGAAGCTGACACGCTAACCACTCAAGCCGCCAGGCCGCCAGGAAATGTACCTATTTTTTGTTATTTTATTTGTCAGACCCATCTTGAGAATAGCTATTTAGAGCTGTATTGTTTTGCTCATGATTTTTAACAAGTAGTATGGATTGCGTGGGTGGCAACACTGGAAAATTGATGAAAAATAAAAACAACAGTGGAATTGTTCATTTTTAAATTTGTTATCTGCACAGTATATTCCTTCACATAGAAAATAAACCTTTCCCAAATTATTTTCAGATTGCTGGACACATTTCTTCACTGATTGGTGAGGCTGCTGTTTATTCCAGTCTGACTTATTTTCAGAAAGGTTAAGGTTCTTGTCTATTACCTGATAGTCCAGGATGCTGAAGCCCAATCCTGAATCGCCTTTCTCCAGCTCTACCACCTGTGCTTCTCTCTCCCACATTGCAAGTGGGGGAGACATGGGGGGCACACCACGCTTTGTGATGTCCTCAGCTGTAGGACAGGGAATAACGCAGCCCTGGTCTAACTGAGAGAAGGGAAAAATACATGTTGATCCTGCAGCAGGAAAAAGAATGAAAAGCAGTTGCAGACACATCAGGCTTTGCCTGCCATTCACCTTGTCATTGAACTCAGCCAGCAGCTCTTTCAGGGTGAGGTGGCAATCCTCCTCTTCTTCTTCATCACTGTCAGGAATAGCAGGGGGAACAATGCGGGAGCATACCAGGTAAACACACATGGGCAGCTCCTTGAGGATGTTGACCACCTCTTTGTGTGTCTCCCCAATTAGTGGGATACCATTCACCTGCAATGGAGTTTACATACGATGTATGTTAGACACCCACATCCACCACTAATAAATGAAAATAATAAACTTACTTTATAACAGAATATACTTCATGATATATTCTTGTTTAGTTAAGATAAAAATGATGACACCGTGGCGAGGTGTACTGTGTGCAACAATGACTTCACCATTACCCACGGCGGAATTAGTGATTACAAAAGACATGTTGAGGTAAGCTAAATTTTCACACGCCATCACCTGCATTTTATTTCTGTTGGTTTGAGAATGTTATAAAACTAAGCAAAATGTAATAATATGTTTTGAGTCAAACACAAACTCAAATCAAACTCAATGTTGGCTAAATAGGTAATAGGTTTGATAAAGATCTCCTTGAAATTAGTTTTTGGATTTTGGGATGGCTGTAATACTTTGGGTCGGTGAGTAGTTTCAAATAGACTGAGAAATTGAGGGGTTAGTTGGGGAATTGGAAAGAAAAAAAACTTTGCCATGCTGGAATTCTGAGGTGAAGATCAAAGCATTGCAATGTGACAGAGATTTAGAGTGGAAGAGTACAGCAAAGGTCCACAAATGGCTGCAAAATTCACCTGGATACTTCCCAAAATTCGACAAGCTTTCCTCACGAATGACGAGTAATGTGTGTGGGTGCATGATCTTGCTCACGACAGCTGTGGGAGTGCAAACTCGGCCCCCTTAAGAGCAGAAATGCCAGGCACACTGACATCCAGCTTCTTATTAATACTACTGGTTGCTTACATGACGCTACTCTCAAATGGTGATCTAAATGAAATGTTCAGGATTTTTTCTTTTAATTTGCTATCTTAATATTATCAACTCTTAAAGAAATGCCCCCCCCCAACTGAGTTTGATACAGACAACTGGTAATTGGTTTCAATCACAGTTTCCTTCTCAGCACACTGCGTGCATACAATAGAAGGAGGTAAGTTAATTACCCATTCACCCATTTGCTTTTTCTTTGTCCAACAAGACAATTAAAAAAAACTATAGCAAAAAAATTCCAACCCTTAGCCTATTCACAAGTTCAGGATCCTCACCTCTAGGATCTGGTCCCCAGTGAAAATCTTGCCACTTTGGCCAATTGGGCCTTCTGGTAAAACTGAGCACAAGTAATGGTGTCCAGCCCGCGCCTCTAGACTGATGCCCAGGCCACTTGTCTCACTGAAACGCTCCATCTGGCAAACCTAAAACAGGAACAGTAAAAATATTACCTCTTTCCAACACGGGAGCCTTTTAGTTAAGTATGAATATGAATTTAACACATTTTCCTGGAATGTAGAATATTTATTACATCAATGATAATGCAACCATTCGTTTAATTAGTGGAAACGGCAGACTTTCTCACCTGCACCTTAAAAACTTTTATGGGAATCATACTATTGTAAACACACGTGGTGGTTGCCTAAAACCACACAGTTCTTGAGGTAGTAAGATACATTTTTTTGCCATTTGATGCTTAAGCATTTAAGCTTTAAGCGGAAGTCACATGAAGTCACAACCAAAATGACGATTCAAGCAATGTATGCTATAAATATTTACAAAAGTACATACTATAACTTCGTATCGGGGTCCAACTGCACGTTGCCACCTCATCCTTAGATCTTCTTCCTCTGCCAGTGTCAGTCGTACTGCTGGGGTGAAAGACACCCCCCCAACACCACACATACACACACATTTAACAGCTAAATATGATCATAGGCCTGTAGCATTTATTCCCGCTAGGATGGAAAACAGATTCATTATCTGTACTGTATAATAAAGAGAAAACTACCTGACCTTGGAGCAATGATGTTCATATAAAAAGCCACTAAAGCGTGCATTAATCAAACCCACACATTTGCATCAAACCAATGTTTTCTTGTATTTGAT
Source organism: Stigmatopora argus (assembly GCF_051989625.1). Lineage (NCBI taxonomy): Eukaryota > Metazoa > Chordata > Actinopteri > Syngnathiformes > Syngnathidae > Stigmatopora > Stigmatopora argus. Next base: position 10,400,953 of record NC_135393.1, read on the forward strand.
CTTTGAATGCGTCATACTAATCAAAGCTCATTTAAAAGAACTCCTCAATCAAATCATAAGAAATCTCTCTATAAAGACACATATGCAGGAAAGCTAAGAGGCAAATCATCTAGAAAGAGCTGAATAAGTTGGATAAACACATGATTGCACATCACTATAAATAGACTCTCATCAAAGAGCATGCTTTTGCCGCTACATTGCTCTTCCACAAGCCTACTTAAGAGTATCAGAGTGAGGCTCATCATCCACTTGCAGACTGCAGTGCAGCATAAGGAAAGGGGAGCTTACCGTTTCTTGAATCATGTCGGGGCCGTCTGTTGGCGTATGCAACACGCCGGGAGATTTCACGCAGTGAGCATATTCCTGGGAGGAAGCAAAGATTTTAACAAACATGCGTCTCAACTCACTATGAATAATGTCAATGTTACAGTTACTGGGACACCAATACAATTTAATGAAATGCATTGCAAGTGCTAAAACACATACTGAGTCAACAAATATCTCTCTGACTGGGAGAATCAAAAGCGAGTCATATTATCCAGGCAAAGACAGTGTTTTTGCAAAATGTCAATAGAGTGTACATGTTCAATAACAGTATGTGGTCTTCTTTCTTTATAGAAACTGAAAAGGGAAGCTAGAAATGTCTATGAATATCATTTAGGCAGAGGAGCTTCATCATAAAAACAAAAAGATAAATGCGGAAAAATAAATCGAGTTTGTTATGCTTATTCCAACATCTAACCTGTCTCATGAATCTTGTTTAGGCCCACTCTATAGGGATTGCCCTCGTGGAAGCTGTGGGAGTGTCTGAGGGGCTCCAGTGGAGGAACTGGGGGCAAGATGTGACTCAGACAGACAGTCTTCCTCAGCAGCCTCAGTCTGACTACAGGGCCTGTCCTCCTCAACACCTCCATTGCACGCTGCTCACTGCAGCCCTGCAGGCTCACGCCATCCACCTGGGAAAGTGACACGGAGAAGGGAGCATGACAGAGATTAAGGAAGAGTCAAGCAAATGCTGCCAAGAAATCTAAGCCGTAGAGCAACGGTTTCCACAAACCAACACTGGATATTGAAGTAGCATAAAAATACAAATGAGGAGGCTGGTAGCGACTCTATTGAAAATGAACTGGTATCATGATGAGCAAGTTCCAACCTTTATATTTTATTCTTGAATTGGTCACACTCACTTTCACGCTCAGGTAAAAATCCTTCCTAACGAAGCTACTGCTGTTCCTACTGCATGTGCCACTTATAGTGGAACACGCTTCGGAAACTGGAGACAACAGTGGGTTAATTTAAGAGCATTTAGTACTCTTGATCCTTTTTTGCATCCCATTTCTTAAAATTTTAAACCATTCCTCATACTTCCCATTGGTTAGATTTTTGAGTCACCGTATAAATATTTTAGACTTCCTTTTTGAATTTGTGATGTGTCACACAAAGAAAAACAGTCTAACACTCCAGTCTAACACAGGTCCTTAACAAAACTGAGTTAGCAAAATAATTATCAAATCTTTTAAATTATTTTTGTGTTTCTGGTCCATTGAAGGACATCCAGAATATTATGTGAAAAATGGGGAACTTTCTCATAACAGACCCAAGTATCTCAAGAAATAGGCTACACACAGGAGATTGAATCTGCATTTTTCCCCACTTAAAAATGCTTCCAGAGTACCTTAACAAAAGCTCTGACATTGCTCAATCACGCTGCACAAAGCTGCAATGACTAAAGTACAATTAACCTCCATTTATCACAATTTAAGCACATTTTTAATGGTATTTGGGGGGGCAGACTCTATAAACCTTTGTTAACATGACAACCAGGCATACATTGTGTGTGACCGAGTGAGGAAATGTCTATACTTCTAACCAAATTTGGTGTCACGAGAGATTGAAAGCAACTTGCGAATGTAAGTCACTTGCTTGTATGATTTAAATTTTATAAATAATCTGAGACTCCCTCCAGTCTCGTTTTTCTGCATAAATTGGGAAATAAATTGCACTTGTACAAAGCCATCACTATGTGATTTAATTATTGCCATGATATAATTCATTCCAGGTCAAGACACTTTCAGAAGTGGCAGCGAACAAAACGTTTACTTGGTTCTATAATTTTTCAGTCACACATGGGTCAGCAAGAACTCCAGAGACCTAATTATGTGTATACAAACAGTTGAAAAGTCAATTTCCCAGAACATATCCCTTTTGGGGCTTTAGCTTGTCCACACGGCTTTTCTCCTGATCTATAAATAGGACCAAACTGAAGTTGGGACCTTATGCAAACCTTGAACTTAAAAATAAACACTTAAATTTGAGCTAAGATATTAATACCATGTGGGACAGGCTGCCATGAGAGCTATTTGTTTGAGATGTTTATTGTTATTGCCATTTGTTCCCAGACTTTCTAGTTTCTGCATGTAATCATGCGGCAAAAAATAGCATTTTCTAGCAATACAAAATGTCAGGGTCAGAAAAGCAGAAACAACAGGCTTACTATATTTACAAAAAGATGTCACTGTGAGGGGGTAAAGCCCTGGAATTTTCCCTCAAATTTTAAGGCACTTTCACAGCAGAAAAGGTGCAATTTACTGTAATGGCTCTCAAAGGTTTGTGATTTCAATTTCTAGTTTGGAAACAGACATTTAACTTATCTGTGCCAGAAGCTACAGTGAAACTAAATATTAGTTGCCTGCGTCGTTTTCCAACTCTACATTATTCACACTATCTTAACCAACCTGGTACAGCCCTATCGTAAACCCTTATCTCTCTGGTTAGCTTTTAGTACCTTTTACAGCAACTGGACTGTGACTGAGCACCACCAATTATAGTGGACTTTCAATGGTAAAACAATTTAGAATTGTTTTTGTTCTTTTTGTTCTTGTCAACAAAGTCACAGAAATGTCATTTATATCAAATACTTGCATGGTTGTGATTTTATCCCCACCCAAGCTAGGCAGTTTTAGGCTGCCCGTTTTGGGCTGGGACAAACTCCTGCACCTCGGCAACCCTCGTGAGGATAAGCGGCTCAAATAAATGAATGGATATTTATTCTTCAACAAGCACGTAAACAGTGCAAACAATTTCAAATGATTTTTATTCATACTTACAGACAAGATGATATCGCCAATATGAATGTGTCCATCCTGGTCAATACTGCTCCCTTTTAAAATACTTTTCACTGTCACACCAGCACTGTACACTAAGGGGGAAGAACAAAAAATGCTCATCACAACTCCACCTTTCCCCCCTCAATTTAGTTTATGAAACGTATGAAACATCCTTTATTACTTGAGTTTAGGTCACCAATATAGCTGGCAATGGTGAATCCCAATCCCCGGCTGTTTTTAGTAAACTGCACACTGAATTCATAGTCATCATTTAAGTCATAGACCTGGTGAGAAATACACAGAAAACATTGTTTATACCACAATTTAAACCTTCCCAGTTTATTAAGAATAATTACACATTGATAGTACACATTTGACATTTGAGGGGTAACATCATGATCATTACTGTGCAGTTAAAACAGCCCAGCTCTACTCATGGCTTGTGTTGCTAATAGTTTGTTCCTGTTTTCTAAACAAGTACACACCAATACAAGGTATGTAAAGATGAATGTTTTAATGATTACAAAAATATATCTTTTTTTAAAAATCACAGGAACTGAACCATTGCTTAAACACTACAACCTTCAGAATGTTGTCTTTCACAATGATATTTTTTTTATTTTGAGTACAATTTGCAATTGTAACAGACCTCGTCATCCAAGGACTCCTGGCTGAGGACAGGAGAGAAAAGGTTGTCCTTGTTGATATCCCTGGCGATGAGTAGTTTTACCTTGCTACTAGCATTTCTCAGCACCTGGGCCAGGAGGGCAATGAATATTAATGGACCCCACATCTATCTATCCATCCATCCGTCTATTATCTCACCTGCGCAACCTGCTCACTGTTCATGCCAGCCAAATCGGTATCTCCAATGCGCAAGATTTGGTCCCCACTGCGCAGACGTTTATCCTTGGTATGCCAACATATAATCAGAACACATTTTTCTGTTAACTCATTAAGAGTGCCCAATGGGAGGGCAGCGAGGTGTTGGGAGCCAATGGAAGAGCAAGTCTATCATGCTAATTTAAAAATAAAATACAGGAAGTGTGTTTACGTTTGGGGAATGTTAGATTTTTTGTGGGGGATTTTGCATTTCGGTACTTGAATTTATTGGGTGTCATGAGAATTTTTTTTCCCAGTGAGACATTTTATAACCAGCATATTTTCTACATAGAGACATTCGTAAGTAGAAGTACCATTGTATTTCCAAAAGTCTTATAAACTTCCAGGAATGTAGCAGTGTTAGGCGTGAAATTGTACATAGGTCAACTCAAGTGTACCAATTAAACTTTTTTATGAGGTCACTCTCAAGTAGAAGAATTTAAATAGTATATTTATGTGACATCAATCTGTTATTGTCTCTCATTAAACAGTTGTGCTTTTGTGCTATGGCTACATACCTACACAGATCTGTACAATGTGAGATTAACATTGTTTTTCTCATTGTCTGACCAAATTGCACATTTTAAACAATTTTTCAATCACGCACCTTTCCAGCTGATCCACCAGGCAGTATTGTTTTGACCATGACTCCTGTACTTCGTCCTCCTATGATGCCAAAGCCAAGCCCTTTCCCATCATTAGTTAATTCTATGATTTCCAGGTGACGCCTCTAATGAATTAAAAAAAATAAAAACAGTTTAGTAAAGACAAAACTTCCAACGAAATTAGATATTATATATGTATGTACAATAGGGTTTGCCCATGTTTATGGTAATTTCATCATAATTAAAAAAAATCATATAATTGTCAAATTAAAGGCATTGATAATTATAATAAAAAATTGGCACCATCCCACTTTACTCATGACTCTTAGGTGCTGTTTACACAACAACGTTAACAGGAATAAAAAAAATCAAATACAAAAAAAAATAAAACTATTTCCAGAGAGCCCTATCATTTACACAGCGACAGCATTTTGGTCTGAAAATGCAAAAAAGTTCTAAATGTTGAAATCTTGACACTCCACCCTGTCGTTGCCGTCTAAACAGTTGACAACTTAAAAATGAGTTTCTAGTAACATCAGACTCCGGCACAGTTAGAGTTAATGCTAACCTCGTCCTTTGCATTATCCTCCCCTACACTACCGACTTTCATATCCTCCCTTACTAAAGCCCTCTATGCTCCCCTGTTGTTGTTTAAACATTCCCTAATTGGTCCATAGTTCGGCAATTCTGTTATTGACGCAGCAACCCAAACACATTATTACATATATGAGTTACAACTGAGCACCACCATTGAAGCTGATATACATAACTTCTAATAGAGAGCCAATCAGAAAAAAAAACAGATTTGTATACCTCATGGGCAATTGCTGACAGATTCCTCCCCATGGACATAGTTCGGGAAATCCGAGGTGGTGTGCAGTACTAAAGGAAAGGCATATAAACGAAAGTGACATCGTGCAAGTCGAGCAGAATCACAAAATTTAATACTCAGCAATGCTCATGTCATATTCACTAAAAAAATTAGCATTTTGAAAGGCAATGTGTGTGCCTTGAGAATAAATTGCTGCACTTTTAAAAAAATAATCTCATGCTTACGATTTATATTTGAGATACCTGTGATTCAATGGGCATGCAGTTTTCTGCGTAGAGATCTGGAAAGGACAAGTCCTGTGAGTCCAGAGAGGAAACACTTCCATCTCTGTGGAAGGACTTGCTAGGTTTTTGGTTTTCCATGGCCCAGGTGTAGGAGTCACTGTGGCTGAGCGCCTTGGAATCCATCGACACACCCTGGCACTTGCCATAGCTCATTGACACTGATTTGGAAAGACCCTTGGCCTGGTAGAATTGGTGCATGCAGGAAAATTTGGAAATAGAAGGCAAACGTGACAATGATTAAGATGGCTGTGATAGGGCAACCACAAATAAACAGAAGCATTGATATAAAGTATGAAAAGGGTGTTAGTGATTATATGCCATTATTCATTAGGTTCTGAATCAATGACACTAAGCTAATCACCAACCTTTCAGTTATTGCAGCAGACGTATCAAAGAGCCAGACAGACACATATTAAAATAAAACTATCGGTGACGGATTAAATCATAATAGTAACTAAAAGTATTGTTTTTAATCAATTCATCCTTAAAGCAGCAGTATTTTTTTCTTCTTTCCAATGTGAATTTGAAATGGTGGTGGAGATATGACAATGTTCTCTCTTGGACAAGGCTATAATAAGCAATAATAAGAAAACAAATAATAATAATATGAATCAAAAATAGCAGATAGTAGAGAGAGTAGTCAAGATGAAATCTCTCAATGACTCCTGAACAGTAACTGGAAGACGCAATAATGCTTGTGTTGATCTTGAGTGTTAGCCTATTAAGGCTTAATCACACTTATCAAGCCTTGATACACTGCCAAGCAACATAAGACCTTGATTTTGAGTTATCTTTCACATAAACTACACAGTAAATAACCCTTTTCAAGTACTAGACCAGTTGTATCTTGATCACGTCCGGAACACATACAACAATACACAAAAACTTGTGTATGACTCTTTGATAACTTCTTGACATTACATAGTGTACAACCACTTCTTCCTTTAACCCTCTTCCTGCCTCCCTCTTGCTGTCTTCAGGCTTTAGTGGTAAGCCAAGGTAAGAAGATTACTCATCCGGTTTGCTTCCTGCATTCAGTATTTTAAGGAATGATTCCAGCTCCCTTCTTACTCATTCAATGTACACCAAACACCCCCACACACTTGAGCTCATGCTGTACCTTGGCTGGGGGCTTCTGCTGAGTCTTCTGTAAGCTTAATATATGAAGGAAAAGGGGGCTCCGTAGAACAGTCTTCAGCAGGCTGAGTTTCTCTTGAGCTGGAGCCTCCCCTCGCTCTTTCAGTTTGGCTTGAAGTCGCTCCACAGCCTCCAAGGCACGCTGAGTATCTGCTCAGAAATTGTACGGCATTAATTTGTGTGTCATTCAGCTACAAGGTTTCTCCCGGGTGACTTTGCAGTCATCCCTAGAGCTATGGCGTGTCCTTAACACTCACAACTAGCCTAATTCTGTAAGCATAAATGGAAGCCTGTCTTTTATATTCGTCAGTATTCGGCATCAGGAATTTCAAAGATGCAATTATAAAACAATCACAATATAATAAAGGAAAATAATACCACTAGAAATCTCAAGCGTTAATAGTCCCACATTCATTTGAGCTGAAAGAACTGCAGTATCTCATCTCATCTCATCTCATTTTCTGAAGCGCTTTATCCTCACCAGGGTTGCGGGGGGTTGCTGGAGCCTATCCCAGCTGATTTTGGGCCAGAGGTGGGGGACACCTTGAATTGGTGGCTAGCTAAGGAGACAAAGAACCATTTACGCTCACTCTCATACCTATGGTCAATTTAGAGTGACTAATCAGCCTTTCATGCATGTCTTTGGAATGTGAAACCGGAGTACCCGGAGAAAACCCACGCAGGCCCAGGGAGAACATGCAAACTCCACACAGGTGGAAAAACCTGGATTTGGACCCAGGTCCCCCACTGTGAGGCCGATCCGCTAACCACCCACCCAACGGGCCGCCCAGAGCTGCAGTATACACTTCACTAAAACAGATTTCAGCCATCATCACTCAAACCATTCAATGGATGCGTCTGCTTTTTTGTTGTTGTTATTTCACAACAAACAATTCATACAGTACATCAAGAAAAGAATGAGTCTCATAATTTTTTTCTTCATTTTGGTTGCATAAAATAACAAACGTTTTAGTCAGAGGAATAACAATGCTACACTAGTGAATTGAGTTTTTCCAATTCCAAAGCCTATTTAAAAAGCTTCCCTTTTTAATACATATTGGCATTAGCGGTAATAAACTGTGACACTGAAAGTTATTGTTACAATTCGACCTTGGGAATTTTATTTTCAATAATTCTGCGAGTGGCCTTAATCATAGGAGCCTGAAATGTTGCATGGGGTCATGTTTGCCTGCTGAATTTTGTGTGACAGGACCTATTGAGCATGACACACAAATTCAGTAAGTGCACACAGCAGACGCTTAAGGTGCCGTAAACTCTTCACAACAAAGTTGTCATCTTCTTTGAGTGCCCTACACCACCAAAATTGTCTTAAATACAGACTAAAAATATGAGGCATCTGTGTCTGGTCTAGAAGTCTTTAGTAAACTTACCAATGATCTCCATCATAGACCTGCTTGCTTTCTTACTTTGACTTCCTGTTTCAGTTAAATGTCATTTTCTTCATTGCACCATTAATTTTAACACCTGCGGTGGAAAAAAAAGACAAATAAAAAAAACTTAGTTCTCACTGCATGTGTGAAAGGAAAGTCGCCAACATTCTCTACAATTATATTCTACCAATTAATTCTGACTGCATACAGAATCATCTTCCGATCATAATGAAAGAAATGGGTTCAATATGTATTGCACATCTGTTCAACAACACACTTCATTTCCCTTGCCATTATCATTTTTTCTCATACAAGCGAATGGCTTGTTAACTAATGCTCTTTAGCAGGATTTAAATCTCCAAAAGGATTTACCAGTCCCTGATGGTAATTACCTGCGACATACTGCCTCTCTATCAGTCCACTATATATTTATAATGTTGATACTCACAACAATAAGTAAACACTTGCACAATCTTATGCATATGAATAAAAGTGATCCCATGTCGCCATTAATTTGGACGCTGTCACAGACAGATATAAATTAATGTGTCTCCTTTTATTATATATATTTTAGTACTCAATTGTATCCCATTGTGCGGTGTTTTTTGTTAGAAAGTTTTTTTAATTACACACTTTTAACATCCATCACTCAACTCAACATGTTATGAATCATTTTCGTCCTCTAAAAGCAGATTTAGCTTTAATTTTCTTTAAAGCTCTTGTTGTATAGCTTTTAAATGGACTTTTCCTTAATGAAGTGTCCATTGAATGTGTGCACAAGTGGTTTCAGTTGGCAATGACAACGTCTCATTGAAAAGCTAATTAATAATCAACAGATAGGTGCGTCGCAGGGAATATGCCCTTCACGGTTTATTTGGAATTTATTTTCTTTTAATAAGGGTGATGCAGAGTAGACAACATCAATATGAAAATCATTTATGATCATTAAATATGCGCGTTAGGTAGTAATTTGACATGACATACAGACAGCATCTCGTTCTATCCATTACCGTGACGAGCAGACGATCATCGCGGCCGGCCCATAAAGCTCTGCAGACTTGATTCACTGACGCAGGGGGAAGTGCAACAGGTCCAAGATGTTACTGTGGACGCTCAAAGCCTTCTCCAAGTCGCCTGGATACGCAATACAAGTGCGTTTCCATCAGCCACTAATAATCACGGCGCATTAAATACAACCTGCTATCAAAGCGTGTTACAAATTGGCAACCTCGTTTGTGCGCCCTCGAGTGCGCATGTCGACCGATGGATGATCCTCTGTCCGGACACCCATTGGACACAACGTCATTAAGTAGAGCCACGCAGTCGAGCAAATAACACTCTCAAAGTATAGTATAAATTTGTGTATTTTAGGAGGGTATAGTTGCCAAAGTTGTATTCAGGTATATACACATATATAAATATACATTTATATATATATATATATATATATATATATATATATATATATATATATATACATATATACATATATACATATATACATATATACATATATACATATATACATATATACATATATACATATATACATATATACACATATATACATATATATTATATATATAATATATTATATATACATATATAAACATAATTGTGTTCATAAGATAATAAGGCCAACATATACATTATGTTCCCCTACTGTTGATGATGTGCTATTTCTAGTTTTGTGATTTAAAAGAATGCCCTAAATGGTCAAGACTGTTGTCTGACTTTTTTTTTAAATCCCATTATATTTACAAGGGTAATGACTTCATAAACTAACTTTATGCATTCATAAAGTTTATTAGGGTAAACATTCAGTTTCGCCCCAAGTTTAACCCCATTTTTCTGCGTGTTTATACACAGTAGGTGGAGCCCTTACTCTAGACATCTCGGAGTCAGATCCACGTCCATGTTTTCCACCAGATAGCTCACTTGGTCTCTCCACTCTTCTCTCCTCGCGCTTTCTTTCAGTTTTTCTTTCTATCTTTCTTTCTGCGTGCATCCCCTTGGCAGAAATCATCACCGCCTCCCCTGCGCTCCTAAAACAGCCACCCACCCATCCTTGAGCTCCCCCCCGCCCGCCTTGCCTCACAAACCTCATGTCACCGGGCTCTCATCCCTGAGCGTCCACTTGGCCCAGCCGACCCCCCCAAAAATAATCTAACCGGTTTGTCATCACTGACCCTCTCCGACGAAGTTGACCGCACTCTTTTTGCCCTAGTGGAGAAAAGTCAAAGAAGGGGAAAAAGGCGTCGGGGGGAACGATAACGTGGGATAGAGATAGAGAGGAGGGAGAACGAGAGGGAGGGAGGACGGGAGGAGACAGGCGGAAAGAAATACGCCTCTATCCTCCTCTTGCACAGACCAGCGGACTTCCATCCGTCCATCCTCCTGCGTGGCTTAGGAGAATACACACGCTACCTTACTGCTCCTTTGCAAAGGGTTGCACACGTTTTCTTCTGCTTATTTTGGTTCTTTTTCCCTAAGAAGAACCGTAGTCGGTGAAGTCATTTCTCATCCTATCTAAGGACTGTACGAGAGCGGTCGCAATCTCGCCTCTTGGTGTGCACTGACTGGATGTGTATTTACGTGCTCCTGTTGGTGATACGGTAAACCTTTTTATTGCTTCCTCTCAAGACTGTATGATGATGTATCAACCTGTGTGCAGATCACCATGCCAATGGCATGGCAACCCCGTCTTGCTCATGGGAATGTGGCCTGGAAAGGCAACACTTGACCGGTCCCACTGAATGCAGAGTGGGGGGCTAGGATGTAACCTAATGTAAAGGAGTTGTGGCGGGCTATATAGTCACCTTGTATGTAGCCTGTGATGCTGTATGGGCGTCACACTGACGTAAAATATTTATAGCTAGACGCATGCTTCAAATGAATAAATAAATAAATAAGATTATTCTGGCGGAGGACAGAGCTTGCACATTATTATTCTGTTCCGCATGTGTCCGCTTCACTGCAGAGTGCATATGCATTGCTCTCAAGCCTGTCATTTATCAAGCTTCATCATCTTCATCTTCTCTTTCCTCATGTTAGCAGGCTGTTATTTATATATATTGGAATGCAGTCTGCTTTTTTGGTGTGAACATCAGTCTTAAAATCTAGTCATCGCAAGCACTCTGTAATCAAAGCAGTAGCCCATCCAGCAGGCCAGCGCACTAAGGGATATATGTCAATCATGCGGATTCATGAGTGAAAGCTATGACTCTTATTTACTGAGCACCCGCTCTGGGTTGCACAGTAAATGACCTTGATGAAAACTGCCTAAGGTGGCACAATATTGTTCTGTCTAGGTTGACAACAGCAGTAAATACAATAACAAGCCTTTATGACTATTTGTTGCAGAATTTTTAGGACTACTTTTCATGGGAAAATAGACACTGGCAATTTTTCAATATGTGATCGAGTTTTTTTTTCTGTCACTGACCCTTGTGAATCATAGGCGATTTTCACTCAGCATCGAAATGGCTCTTAGCTTGTAGTGTGCAAATTCTCACAAAGACGACGTGGATGCAAGTGCTAAGGCTGGAGTTAGTGACACTGTGTTGAGTCATCTGTCACTGCAACGGTCAAAAGGAATAAAAGTGTCAGGTGCGCAATGCTAGTGGGAAAATGGCCATTGGAGGCCATTGTGAATGTCTTTTTCTTTGGACTTGTGTGTTTTATTTATAGATTCACTTCACTGCCACTTTGGCAGCATCTGTTGTTGTGCACATTGTCTCTGAGGACATTATTATGTTTGTGGATTTTTTTGTTAAACATCTGGGTCCAGCACATCTGTTAAAGTTAATGTAATTGTACAGTGGATTGCCTTAATTCCATGATTTCAGTTTACTATTTTTTAAGGTTATTTTATATATATTTTTAAAGCAGCAAGTGATTCATCCCTTAGTCCCACTCATTTTCATTCATTAATTGAATGACCAGTTACCATGTTGTGCATGTCTTCATTTTTCTGATTTCTACTAATCACAGAAGAAGAATTTTGTTTTTGTATAAAATCATGCTGCTTTAGAAAAGGTCAATGTCACATCATGCTTATTTTATATATTGTCATCTCAGTTAAGACCAGGGCTTTTTTTGCGTAAATATGAAAACAACCTAAACAATAACACTAATGCCTTCTTAAAAATAATAATAATAAAAAACCTACCGAAACTCATTTTTAATATGTAATGAATCCATTGCTTCTTTGGTGAAACTGAGGCAAAACTACATTATCTCCCAGTAAATCCTTATTTTTAGCACCAGCACACTCCTCAAAATCTAATGAAATATAGATGCTCAGTATACTTCAAATATTTTGACTGCAACACATACACAAATTCCACAGTGGTTTGCCCTCATTTATTACTTTATGCACAAGCCTGTACAGTGAAATTGCAAATCTTATTTATAAAAAGGCTCTTCGACGGCGCATCGTGGTAGCATTATGTAATACCTCAGGGCTAATCAAATCTGCCTTTAAAAAAAAAATCAAGAATAAAACAACGGTGCTTAGAAAAAAATGCACGTTTTTGTAAAAAATATGCTTTGCATAGCGCCTACATTCTCTACAAAATAAACTGCAGCGTTTTTTCTTCATGCTGATCTATCTATCATGGCCATTGGGATTTTTTTTCTTCATGAAAATAAAAATCCCGAGCAAAGTTTTCTTGCAATTCCATCCGCTGTTATGTCCTTTCTAGTATAGCACTGCATGGGAACATGATTTTATACTACAGATTAGGTTAGAACGCTTTATAAGCACTGAAGCAAACACACTGGAGTTTTCTGAATTGTTTTGGGATTTTGTCATTCTAACTGTGATGGCCTTTCTTCCAATCTGACAAGATACTTATACCTCCTTAACATGTTTATATATATATATATATATATATATATATATATATATATATATATATATATATATATATATATATATATATATATGTTTATATATATGTTTATATATATATATATATGTTTATATATATGTTTATATATATATATATATATATATATATATATATATATATATATATATATAGCTCGGGAAGTATTTGCTGTAAAATACTAGACAATACCCTACACACATAAGTAGAGAACACAAGTAAGGCCCTTCTCTCAGTTTTTGTAATGTCTTTATTTAATTAGTTTAATAACTAATTTCACCTAATGTGATTCACAATGCAGACAGAGATGCCTGTTGGAGGAAACTGTGCAAATTATGATGGTTTTGCACGTTCAGAGTGTTCCACTTCATTGGTTAATGGCTTTGTTTGTTTCAAAGCTTTTAATGCTGCACAACATTTGGTTAGAAATGTGGTGAGTGCTATAACAATATTAAATCTTGAAATAGAAGCCCCTGTGATTTGAATAAGAGATTCACCGTTTCTTCCTCGTGGCCTCATTGAAACTCTAGGAAAATGAAACCTAAACCTTTGTAGACACCAGCAACACACACATACGTAGAAGGAGACATGGATATTATGACAAGTAAGCATGATGCTCAGCTCAATTGTTGCAATGTTGATGACTTTATCTCATTAAGGGTAAATTATTTGAGAAACAGATAGAGATGAATGGCGTTGATTCTAATGGACAAAGGATTACCATCTGAGAACAATGAGATGAGTTTATATTGACTGGACACCATCAAGTTAGCACTGTGGCAATAACACATTATTGGAAAGTTGTATATACGTAATCATAATTAAGTTGTTTTTAACAAAAGACAGTTGGTGTGGTTATAGCTAAATTCTGGTTATTCTCTGCAATATAATCTCACAAGATTTTTGTTTAAAATGTGGAAATTGAAATAGGTTAGCATGTTCGTTGCATGTGACAAACTATTTCTCACTCCCTGTGTGTCACTGTACCTACATATTATGTATGAACAATGATTTACTCCATAAACATATTGGACATGCTGTGCTGAAAACTAAAGAAAACCATTTTTCTTCACAATCATTCCAAATTTAACAATCAACTATAGTTTTTGTTCAGTGAATATACAATCATCGACATACAATTATATCGTGGGTGTGCTGACGGCTATTCTAGCTTTCTGTGGAATGTAGGCAGACAGCCAATTGCGCAGTGATACAAACAATTATTAACGACCACCTTCTGACCCCTGAATAAATTAGTTTGCTCAATTAATCTAGCAAGAATATTTTTCGGTAGTTGGAAGAAACCAAGCACCCAAAGAAAAAAAACACGCAAGCATGGCATGAACATGAATATTTACCCTTGAATTTATGACAATATTAACAATTTGTTTGGAATACGTCGAATTCCTGGGGCAAAACAGCCCCATTTAGTGGCGGTCTGGACTGAAGGGTGGCAGGATGATGGCCTATATCCCTCCTTGTCGAGAGGTTTTGGAATCTTACGGTGGTAGATATGTACTATATTAAGAAAATATTATATGAAGACTGGAGTAAACACTGACAAGCTTTGGATAAGAAGCCATAAAGCCCAATATGAAAAAGCGAGAAGCATTTTTTTCTTTTGACAAGAGCTTGTAGATCATATTTAGGATGACCTGCACCCTCCATATGTTTTCTCACCACAGGAACTTAAAAACGTTTTGGGTGGGGCCTGACCCTAGAATAAAATCGCACTGTGACTGCAATACTTTGGTGGCAGCCTTCGACCTCCACGCATTATAAGAGTGCGTCATAGCGACAACTCAATATTAACTTAGAGTGAAGTGAGAGCGTTGATGCAGTGCAGTTTTTCATGCTCCATTTTGCTTTTCTCCTTCTGCCTCTTTTCGTTGCGCCACTTTGTCCCCACAGTCTGGAATTTAGAATGTGCTAGATGCCACCAATAGATCTTATTATTACTATTGCATTGTGTGCAGCATTAGAGGCCCACAGTTGAACCCATAAAATCCAGATTGGAACGTTTGCATAAAAATGTGTTTTGCCTGTCCTGATTTTGAGTTTGCCTATAGATGCTAGATTTGACACAAATTGGATGTGACAAGAGCTATGTCGGATTGTTAGGGGAAGAAACTGAATGTCAGCTAATGGCAGAAGTATGGGGTCACAGCAATGACTCTTAAATACATATATAATACTATATATATAGTATTATATATATATATATATATATATATATATATATATATATATATATATATATATATATATATATATATATATATATATATATATATATATATATATATATATATATATATATATATATATATATATATATATATATATACTAGGTGCTCTAGCGTGCAAGGGTGTATCTTTGAACAAGTACATGAGACAAGTTGGTCTTCATAGGTGGCCAGATGCACTTTACATTGCAGTGCATCTTGAGTCTCGTGTCAGCGCTACCGGGTTTGCTACCGGGTTTGCGCTGACACGAGACTCAAGATGCACTGCAATGTAAAGTGCATCTGGCCACCTATGAAGACCAACTTGTCTCATGTACTTGTTCAAAGATACACCCTTGCACGCTAGAGCGCCTAGTTTGCCACAGAGCGTTCTGTTGAATTCCAAATCATTAGCTGCAAGATTTCTAATGACATGAGATGCACTTTAATGTACGCCGGAGTGCATCTTGCCACCTACAAAGACCAACTTGTCTCATGTGCACATGTTCATTGACAAACCCTTGAATCCCAGAATAAATACCTTGCTTGGGACAGAGCGACGTCTCGAATTCCAAATTATTTTCTGTGAGATTTTCTCTGCCATGAGAATGAAGTTACACTGCGATGTACGCTGGATTTCCTTTGGCCCAACTGCAACTATAATAGCCTACAAAGTTAAAAACATTGATAATACGTAATAGTATTTAAAAATCCACCCTATTGACACCCAAGTTATATTGCCAATAGCACAATTTGATTTTTTATACATTTAAACATAAATATATACATTAAAAAAAGAACAAAACTATCTGCTAAGCTATTATATCAATATT
Source organism: Stigmatopora argus (assembly GCF_051989625.1). Taxonomy (NCBI): domain Eukaryota; kingdom Metazoa; phylum Chordata; class Actinopteri; order Syngnathiformes; family Syngnathidae; genus Stigmatopora; species Stigmatopora argus. The sequence goes on from NC_135393.1 coordinate 10,417,141, forward strand.
TAAGTGTTATAGTTAAGATGCCAAGTTCAGTATGTTGTGTGTTGATGAATCGAATGCGTGAATGTTTGTTTGTCTCCTTGTGCCCTGCAATTGGCTGCTGATTCCTCACCTGCTGAGATAGTTTCCAGCAACTCTCGCGGTCCTTGCGAGTACATATAAGTAGCAAGGAAAATGAATCAATAAAGTTCGGAAATCCAGTGCCCTGAAGTGACAAGTGTTTAGTCCCAGAAGTTGTATTGTATTCAGTACATTGTCAAGTAAAATGTTTTGTTTTGAGCAATGAGTGGATTTGGGCTTGGGCAAATCATTCTCACAGAGCTAATAAAGTTAACAAAAGCTTAACTTACAAGATTGACTGCAGAGAGTGACAGTTGCAAAAAGCACATTTGGGCACTTGCTAGCTTGAAAAGATAAAAATGAATTAATGAGAAGTCCTATCTCTGCATCTGCCAAGCTTTATTTTATTAGTCAAGGGTTACTAGAGCTGCTAAGTCCAGTGCGTTGAAAAATAACCTAGAGAGTTAATTCCCTAAAAAAAATACACTAATCACTTCCTCGGCTCTGGTGCTTTATTCAGCTAATATATGCACATCAAGATAAATGTTTGAGCCTCAAAGACAATCACAGACGAAGGTTGGTTTTTGCTTTCCGACGCAACAAACCTTCCTCTATTCTGTAAATTAATAGTCACCATTTGACTGTGAAACACAAACTCATTCCTGCGATTATTAGAAGAAGAAAAACTAGATTTCAGACACATCCTTCCTAATGTGATGATGGTTCACATCCGCAGTCGGAGAACCACTTCAACCCAATTCAAACACGCCCTTTTAAAACACTGAACGACATCTCTATGCTGTATTGAATTAATGAGGTCAGATCCTCGAAAGTCTTCATCACCCAGCGAAAGCACTCGGTCATGTCTTAACATATCCTTCCTTCGAGCATCCATAACCCCTCAAATAACTACTGTGGCTCCTTGCATTTTTCACCTTGGACTAGCGACAACTCAATTCTCTCCACACATGTAATATGACCACATCCATAATTCAACCCCATTAGGGGTTCATTCAGCATGAGAGCACAACGCCTTTACTTGGCAAAATGATTAGACGCCTGCCTTGCTAAAGGCCGGGGAGACGGGCTCAGTAACTGGCTTTATGATCTCAGGACTCTGACTGACTCATTGCACCAATGGCCTTGACTGGAATGACCCCTAAGTGAAAGACATATTAGTCAGTATCAAGTGTAGTACTGTTGGGAAGTCTGGAAAATCATTCCATCGTTTTCCATGTATCGAGGGAATGTAACTGTTGGCCTAACTTTTGCTGTCTCCGGTTGGAGCAGTGTGTAGACAAATTTGTGTGGTTGTGTGATTGTGTGTGTGTTTTTATGTGTGTGAAGTTGTGCACAGGCACACACTGATAAATGTTGCAATCCTTCTCAATGGTTGTATTGTTCAGCAGGAAACTGTAATCTCACTGTTAAACGACATCTGTGGGGATGCAATGACTATTAAACTGCAAGTATTGAAAGTCTAATACCAAAACTTTTCAACCTATTACTAAAGCAGAATAAATATAAAAAAATAAAAAATAAATATTTAAATTAAAATTCAAAGACAAAGTAACGTGAATTTTTGGAGTCGGTATCGGCAGACATGAACAAATGGCAGCACTGCGAGACAGTGATCTTAAGAACGTCAAAATAGGCCCAGCTGAGATATTGTACCTGTCAATAAGGAATTTTAAGAGCAGATTACAAGAGAGCATTTGTATAGGAAGACATAATTTAAAGAATGGAATCTTAGTAAACAAAAATTCTATCATGGTTTCCGAAATGACGTTTTAAATTTTCAATTACTATGAATAAAATATTTTTCTTCCATCTCTCTGTATCATTCAATAATTAGAGTTTTTTTCACGGGGGTTGGATTCAATCTGTTTATCACAGCATTAGAAGCCTCCGTGTTGATTTGATTTTGGTTAAATGTTCAGCAATAATTGTCACTATCCTTGAGATCTACCAGTCACATACAATTGATTTATTAGGCATTTTCTGATATTACCCATTCTAAATTATTGATTAGGTAATCTAGCTATCTTTGGCCTATAAAAAAAAATCATATATTTCAACAAACATTTTTTCTGTCTGTCTGCCCTTAACCACAATTTTCTTTCTAAACTGGCAAGTCTTAATAGAATTAAGCACACACATGCCTTCCTTTTCACCTACAGATACTCTAAATGCACATCAATGTGGCATGGATCAATTGTCTTCACTTCGAACACCAAAACACTATATATAGTTATTTGCTAGCCGCTGTAAGTATAGTGACACACACACAAAGACACGCGTTGCCTTGTGGCAACTGAATAAAGAATAAGTGGACCAGGCCGGGATAATTATAAGAAGCTCACTCAAAAGGTTTACTGATTATTTTGGTCCCTGCAGGAAATCATTTACAATAGCATTTATGTCTGCTCGTCTTCTTCCCAGTTGAGTCAATTTAAACTGTGTGTGTGTGTGTTTTTCACGTGTCTTTAGTCCGTCGCCATAATATTGATGGGGGGAAATTCCGATCTGGATCGCCCGGCTGTTCGCCAATCGCATGCTTACGAGGCCCCCACTTGTTTAGCTTGGAAATGAGTCATAGTAGGCAATGTGATGCAACACAGCAGAGCAGATTTGAATTATGGGGCAATGAACAATGAGGTCACGGAAGGGCTGTAGGCATAAATCTCGGAGCTGCGTTATAAAAGAGCGTCTCATCAATGGAGAAAACAAGAGTAAAGAAAACCAACATTGCGTAGCAATGCTGCAAATATACATGAACACAGTCTGTGACGATTGCTGTTGAAAGACCATATGTATAACATTTTGGATATGACGCACAATATATGATTGATATAGAATGCATTTTCTCTGTTAGAAATAACTGAATTCCAGTTAATGCGTGCAACACTTCACATGACCCCCATGTTACTCCTAAATAAAATTAAAAAATATATATATATATATATATATATATATATATATATATATATATATATATATATATATATATATATATATATATATATATGTTTCATTTTTTACAGTTGGCTACAATTCTATTATTAGCATTATATACCCTTGGTGTACAATATTCACCCAAAGCATCCCCTGTGGTATTTTGCGTTTGTTTTTCCATAATGAGCAAATAGTACAGAATCAGGGTCTTACGTAATACCAGCTTCTCAAGCTGCTTCTTAAATTTCCTGGTTACTGGGCTTTCATTCTAACTCTATTACTTAGTTCGTACGTGTATTTTTTAAGAGTTAACCTAGATAGAAAAATAAAACTTAGGTTGATATAATTTTTCAAGAAAATGGCAAAATACAAAATTAAATGTCATTTATTTTTATCAGAGGATGGTGGCAAAGCTGAGATAGAAATCGACATGGGTCTGTTTTCATTCCTGGCCTTTTGACAAGGAGAAGAATAAGTGCTAGGAAGTATTGATCTGGAGCTTACTTAATGATGCAATGTGATTGGTTGAGCATGATTAGTAGGACCAGGCAGTCATGCTCGATAGAACACAGATATTATCAGATGCAGTAATGATCAATGGTTTGATAATCATTTGTGTTGATTTGTTCACTCCTCGAGCCTCTATACTTGTCTGAAGTGTAAACACAGAGTCTTGTTGGGCCTAAAGTTGAATCCATTTTGACTCGCTGATCAGAACAGCACATATCTGTGCTTAAATCTGCAAGGTTACATTGAGCGCACTTAGACGCAGCTGACTTTAAAATAAGCACAGCGGCCTCGTCTCAACTGGGAATAGGACAGTCATTTAAGATAAAATCAAGCATGGCCCTTTACATGGGACATACCAGGGCCTGTCACGTTCCCTTAGACATATCTTGTGCCTTGTGCAATAAAATCATTTACGCCACCTGAGTGTTTTTCCTATAGGAGTCTGATAGTGTCACGCCAAGACGAATGAGCGCCGCTGTGGCCTGCGGGCTTACAGCAGCACATAAACCATGTGCATTCTAACCATGTGAGAAATTGCACTTGTGTTATACAGTGGACTCTTGATTGGATTTTTACTGTTTGGTAGATGACACATAATTTATGAGGAAGAAACTGAACCAGGACGTTTCTTGAACATCAGGTGCACTAAAAATATCTTCATACATCATATGTGTGACCCGTTCACATTCAGAGACAGTGAGGTTTTAACTCCACTACTAGTGAAGTTGCTTTTTCTTGCTTGTTTTGTTACTGCTCCCATTCGGTAACACAAACAAAGGACGATGTGAAGGACATTTCCAAAATATTTGACATTATACACCCAAGGCATATATTCTAGATGTAGGGGCAAAATACCATTTTTTTAAAGCCATGCAACAATTTTATTAGTGGAATACATCCTTTTTGGATATGTAATATCACAATGTTAAATTGGGATCTTAAGGTCTAATTTTACACCAAATCTTGCAAATCTGTACTATTGAGATCCAAGACTGGCCTGAGTCTTGAGATATACATAAATTGATTGAGAAAGGTGTCACAATACTATTGTCTGTTTATTGCCTGGGTTGGATTGATTTGATTGTGTGCGGGCCTGCATTGAAAAGTCCCATTGTACTGGTGCTGAGTGCTGTTGATTACAGTTCACTGACTCACAATCACTGGACAAATCAACCCCTTTTTAGTTTAATCACATACCTCCCTCACTTGCTCTTTCTCCCTTTCACAGATTTATGTGGGACACACCAACAAGTCTTTAATTTTACGCTTGGCTAGTCCATATATACACATCACTCGTCCATATTGCGTATCAGACCTCCAAATCTAAAGGAAAAGTTGTGGCCTTACAATGAACAGGACCACTCCCTTAAAAGGAACGTGCAGCATCTATCTGTACTCGGCGTACACACACCATTTCTGGTACCTCATGGTGCAATTTGTTGTCTAACGCATAATTAGAAAGGGTGTTGTACATAAAACCGTATCATGAATAAGTGCTGTGAAATCATCATAATTACAAAGAGCCAGAATGAGTAATGAATGGATGACACTGTACTTCAATACAACTGACTGGAGTAACAGGTTTTTCTATGGGAGTCATCGTAGGTTATCCATATTTAAAAATTAAATCTTCAATTTCAACGAGAACCTATGACTTTGGGCGAAAGACAGACGACACCCTTGACTGTTCACCAATAAGCAAAAAAAACACTGTACCATCGGGTGGTTATTTAAAAAAATATATACTATTCTAAAGGCTCCACCGGTGTCATTGGAGATAAACCATTAACAAATAGAATAACACCATAAAGGTCAAACAAAATGTGGAATGTTGCTGTCAGAAAATCATTAAGAAATATATATTTCTATGTGAACTTCTCACCATTATCACCTTGATTTACTCATCGAATACTGTTTCAACAGAGAGTCATATATTGATGTATAATAATAGAATTGGGTCAAAACGATAAAATATATCATTGTAAGTGAATTTCCGGGAAACAAAATCCATTTATTTTCTTCCTCTTTAGTTGGTGGAAAGTACCGTTTATGCAGGAAAAGCCAAACTTTGCTTTCTCCAGACAGCTTTTCCAGTAAGAATCCTTTGCATCCCCAGATCACCTAGTAAAAGCAATCTCTTCAGTGTGCCCTGGATCTCCATGGTTTGTCCTTTGTCCTCACTGATTTCTAGGAGGTATCCTATCCAGCGATCTGTGGCATTTAATCTGGCTCCTCTTGAAGACTCCACTATGCTCACCAGCCTCCCCAAATCTTTTAACCCTAACTTTACTTCCAGCTGAGAAAACTCATTTTGGCTTTCGATAAAGTTGTGAATGTTGACTGGCTTGAGAGCTTATCTGAAAGGTGAAACTCTTGCTTCATTACATCAGATACAGCCACATCAGTCACAGTGGCATACATGCCTCACCTGTCAGTCTACTGGTCCTTTCCTCCTACCTTTGAATAAAACACCAAGATACTTGAGGCATGATATCTTTACCAAAGAGACAGAGCACTGCAAACATTTGACTGAGGATCATCACCATAAATGTGGATGTGTTGATCCTCCTAAATCACCAAATTCACAAAAGGCTGCAAACTGTTAAGAGAAAAGTTATTGATCATGACTTGATGGAACCTACAAAATGTTTCACCTAGACCCTGTTTTATTAAATTCTTTGAGCAATGTCTGTGAAAATGAGCAGCCTTGGCAAAGTACAACCTTCTATGGGACCAATTCGTCATACAGGGACCAAAAAGTCTATTCTAAGCAGTTTGGTACGTGATACTCCCAGGGCACTCCCCGCAGAACACGCCGAGGGACCCTACTGAGAGTGTTGAGCTCATCCTCTGTTCTGAGACAAGGACAAAAACCACACTACTCGTCCTGTATCTGAGATATGGAATCCCTATGGACAATCCTCTCTAACACCTCGCGATGAACTTACCATACTAGAGTTGTTGAGTAGTGCGATCCTCCATGTGGTAATCTCAATGTTCATGTGAGGATGTACCTCAGTGGAACAATAGCGTCGTCCAAGTAGTGATTTGGTATAAAAAAAGAATTTCAGTAACCAACACCCGAAGACTGCCGTCCACTGAGATGAACCACAAGGTACAGGATAAATAAGCACACCTGCATGCCATTTTTTACTGTGGCAACTCCAGCGTGCAAGTGGTTCCAACCCCTTTAAAAATGACAGGTACAGTAGCACAAGCTGTGTTTAAAGGAAACCCCAACGATACTCCGACTATGAGCAAAGACTATATCTTGTCCTATTTTTTTGTCATGGAGTATTGAGGCCCTTTCAATAAGTATCTATAACTGGGGATCAGACCACCAGGCGCAGCGTGTGCAGGCACATCCAACATGTGCTCGCAATACTTAAGGATTAACTCCAGATGACGTCTGGGCAAGGGGAAGTGTGTTCCTCTCTCCCTATTCATCATAGATTGCTATGAGACCTCACCTTAGGATCTGTTTATATATGGTTTGGTGGGATACACATATGGTTGCCTTTCATCAAATAAGATGACAGTTTAGGGAGGTGTCATACAATGAAGAATGTCAAAACTACAGTATACAACTATTTTATAATAAGTGTTAAGTGTTAGCTGTTACTCTTAAAGTTTAGAAGAAAATAGCATGCATCAAATACTGCTGTTTTTGTTGATCTTTTTAATTGTTCTAGCTGATGATTTATAATATTCTTCATAATTTATTGCTGCCACTTGAGAGTGAAAATATAAATGGTGTCACTTGAGCCTAAGTCCAAGGGCCCTTTTTGTCCCTGGTACGTTAAAATTAGAATCCAGTTGTATATAGTCCAGTTGTTGTTTTTTCCCACTTGCTGTCTGGACTCTAATTGAAGAAAATGTGCAACCAAGTGACTTGTTTACTTTTCTGGACCACAAGATTTTGACCTTTGGGAAACCAAATGGGAGCATTGGGAAAATTGAGACAATGTATCATCCTCACATTGGTTTGATTAAAGAAACTGACCTTTAGATTTATTATTGAGAAGCCTTGGAGAAATATGTTTTAATCTTTCTTTCTACAGTAACTGTGGATGAAGGTTAAGGTTAGGAGAAGGTTGTGGGTATGAAAAAATAAATTGTTTTTAAAGTTGGGGTATATTGACTGCAATAGCGCTGCATGAAACAATGAAAGCAATACAACCTATCTGTTAGTGATGTCTACAGATGGAGAACAAACTAAATCTTACATTGGCAATGAACATTGCTAGTGTAGTTGAAAAAGACAAAGAGGTGTGTCTTGAAGCAAAGCAATTTTGGAGAGGCTTTTGGCTGTTGCCTCCTCAGTATAGAGAAAACAAGACATTGGGTTCCTTTCATTGGCGTGAACTAAGCCATAGTGCAAAGCTATTGCATTAACTTTAGAAATGGCTGCAATGTTAATATAATCACACAAGTTTTTCACCCTTCATGCAAATGAGCCCTGATAGAAAATCTCATTTTATGGCTTGTATCAACCAGTTCTTTTTATACTTGTAAACATTGATATCAGTTCTTTTGAACCTCTGTTTCTTCAATCCGTCATTCATTGATCCCAGCATTGTTGACCAGCTCAGTGTGAATAATGCATTCTGTGTTCTGAGAGAGGCCCGACCCAAATTAAGATGCTGCTTGGATGGGCAGTGGGAGACAGGGGAGTTGGAAGCTTTAGCTTTAATTATTTCTTTTGAAATTAATGATTCCTTTTGCTTATCTGGTTTTCCTGTCCCCTTCCGCATTATCAACTGCATGCACACAATAAAGTAATTGTATATTTAGAAGTACATTGTATATTTGCACAAACACAGTATACTACAAAGGCATCATTTGTTGCAGTTTCTGGTCACCCAACCATAAAGGTATTGCTCATGGCCTGTTGCAATGCCTAATAGACACAATTATGGTAGAGCTCATGGAGGACGTGGCCCCGACGCTGGGTGGAAATTCATGTTTGCACTACAGTCTGTAAATACTGGGTGATAATCGTGCATATTTCTATCTAAAATATCTATATTGAATTATACGTAGTATGCATACACCACCATATTGATATTGTTTCAGCCGGATGTTGAAGTTTGTTTGTTTACTGATGAGTGTTTTGATGAGATGTGAAAATTGGTGTTCATCTGAACAATTAAGGTGACATTTTCTAATTTGGCCACTTTTATTTTGAATACTAATACTTTGACTGACTAAGTAACCACGGATCTGTGCATGTCATTTACTAATCATCAACAAAAAAACATTGTCATGTATTAAGAGAAAACTAAGATATTGGTATTCCATTTGGTAAGATCTATGAAACATTTTTATTTCATCCCTTTGTAATCTCTGAAATTTGAAAGAACAGATGACACATTTTCCAAAAGTTACATTAGAGTGCTCGTATGCTACTCATATCCAGGTCACTTTGGGGTGACTGTGTCTCGTTGGTTTCGTTTAGTGTCGTTATGATGTCAGCATTTCAACCCTCATTAATAATTCTGGCTTGACAACAATATTCTTACTCCAAAAACAATTCATACATTAAAATGACAAGTTTTTTTCTGTCAATGTCCGCCTTGAATTGTTGGCATTATTGTCCCATGAAAAAGCCAAGGCCGAATAAGAAAGGGGCATTTTCTTCACCTGCCTCTCGATTCCTTTTTGCAATAAACAACAACACTATACAGCTCAGTGTCATTCTAATGTATGACAGTTTCACTATGAGGTTGACCTTTGTGAAATAAGTTTACATACACTTAAATAAAATAGGTGGCATGATGGTCCTGGTGTGGAACAAATTAGGTATTTGTAGAAAAGGAAGACAGAAAAACTAAATATGCTCAAATCCATAATACAGATTCCTAGACACTGCTATTTTGATTGGAAGATTTGGACTTTGAAATTTATGAAGTTTCCATTTTAGTCTTTTATTTTCTATCCTAGTTAATTCAGCAAGCCTTCTGCCCATTCACAATTTTGGTGCCATTAAGGCACATTGGTGTGTTGCCTTTCTGATACCATACTTACAGTGTGAACACAAATATAATCAGGGTGGACTTTACCTCAAATACTAGTTCATACCAGAGAAATCGTGCTGTCGATGTTAAGGAATCCCAGTTGAATACTTGCTACTTTGTGTACCAGGGATAGAGCTGAAAATTTGACAAAACATATAATTTGGTGTTTGTCGTAGAAATGGCGCTCTTTGGAATCAGTTGTCTTGGCAAGAAATAGAGCTTCAGCATGGTGATAGACCATTACACATTATGTACTTTGATACCGTGTCACTTTAGGAGTCATTTCATTGCACAGAACACAGGCACACAAGGACCTTGTGCACACACTTTCCTGTGAACTCTAAACAAGCAATCGGGAGTGAAAATGGCCTTGCACTTCTTGTCTTTGAGTGGCTTATGGCTATTCAAACAATCTGGAGGGTGCCATTATTCTAACAGTGCACCCCATATTCACTTCACATTATGACTTTCTGTCTCTGTTGTGAAAAATGACTTCAACTTAACTTAAGTGAGCGCCAATATCTTCAATTTAGCTACCCCTATTTCTTCGCTTTATTGTTGCGTTCTCTCTGCAGGACTTGGACGTCCAGCTGGCACTGAGATGTGATTCCCAGGGCAGTCATACCACTTAGACAAAGCAAAGTGCACTATAACAGGTAGGGATGTGCCTTTTATGTCTGTGAATGCAAGGTTGATCACATTGTGCTGTATGAAGACTTTAATATGAAAGTATATGTTCATTTTACAGGATGATTTGGTATTTGGTGGAACCATAAATAGGCATTTAAATAAATAAATACATTTATATATATATATATATATATATATATATATATAAATAATTGTATTTATTTATTTAAATGCCTATTTATGGTTCCACCAAATACCAAATCATCCTGTAAAATGAACATATATATATATATATATATATATATATATATATATATATATATATATATATATATATATATATATATATATATATATATATATACATACACACACATCAACAATCTTGTCACTGTAGGCTTAGCACACAATATAACCATCCATCATAATTTTGAATTCCACTGAGATGATGACTAACAATGGCTTTCCATACACAACATAGGCCCACGGCAAAGTCAAAAAATATACCCACGCACCTGGCGTGCTATATTTTTGTTCTTTTTTCTCCAGAAGCTACTGTATGCCTGATTTTTATAACGGCCCACTTTTGACCCATTGTTCTCTCTGGGGATCTCTGGGCTCCATCTGTGCCAAAAAGTGCACTAATTGGTCCGACAAATGTGCCCTCTCAGACTGGTAATGCAATCAGATGTGGCATTGTGATGTGAGAGTACACAACATTGCATGCAATGTGCAGAGCTTGTTGCATACAGAGAACCGTCTTGATACCCCATGCTTTCCATTTGGGAAGCTAATTCAACCTCAACCAGAAGAAATAAGTAAATACTATATAAGTAAAATAATAACAACAGAATTGGAATAGGCCTGAAAATAAAACAACTTAGAAGCCACACCATGTGGCGCTCAGACAGCAGGGCAATAAATGTTCATTAGTTGTTAACTTTTTCAAAGTAACTCAACCTCTATGACAATTAGTGACAGATGTTTGAGGTGTCTGTTTGCAGATGTTGTTATGCAGAGTTAGAATTACCACATTTATCACGTCCCATGTAAAGGCCACAAATTATGACCACGTGGTGGGTAAAAGATCTGGTGCCATTGGCTCAGTACGAAAGGTACAGAACAAAAAATAGCATCGGTATTGGCTTCATGACAGTCATCTGAAGTGGCTTGATGGCATCAAGGAGAGTTGATGCGCAAATGCAGGCCTTCATCTGTCCATGAAGCCACTTAGTGCAACTTATTTACAGTAAATCTACAAGCTGAGCAAGGCCTGTAAAATATCGGATTTACGAGCACCTTTTAATTAGAAATACTACTGTCTTCTACAGTTGTCCTGATGAATTGTACATTCAAGTTATTGATGACAGAGGAGCATCCTGTTCATGCCTATCTGCTTTGAACCTTTGCATTTTATTGACTTTTTTTAATGTATGTAACATTTTTTAGTTTACAAAAAAGGTAATCCAAGTCTTAGAAAAAAACAAACTAAACATGCTATAGTTTTGTTTTCTGTTCTGACACTTTTGGATCTAAAACAACTGAATTATACTCCTTTTGGGCCTTAGACATAATCAACATCCCAATGCCATATGTAAACGAACAAGATAACCAACAAATAAGAAATGCTAAGACCATACTTCACATCACGATGGATTAAAACACATTACTGTAATCATATTAATATTAAGATTATTTTTCCTAATAAATGAATAAGATTCTGATGATATACCTAATATTGTGCATTTGTAAATTTATTCATAGTATCTATGTGGGTATGAGTTAGCGAGTGCCTTAATGAAGTTCCTCTTCAGAATTTCACCCCTCGATTTTCTTTGGCTTTAACATGAGTCAAAGTGCTTCTTTTGAAATGTAATCACGTGATACTTTTGCTTCATTTCGCCAAAACAATGAAACAAAGAAAGAACAACAGGCAAGGGGACATATCAGTCATCATGTTAGGATGTGAGGAAGGGATGTGTTTCCTGTTCTGCATGCACAATTACACAAATTTAATTAGACACATTAGCAATGAGAACCTAGACTTAAACACCATCAGTTTTATTCGGCAAATACAAGTAGACAAATTAATGTTAAGAATATCCCAGATTCACCAAATCTAGATCTGACTATGGGAGAAAACTTAATTGCACAAATCCTAACACTCAATGTTGTGTTATGTATTCCTGCATATTTAATTTGTAATAACAACAACAACAATAATAATAATAATAATAATAATAATAAAAATAACAATAATAAACAAAAAGGTTAAATAACAACTGGTAATAAAAAGTTATCAAACCCAACTAAAGCAGCTGACAGCAATAATTCATTTTTTTTTTTTAATTGCAGTTCCATTAAATGTATCGTATATAGTTTTATGATTATTTGTCCTCTAGTGTATAGCAAGACTGACCGGTCACAATCAGAAATTCAGTTTTAACTGACACGGTCAGCGAGGTATTAATTAACAGTTTGTTTATTACTGTGATTCAGTTTGGGACTCAGGTTCATGACAAAAACATTTTCTAATTAACCTAATGTTTTGGTTCGGTGAGGTGAGTGAACTGTATATTAGCATTTGTATGCTTTTATAATTCAAAGGCCATCTCTGTCAACCCTGAGACTCCAATTGGAGGACTCTCACACACATGTAAATGTTCCTTTGCTCCCCTGCCATCAGTCTCCATTAATACAAGCTTATTGTTCAAGAATATGACCTTTGCCTTGAGTAGAGAGGCCTTTGTCCTAAAACAATAGGTCCATATTGGAAACCCTGCCATTCAATGCTGTCCCTCCAGCTGCTAGAGGAATGGCACATATTGTGCTGGGTCCAAGTTGAAGGCTCGAAGGAAAGAGCTTGTGGAGTGTGTGTTTATCTGTATTGTTTGTTTCTGTAATATACAGGCCTGTTCTCAAGAATCACCAGATGGGCTAGCACAATTAAAATCAGCCATCTTCCCAAGTGTGCACATATGTGTGAGCATGCACACACACCCACACACACGGATGCGCACATAACTACACTAAGAAAGCAGGACACATAGCAGATGTCGCTGAAAAACGACACCTGAGATGGAGGTGAAAAGTCGGGAGAGAGTGTCCCAGGCAAAACAAAAGCCAGAAGATTGATTAATCAATCAATAGTGGTTTGTCTGTCTTGGTCTACCCACAAATCGGAAGCAATTATTATATCGTTTTTTTGTGAAATCTCCGAAGTTAGCCTTTATGTCAAAAACATAGGTGAAAAAAAATAGAGAAAGAACTTTTGCAACTATAGGGTGGTTCAACAGTCAGGATTTTGGTAGCTTTTTCATGACCATTTTTTTTTTAGCGGGCCATATTTCAACTGTGGATTCAATTTTTTTCCAGTTTCTTATATGTTTTAAGAGAACACTAAATGAATTTTGAAAAAAAAAACAGACGACAATAAACATTTATGACTATTTTGTCCATGACAGCTGAATAATTATTTCTTTGCTGAGGGGTTAGCATATCGGCCTCACAGTTCTAGGGTCCTGGGTTCGATCCCAGTTCGATCCTTCTGTGTGGAGTTTGCATGTTCTCCCTGGACTTGCATTGGTTTACTCCGGGTACTCCGGTTTCCTCCCACATTTCCAAAAACATGCACGGTAGACTAGTTGAACACTGTATTTCCCCTAAGTATGAGTGTGACCATGAATGGTTTTCCTTCTCGTTGTGCCCTGCGATTGTTCTGTCCTCCAATTCAGGGGTCATCCGCCTCGTGCCCGCAGTCAGCTGGGATAGGGTCCAGCACCCCCTGTAACCATTGTTAGGATGGGAATGAATGAACACACCGGCCCATACAACTTTGCAAGCAGAAAATACTGTAGGTGATAATGGAATGCATTGGTGTTGCAGATTCATTTATTCAAGTTATTGCAGGATTGGCTGTGCTGATATCTATCAGACTTGGGATCTGAGTTCTCTGTCTCTACATTAGGCCACTTTGGACTTCATTGACCCACCTTAATATATCGTCTCACAGGAAATGAGGTTGAGACTGAAAGGTTATGCTTGGGAATGGGACTATTACCGTGGCTGTGAAAGTCTCGACACTTGAAATCCCTCAACAACTACTATCAGGGCTGTGACCTCTCAAAACTTAACCTTTAGTTGTTCCACCTAAAAATCTCAGTGACCAGCAGTGCGACAGAGCCATGAATTTGCTGAGCAGTGCCCAGGTGTGACTGTGTTCAATGTAGAAAAGCCATCAAACCTTTTCCTTCCTGTCAAACAACTCCCCTTAGCCATTCATGCATTATGCATTCTTTCTCTTGGTCAATGAGCCAGTTTATATTTGGCTCATGACAAACCTATAACATGTAATGTGTCATCTTGGATTTTGAGTCACCCTTAGAAAATAGCTTGAGCAGGACCTGTTAATGGTTAATTTAAAACCTCAATTACTGTACAGGTACTGCTCTAAGAAACGAGTTAAAACCAATTGCTACAACAGTTTACTTATTGAGAACATTAAATACCTTCGAATTCATAACCATAAAAACAACTGCTGTGTTTCATAGTACATATCACAAGCATTCCGATCAACCTTTTTACATTTTAATCCTAAAAGAGTTGTTCACTCCTGTTTTGTGATCTACTATGATCGTTGACTCTTTTCACTTTAAGTATCCTGTTGACTGTGCCAAAATACTAGCCCTTCCTTTACGGAGCCTTAATTTCCCTCCATGGATGGTGAGATAGTGACGTTGTAACAAACACAACTCATGAACATGAATCCGCTACAACCTGAGTAAGGCACACAGTGATCCATTACAAGTGTGAGTTCACACACAGGCGCAAGCACACTTTACAACAGGGAAATGGCCTTCAGAGATGGCTTTTATCATACAACGTGGAAAAGCAGCACCTATTTATCGGATCTTGTATTCCTTAAAGGGTACGCCATTTTATTTGTGAAATGCCCGTGTCTGACAAAACAAGTGATGTCAGTTCTTACTTGGTTGCTCTTCCTTGCGGTTCCCTTTTGTGTTGCCTAGCCACGGGTTCCTATTGTATACAATTGTTCCAATTGGTTTATTCATCATTTTTCATACATGAACAATAGTAGGGCAACTAATATGTAAGAGATGTTTAGTAGTTATTATTTACATGTAAAACATTATTTAAACAATTATAATGCATTTTTCTATTGTTTTGTGTTTTGCATGTATATTTTTCAATATTAATTTTTAATACCTAGAATTATAAAAACAATTATTTGATATTTAATTGATGCTGATTATGCTGGTATTTCAACAATGCACACAAATTACGTACTAGGTAAATAGCAGGTTCCAAAGCTAACAATAATAATCTGTTATTGATTCACAGATATATTTTTCTGTTCTATTGCTTGCATTTGTTTTTCCAGCTGGAATTAAAGGGATGATTTTGAAACTCTTTTCTTAGTGTAGCCCTTGACCGCACCCAGTATTTGTGCATGTAGCCTTGGAGTCACATTGAAAAAGACAGCTTTGCTGCATGTTGGAATAAGAGGAATAAAAAGGAATAAAAAGCCCAATTTTAGCTGCTCAAAGAGGTAAAGAAAGAAAAAATCCAAAAATGTGAAAAAAAATCTTGCGGTTGAGGTTCCACTGTAAGTGTGAATAATTGCACCAAGTAACAAATGGCAAGAGAACCGAGCACTTCCAAGCTTTTTGCTTCCGCCAAAGCAACTGAAACCGCATTTATAGTCATTAAAAATGTTTTAATCCCTGAATTTTTGGTGCTTTTCTAGTTTGATTATGTCAACCAGTTATTGTGGACAATAGATCCAAGTCTATGGATTTCAGATGAGTTATTTTTTGTCAAATCTCATTTATTGATGTGAAGCCAATATATATTTATAGAAAATATGATATGAGAAAACACTAATACATATGCATGTGAAGTGTACTGTATAACACATACAGCTGAATATAAAGCATGCAATAACCATAAAATAATCTATTATAGGCGAGAGATGCACAGCCATAACAGTTGTCCCGCAGCTGTTCCTTTGAATTACTGTATTTTAGATGCTGGCGTCCCTTTTCTGATTGGAATATATCTGCACACGGGGATATGAGCCTGAAATAGGATCCAGACCTCTCCTAGGCGTGATTTGAATATGAAATGATTCAATTATTGATTTTGGTTATTTGGGTCTTGTGCCCTGAGGTTATATTGTAGCAGTGCAATCACCACGCTGACATTTAGCATCCGTGTTTACCTTGACTGTCTCCACTGATTGCTTCCAAATTGCTTGCCGTATGTCCTGCCGGAGCTCATTGTATCATCAGTTTGGTGCTATTTAGGAAAAAGTGATGGATGCAGCTCATCAAAAATGCAACAACTTGTGAGGAACGGTGCTTTTGCAAAAAAAAAAAAAAACATGCCCACACTATATTGGCTAGGATGATTGATTGATACAGAATATTATAGAATATTGATATTTAAAAATGATAAACAAACAAATAAATAGATTTCCACACACATTCTCTTAACATATGAATACAGGTTAAAGCTTTTGCCTTGTGAGTGATTGACATCAAAACTTTGCCCCAGTATTTGCTGACAAGCTGTGCTCTAAAGCTCAGCTTCAGCTCTGCAGGGACCATAAATGCCTCAATTTTGACCTGATTAATATTCCAGGTACACTTCGACATAACTGCTGCTGTGTCGCTTCAATCCCTGTATACTTTGAAGAAAATCGCTTCTTCGTTGTGTGGATAGACGTGAAAATCTAATATCTGACGAATGGGTTTGCTGACAAATATTCCCAATATCACCGCCGACATCTGTCATGAGACATTTTATGCACACGGTTGCGCTAAGCTGCAGGCCTGTCAAAGTGACTCCAAAAGCGGTAGTTTTAATGTCACTCCACTAAATAGAAATCTCTTTTTCTCGCACCCACTAGTGAATTTCTTACTTGTGACTCAAGTTGACAATATATGGAAAATGAGTGCACTGCCCCCATAGGCGTATTCCTTTGCGTTTCTGATGCCATTTTCTCAGTAGTTAGACAATCCAACGTTAAGTGGATGTTTCATACTCAAATGGCTATTCATGCATTTTTGAATTATGAAAAAGGCCTGGCCTGAAAAGGGCCTTTTTGAATAAATATTTTAACTACCTGATTAGCACATTTTTACCTCCTCTATAATGCAAGTTGCAAGATTTAACATCTAATTTTCCGATGTGATTTAGTTTCTTAAAGGATTCAGCGTAATATGCATTCAGATCTCAAAACATTGTTATTTTTTTCAAATCATCAGTGACTAAAAACAGTTTCATGAAAAGGAAGAACAAAAGATCTAGAGAGCTTGAGGACAGTGGACATTTTTAATCTTCTTTTTCAAAGCACCAGACACAGCTGATTGAATGACTGAAAACAGGCAGTAGAAAAAAAGGCAAAGTTTGAAAAGAGAATACGATTAAGATAACACAGCAATCTTATTTTGAATTTAGGTTGGTTTGAATCACCATGGTATTTAAAAGTACATATTTTGAAACCCGATATAAGTGTAACCTTCTAAATGCCAAAATTAATTTGGGTTTTGAAGTGTGATGAAAAAGTAATGAAGCTTTCAAGAAAAGAAAGTCAAGCTACGGTATATATTGAATGCCTGATTAGACAAATATGTTTTCAAGGACATGAAGAAGCCAGTAGGGTATGATATTGATGACGACAAAGAATAGCTCAACTGTTGGGGCGTCAACCACCTGCTCTCATCTCTGCAGGTGGCCATCCCGAAATGTGTTCAAGAGATCTCACCTCGCGGGGGAGTGAAAACAAAAAAAGAATGTTTATACCAAACATGTTTGGTTGCAAAGTTAGAGAAGAAACAAAAACAGCTATGCCATATTTAAAATTCAATAGGTAGGCTAAAATTCCTCAAAAAAGTTTCACAAGAGATAACGGCTTGCACTTGCAATATTTACCCACCTGCTAAAAAAATAAATCGAAAGCATTACAACCGCATCAATGAATTTAAGCAATTTCTTTAGTATATCTGCAACCAGTTAAAATCAAATTGTGATTTTTGTATTCTTAAGGCAATGCATAAAAACAATAAATCCAATGCTATGAGAATAAAATGACCAGGATAAATGAAAATATTCACAAGCATAATATAACAATTGATTTTAGCAAGACGGCTATCCTGCCAAGATAGCGGGTAACGACAACCTAGATACCAATCTGTATTCAATTTAGGGTGAGGTCAGCTGACATAGCTTGACTTGTTTTGCCATTACTTACACAAGCAGTTTTTACAAAGATGCTAACATCCTGCATTTTGAGATTTTATCAATGTCATGTTACATCCCCCATTAAAATTATTTCTGGGTTTGGTGCTTTGGTTTTTGGTGGCCCCTCAATCTTTGAAAACATTCTCCATGAAGAAAAAAAAGGCCACTCAAAGTGCAGGTTACTTTCTTTCATTCCTTCGCTCTGTTATACCTGACTGAACTCTTATTCCCCACTCTGCAGTCAGAACAATTTTACGGACAAAGGATGGGATTGTTGATTTGAATTGATTCACTATGGCTTCATATTTCTTGTCCAAAGACTAAAAAATGGCATCAGGTCTTTCAATAGCATGTTCGCAACATTGTTAATTAATGGTACACATTATTGGGCCGTAAGAATCTTCTTACTGGGCAGGAATTGTTTTAAATTTTAAAATTATTTCTTAAATTATGCATCCGCATCACATGTGCAAATACTACAGTAGAATATCTTCTTTTTTTCTCTCGATATCACTCTAGTTCTTTTTCATCAAATCATTTGAAACAGTTAACTGACTGGGTGACTGAGAGCTATTCAAACATTTATATGATTTGGATTGAATTAAGTTCCAATTTCGGGAATGTAGCGTTTTTTTCCTCCTTTGTTCAGGTGGGTAAACCCTTTTTTCTGTCTCGCTCAGATGAAATGAAAAATAAGCCAATGGGGATATTTTCCACCATTCATCGTCATTTCTTTTTTTTATCTACAATTCAGAGAAGGCAACTGATATATGTAGCATTGCTATCACAGTATTCCAATGTGGAGTAGAGGCAGGTCAGATTGAAAGGTGACAGTTTAAGATAGTGTGTGAAGTGAGTAATGTCCAATCATTAACCTAACAACCATCTCTAATTGGCAAGCATTCTTTTTTTTGTTGGTCTCTTGCTTCAATGGTATACAAAAGAAAAAATCAACAGGCCTGTCTAGCCACAAAATTGGAGAAAATATTTCATTGATTCATCTTTCGTTCCGCACATCCCCGTAAGAATTGGGGGGGTTGCTGAAGCCTATCCCAGCTGACTTTGGGCGAAAGGCAGACTACACCCTCGACTGGTCGCCAGTCAGCCATAGGGAACACAGAAACAGATGAGGATTCACAGTCACAATCCTTACACAACCAGTGCAACTTGAGCCTGTCCGCACCAAAATCAGGCGGGTGAACCACTACATGAGGCGTCTTGGCTGCACTTAATAAGAAAAAATAATTATAAAAGGAAAGGAAATAAGGGCACAGACAGACATGCTAAATGGGCACATGAGTTTTCAAAGACCTAGACGTCTCCTAAGGGTTTAAATCTAGGCCACACACGACATTTCCTGCCTGTTGGTCTGCATCCACTTCACAGTGCAGCATCACTGACTGCTGAGGTGGCTGTTCTCCTTACTGTACAGAGCAATACCCCCCCCCCCCCCCCCTCCCCACACACACACACACATCTACACTTGCACAAAGTTTTTGCCTCAGCGTGCCTGTGGCTTTAAGGCAGGGCTTTGATGGATACACTATGACAGGACTGGGGTTGGAGCTTGGCGACAGAAGAGGAGGGGGTAGCAAGCGTGTGACGGAGAATGCAGATAAAATAAAGAGAATGAAACAATGGCTGTGGCAGTGGAATCAACATCACTGCATCTAGAGTTGACATATATGATTTTCTCAGTGGCAGTTTTATGAAGGCGAACTATGTAGAGCATTTTTTTGGGTAGCTATTGTCGTGGAATATAGCTGAATTATTTTTTTTAACAAGGTAAACCATGTTACAACAAGCTAAAGTATTGTTTTCCCTTCTCTTTAGAAGGAAAATATTCCATTGAATACAACTTTGTGATATATTAGTCAGAACACATTTCAGAACACTTTAATGTTAAATTACAAAGATACCAGAAATCAATGAGCAATATACTGTCATACCTTTAATTAAAATACAATGCGTTTTAACTTTTTATGTATTTATTATTCCACAAATGCATAATGAGAATCTAGTAAAGGAGTGTAGTTACTGGGTCATTTTTTTATCTACTCTATACTTTGAGAAAACTATTATCATAGTAAAGAGTAAAATCATTGCTGTTGATTCATATTCTATAAATATAATTTTTTATTCGATAAATCATCATTTCAAACCTGTTTTATTTATTTGTCCGTGAATGTTGCAGGGGTACCAAATGATCTTAAGGAAGGTACCTTCTAAATATGTGTCAAATTATGATGGAGTACAGAATGGAATTTGGTTGATACAGATCCCTTTTGGCGCTCTCTCTCTCTCCTGCCACATCCCTTGTCCTCACCAGCCTCCATTCCTCTGTCACAGCTTTATCATACACTTCCATCTCAATTTTCCTTAGCCTATTTCCTTCTTGACCTCCATATCTCATTCATCTCTCTCTCCCCCGTCCTCATATTCTTTATCTCTGTCCCTTATTCTCTTTGCTCCCTTCTTCCATGTCCGCCTAGTCTCATGGGAGAAGGCGGGTGCGTGCAGTTGATGAGACGAGAGTGTTATAAAGTTCTCCTTGTATCAAAATGCGATGTGTCGCAAAGCAGGCAGTGAGGGATCTAAATGCTGGCGCATATAGATGAGGTCGTTGTTGGTGGATTTTCAGGGTGGTTTTGGCAGCATCAGATTTCTGGGAGCATGCTTGGAGCAGTTGGGGGCAGCCATGTGGAAACCGCTGTGGTCCGGTCAAAGCTGAAATTCTCCCAGATGCAATTTTCTGACAGGCACAGAATGTCTAACATAGAGGGGGAGGGGGGATTTAGGCTGGGCCAAATCTCATATCTTTAAACTATTCTGGTGGGAAAATGTATTCATATTTGTTTTTTTAAGGGGCAGGTCTTTAACCATGAATTGCAGTTCCTTCATAATAGCTAAGAGATTAACTATTGGAGAAAAAGAAGAGATTGGGTCACTGTTTACTTAAAAAGGTCTGAGTATGGAAAGCTGAATAAAGTTAGTATAAATGCTTACATTTCTCACATGATTGCCCTGATATTAAAGGTCAAATTTGAAGAAAAACACAGCAAGAATGATATGAACACAGTAAATAGCTTTCAAATGAATTCTCATCTCTTAGCATTAACATATTATAAATATTCAAATGTTTTATATCGATTACAAAGAGGTCAGCCCGTCAGCCTCCTGTGTCATAGTCAATTTTGTCAGATCAAAACTACATGGAGAGACAAATAAACACAGACAATTAAAACAAAAACAAAGGACATAGAATTCCAAAATGAATACTAAACTTCATTTGACTCGTCAGACGTTGCCTTAGAGAACTTTGAGATGACCACAGCATGTCAGATTGATGTAAGGGTGACCTATTGCTCCAAGGCTACACACTCCCACACTCTGCACTTCTTTGCAGGGAAGCCACACAAAAGATTTACAAGGCACACTGTGTTTCAAATTGCCAGCCAGGGAACTTGTCTTCAGGGCACAATGACAATTGTGTGCATTCCTACAGTGAAGTACACGCCTCACCCATCCAATTGGTGTGTGTTGTGTAAATCTTGAATGTAGCCATGTATGAGGTCAATCTCCCATACAGTGAATTATTTTCAAATGCAGTGGTTGAATTCTGATTTGTTCCGATAACGGAATAGGGATTAAAATGATATTATGGAAATGGCAACAACTTGCTACGCTTGTAGAACATTTTTGCACTGCATATGCATTTTTATAAACAACAAACCATTCCAATTTGGACCGACACACATCCAGCAACCAACAAATCCAGCAACCAACAACAACAACAAAAACAGTACATTCACATCATCATGTTTTACTAGTTACTTGGGGGAAATGATTTCTTATGCCAGATAAGCATGCCACAAACTCTTGCTACATATATGCAGCAGAGACGTCAGGTCAAAAGTGCGTACCCAACTACAAATGTTGTCACGATAAATATACATCATACAGGGAAATCAATTTTATTCATTACGCTCTGTAGTACTGTATTCTCTTTTTGTAGCATAATCACGATGCACAATAACCATGCTCTGGGGAACAAATGCAGTCTGTTTGATACGAGAAGAGTTTTCCCACTGGCACTTTCACCCTCCTTTCAACTCAATATTGAACCAGAAAAATAACTCACTGAATATCTGAAAAATGCCTTTGCACTGTATTTACTCAAAATACTTTATGGGAATCTGCTTTGCATGTGTCATAATGTTTCCAGTGGAGTGTTCATTTTATATACTAAAGTAGTCTGTGGAAAAATCCAGTGAGAGTGTATGGCAATATAATTTGTCCTATTAGGCAACTTCCTTTTTTTAATCCAAACAACAAAATCAAAGTAGGAGAAAAAAAATCAGAATAGCATCACAAAGAACCATAATGAAAATCAAATCAAAATGAGTAGTTTCCACCTTAATTAACTTATCGGATTGCTCAATACCAAATCTTGATTTTTGTCAAGATAGAGAGTTTCCAACCCTGCGAGCAGAAAATAAAGAAAAACTTAATTAATTGCCATTTTAATTTCATTTGAGGACATTTTTCCTGAAAACAGTCAACAGATGCAATGGAAATTCGGTTGCATGTTGGAGCTATCACGTCAAGACGTACAATCCATTGGCTCATGACAGTGAGGGCTTTCTCTGTGTGAGCCTCCAGTCACTCTCTTGGGCCCCTCGCTGTTAATCATTATTTTTGCCTTCATCAGTTGAGGCCAATTACAATGGAAGGAGAGGAGGTCTTTATTCAAAACCACTCAGGGTGGTTCAAATGTGTGCATGGTGTACAGTATGCATGGATGCATGCTTGTTTGCAAGTGCTTGTCTCCCTCATTACAGGCAAGGCAAAAAAAAACCACCCCTCCTGAATTGTGTTTATAGTTACCTGTGTGAGTGTGTGAGTCACTCTATTCAAATTTCTGCCTGTCTACCAGTCTGGTGCTGATGATAATGTGCTTCACTGCCCTCTCACTCTGTGTCACCCACACAACCTCATTACGCACACACAGGAAAGGTCCGTGGTGGTTTAACCCTCCCTTGCAAGCCAACTGGAGGTAATTTAGCATAGCTTGGCAGACACATGCCATTTTACTGAACACAGCACACATTCCCCTGAGCTTTGCTCCGCTCAGACTTTTCACTCCGTTCAGACTTTTCACTCCAATGGAGCACAAAAGAGCGAGTGTCTCAACAATGACAGGAAGTGGAGAAAGAGCGATAAAAGAGATACTTGATGTCAAGCGCCCCCTTCAGAGCTACAAGGCATTACCATGTTTAACAATGTTATGGAAATGAATTATTATTACGTGGGGGAAAAAAGAAAATCAAAGAGCCTCAGCAATGCGGCGCTACTTGCCATAGCTGATGCTGTGTTGCTTCACTTTACGCAAAATAACACTGCCTCTACTGGATGTAGGCAGCAAGTGAACTGTACTACTACTATTACTACTACTAGTATTTATCAATTCCACTCAACTAAAAAATAGCATAATCAAGATAATGGAAAATTTCTGTTGTTATTTTAATAATGTCATACTATTATAATCTGTCAGGCCTTTTAACATTTTAAGCAATTTGTGATTTACAAAATATGTTTCGTTTCCTGTCACCTATTATGTCTGAATTGTACTGTTTGTTCTAATTTCCAAACTTGCATGGATAATTAACATGAAATAATGGGTGTGAGATTACCCCAGACCAATATTTAGGGTCAGTTCCAAACACAGCATGATACGTTTGGAAAAATCTGACTCAGGAGGGAACCTGAATATCTCAGGGGCGAGGTCGGGTATCTGGTCTCGTGATGATAAGCATGTATGTAAATGTGTATTTCAAATGGGGTTTACAGGGGTGTGCGCGTGTTTGTATGTGACATCTGTTGACAAGGTAGCCTAGCCGGGTCAGGACTCATTAGTGGAAGAAAGAATCCCCGAATGAGGAGCACTGCGACAGAGGGACTCTCGTGCGCAGCCACACACGTACACGCATGCACGCGCTCCTAAGGCTACACCATCTTGCTGCACTGAATCTGCACAACACCAATTAGTTTATAGTTGGTTGCAATCTATTCTGTCAGTGCTGTGGCCTTGGCAACAAGTTTATAATTCAGGGTCAGAATGTCAAATACATAAATACTAATTCTCAAAGGCATGCAATATACTGAGGCTTGCATTATACATTATAGATTCAGACACAATGTTTTTGTCATTTGGACTTGCTTTCCAAGATCTTTTAAACAGATGTGTGGAAGAAAGGCAGAAATACAGCAGGGTTGCAAAGCTGGACATAATTTAAGGTGTCAGGCGAGGTTTTTAAATTCCAAAAAGATTTTTCTCAAACAGATGTAATGTAAAGAGACTACAATAACTCCAGGCATCATTAAGAAAACAAAACAAAACAAAACCTTTATTAATGCAAAAGAGATTGTCTTAGGCATTTTTAACTTTCTTAACTGAGTAAAGTTGACTGTAGTACATTACAAATAATATGATTATTATGATTTTATTGAACTGTACAATCTGTTTTTAGAGCCTGATGAATGCTTTATTTTATATATGTGGAGGTGTTTCATTTTGGCAATTTTATATCGTGAAACATGCCAGGAGAAAAAAAGTTTGAATCACAGATGTTTTTTTCATCTGGAATTTCAGGTTTTAAATTCAAACAGATAACCAAATGGTTCATGATTAAAGATAAAGTACTAACATTTAATGTACGTGCCAGTTAGTATTTTATCAATCTAACGCAAAGTGGCTTCAGATGTGGAAAAACATGATTGCCAAACCCAACATGCATGACAAACCGAGGGTGTAAATGCATCACATATGTTCTGCTGATTAGCACAATTACAGCCTGTTTACCTCATCACATGTTAACCGATCAACCCATGAGATGGACAATTGATAAAATCAAAGGAATCCTTCGAGCCATGTAATATCCAATGTTGACAATGCAGCTGTTGCATAATTAGCCCGGCATATGTAAGAATGTGACTCTTGCGAATTATGAACTTGAATTATTTCAAATCAAATTTGCTTGAGGCTGTCACACAACTGTTCCTGCACTCAAAGTCAGGTGTGAGCTTGGTGGAAATAATAGGGTTAATTAACTCATGGGGAAGATGGTGGCATAAGGGGTGATAGAATAGCTTTTGAATTATGGAACAGTGGAATGCTGTGACTGGTGGCGTCCGGCCATATGTCAGTGTATACCGCCTGTGTCTAACCGAGGGACAGCTGGTCAGATTGCTCATGTTCAAGCCAGTTAGAGGGCAATCAATCAAAATGGGGCAGCTTGTTGAGTTGTTTAAACAGGTATAGAACACAGTGCTTGTCTATTGTTGTCGCCATTAGGGATTTGTCAGGTACTGAAGATATGAAATGAGCTCACAATGGAAACATCACCTTGAATGCGTGATAGAGCAGCTAAGCTCATGGGCAAGATGATTTAACATAAAACCTCTTTTAATGGAATGAGAGTGGTTATTTGAAATTATATGTCAGATTCTAAAGCTACATCTTCTTTCTACTGACATGTTTCAAGGATTCAAAAAAAATATTGCTATAATGCTTTCCTCCCCTTTAGCAACTGGCAAGCCTTTAAGAAGGTGTAGAATGGACATTTATAGATTTGCATCAATATTTAAGAGACTCTATTTTAAGCACAGGCGTTCAGTGAATACTAATGTCTTCTTGCTATGTACTGTACATTTGTTTTCAATTTGAAGCACAAGTCCATAAAAAATGTTAATTGTTGTTGTCAGGCAAATATTTTTTTTCATTGTTCTAAGACCAATTACTCATAGATTTATATGAAATATATATTTGTACAAATTAACTACTGATGCCTTGTAAAGCAAAGATCGTTTTTCTGTTTGCTCCCCCGAAATGTCAAAAGTTGACACTATTACCACACCCTATGTTGTCTTTAGAGAATATGTAAAGTCTGGCCAATGATTTACATGGACATACAGTAAACTGCAACATCTCCCATTTTCATGCAGATTCAGGTGCAAATTTTGTAACATGATCCTAGTAAAGTTCCAATTTATGGATTTTATTTGAATGTCTTATAAAGCACTCTCATTTTTAAAAAGCCACATGACAACACTGCTTGCGGACATGTGCCTAGAGTTAGTGTTTTCAGTGAACCACAATCTCAAGTGTGCACATGTCTCTGTACTGTCTCTAGCACGAACCCCTTTGCCTTTGTGGATACTCAGAGGACGCATTATGCCTACGTATCATGTCTCTTGTGCTTACAGAAGGTCAAGGTGTCAGCTTGGCAGTTTAAATATATGAAATAGAAACCTGTTATTCACATAATAGTTGCAGCAGAAGCAATGCGGCTTTTTGCCTACACAGCATGACATGATGGAGATACTCGGTGTCTCAGAGTCGCTGTTGGGCCCCAATCTGTATGGTCACCCTGATCAATAGTCTCTGTTACACATGATAAATTTCCCATGGCTCCAACTCACAGCTTTACTCCATCTGTCCCAACCACCCGCGCTCCTCTCAACTCCACACAGAGCTGTGAGCCATCAGAGCTGCTGTTATGTTAAAATTCTCCCACAAATGGTAATATTTTAATTGGAAATAACCTGAAAATCACCCACTGGAATGAAAGACCAATAAATTTGAAGAAAAATGTTGAATTGATGGTTCACTGGGTTTGATGCAAAAAATCCAAGGTCATTTTAATCACTTTAGGAAAAATGCAGAATAAATAACGCTTTCCAATGCATACCTGTCTTAAAATAAATCTCAATCACCATCCTTTCATTTATTGTTGACCGTCATTACACTGTGGAATTCGCAGTTGGAAACAAGCATGAAAGCTGACGTAGGACACAATTTGAAATGTGTGCTAACAAAGATGTAGCCACAATAATTTTCAATATGAAACAACATGTTACTTGTGAAAATATTGATCAGTTTCTTCTATGAATATTGGAACTGCAAGTCCTCAGACTGCCAGATTTGAAAACAAGGTTCCGTATACTGTTAAACCGTGTCATACTAGTCATTCATTTTGATGAATTTTTAATGGGTTCACGCTTTTAAACACCTGCTATCTGCATAATGATTTGAGCCAACATATTGTGAACTATTATTAATAGTATAAAGCAGCTAACTGTGAGGATAAGTGGATATACAATAAGTGGCGGGGTCTTTTTAGTGTTTGTATATTTGTTCAGTTCAGTGCAGAAAGGAAAAAGGTTTTTTTTGTATTTATTTGTACTAATGCATTATTGAGAGCCATTTACCAATAAAAAACATTCTGCAGCTGAGAAGAGAATTAGCAAATAAAAAAAATCACCACAAGATTGTATTCTATATTATTTTTTGCCTTTTTTTTGTTATTTTACCAACATTGTATTCAACTGCTAACAAAAATACCTCAAATGGCGTTTAACAACTTTGTTTTTTCCCCCTGTTAGGCTTTTGTGCTATTGAGTATTAAGAAGCAGGAACTACATCCTCCTCTTCTTTCGGGCCAACCAAACGTCATGTGGACCAGATGCCTCCTCTTCCTCTCAACCTTGTTTACTCCCATTGCAATCGGTAAGAAAACACAGGGTTTTCACTTTTCTATCATTAGTATACTTTTAAAATTTTAGTTTTATTGGTTTACTACAGAAGGTCACCATTATCATGTTAGTAGTCATGATTTTTATATCAATCAAAATAATCTTGATTATAGATTTTTCCTAACATCCTACTCCGATTCCCCAATTGTTTATCTTAAATTTTTTCCGTTATTGCAACACTTTGAAGTCTGCTAGAGGGAGCTCAGGCTCCAGCCCTCTCGTAATGGCTTCTGTCAATCACCCCATTGTGAGGAAAAGATGCTATGGATGGGCTCACAAACATGTGCAAGTGCCTTGGTTGTCACATTAACATGCACAATGGCAGTAAAGATGTGCAAATTCATGAAATTGTGAAATGTAGGGTAGATCCAGGTCCACCCTTTAAAATAAATCAGATTGCTACGTTAGCACACAGCGTTTTAAGATTTAACAACACACCATATCTGTTTCAGTCAAAGGTATTTGCATCAAAGTGTAAAGAATACGTTGACATATGCAAATGATGCTGTTGGTACTTAGGGGGGGATTAGTTGAAACAAAGACTATTTAGCTTGAGGACACAGAATTGTGCAAAACAGCTCCTTCACAGAGCCGTGCCTTGCCATTAGTTCAGGGCCAAGAGATGCATTTATTATGGAGAACATTCTTCTTGATGTAACCTATGCAGATCACTGCAGTGTTCTTATAGATTCTACTGGAGCCTGACTTCTTCAATTTTACTACATAAAAGCATCACACGCTAACTGTAGTAACTGGTGGTCTCCCATATACACCCTACTACACCATTATTATCAATCAACGCTACTCTTTTTTAGGGTGATTGGGAAACACATCCTACTGCAGTTGACACCCCCATTCATACATTGAATTTCTATGATGCTGTATGTACAATTTCACTATTTGGAAATTAGGGATTACTGAATGTTTTTTATCGCATTTACAGTGTATCTCTACTTACACTATATGCTGTTTTGCATTTTTTAGACTGTAGACTAAGATTTGCTCCAGTGAAAGCTCTGATGATATATTAAATTAATCAAATACGAGCTTTGTGTGCATTTTTGGGCCAAAACCAAAGACTTTTAGGTTTTTTTATGCTAAAGAAGCATGACAATGGAAAATACATCAATAGGGTAACTATGGAACTGATTTAAAATAAATTGTAACGTGCTCAATCGGTGACTTCTGTGAACTCCAAATGTCAGTATGGATGTTTTTAGAGGCCAGATGGTTTATGTGACTTAACTAGTTTTTTGACAATGTAAGGTAAAGCTGCTGCACTGTTCCTGCTTCAACCAAGGCAACATTTCAGTCACTTGGGGGCTATGAAGAGAAAAGTCTTGCCTCTATAAAAGCACATGTAGGGATTGTGGGGATGTTTTTTCTACAATGTGGCAAATCTCAGGTCCAACATATTCTTTTATAACTTTTATAGCTGTACAGATTGAAGCACACATAAATTGTCTGGTCCATGACACAGGAACACACACGCTCTTGATATATAGTTCACATCACTGCTGTTTTTTTGACTTATCAACAATAAAATGAAACTAGAACCACTAAATGCAATTCCATCAAAAGACTGAATGAGAATTCCACAATACTGCCTCCGAAGTACAATGACAAAGAATGAAAATAATTTAATACTTAACATATCAAAGCCAACCTTGGATAGAATGTACGTGTGTCACCTTGTCTTTGAGAAGAGTATAATAGGAGCAGAGAAATTACATGCGATTTTCATTTATCCCATGTTATTCGACTAGTGCATAGTAAAGCATCCTTTCTTGTTGTTGTGAGCTTTATTTACATTCACATTGTCTGGCCTATGTTACGTTTTAAGAAAAGCATTTGAAACAATTGCCAAGATCTCAACACATTATTTAACACTAAATAGGTCAGTAATTTAACTGGTTTATCTTGGGAAGGTTATTTGCAGATTAAATTGTGGAAGAAGACATTTATTTATTTTACATGATTTTAAATCAGATTAATGTGGTTTGCAAGACTGTGCGAATTGAAAATGCCCGTAAGGTTCTTATTCAAACAGATTTTGTGTTTGCTCTGCAAACATCGAAATTCTCATTCATATCTGTATAACTGGATGTAACCTGAATATTTCATGTTTAAATGTAAACTGTCGTGCTGTTTAGTCGGTGAGTATATTTTATTGGTGGACAAATGTATATATTTTCGACTTTACATGGCCATTGTTGAAACCGATGTGTAAATGTATATATGTCGAATTTTATAATAAAGCACGATATGTCATTAGCATAATCTGCCACCGATTTGGAATCCGTAAATTTAAATTGTAGTTCGACTAGCATAAGCATTGCAATCACATTGAAAAAATCATAGGTGACTTAATTTCACTTGGATATAAAACTCGTTGATGTTATAATTTGACACAGTCACCTTTAAAACAACAATGAAATTTCAGATAAAATGTGGTCATTTAAGTTGAACTGGTTCCCAGCACTCCCTCTCCCTACCCCTCAGCCAAGTACATTTGGCACTGAGAACATCAATGTGATTGCTTGACTCTCTCGGCGGTCGGACACTAACACCCACTTTATCCTTCAAAATATCTTTTGTAGTGTTTGCATCTGTTGTTCAAACACTAACAACAGCCAAAACACATTGGCAGTTCAAGCAGGGGAATCACCTTATAAGTCTATCTCCTCCTCTCCCTCACCTTCGCCTTCTCCTTTCCATCTCTTCGCCTCATCTGCCACTCTCTTGTTCTTGGCCCAAATGTAAAAATCGATATCCTTTTGTTTCCGTCCCTCGAGGTGGTGAGAGCGTCCAAATAAGATTGGCTGCGTCGTCTGTAGCTGCCAAGTTTGTGTCACCACTTACACCAGCACAGACATATTAACATGCACTCACACCTTGGTGCATGTGTGCTTGGACACATGGCTAAATTTTAGCAAGGAAATGATCTGTCCAACAGACACAAATATGCAATATAACTGAGTCTTTGAGAGGCGTGTTAAACACCGAGTAGTTTTATAGGTGACGCTGCTAATAAAAACAAGATTAGACAGGACAGCGTGTCTAATAGCATTTACTGCATTAAGATTAATTGCAAGACCTCTTATTTGAATTATGGGTTGAAGGTGTTTCTGTTTATGTCATAATGCAGCCTTCATGCCCTATGGATATCCTGCAAGGCAACCTCGTTAGAAATCCAAGCCAAAGCGAGTCTAGACATCAGGATTACAATACGATGTATTGATCTTGTCACGCTTCAATTAACCCCTGTCTTCAAAACGGACATTCAGGCTCGCTAAGACATGATAAAGCTATTCAAGGAAACAGACATTAAGGCAGTAATGACCCACTAGCCCAATATACTGCTCTCACACAAACACAAAGCTTCTGCTAATACTACAAAACAAATCTATTCAGAAGTTACTCAGAAAGTTGAATGATAGCCTGTGGGCCTTTATGTATGTGTGCGCGTGCACGTTTGCATGACTGTGTTTATCAGAGAGGACCTTTTCAGTAAATGTCATTTATATATCAGTCTTATCTCCAAGCCGTCTTACACCATTATCAATGCAGTGCCCTGGAGGACTACACTTATATCTTATATTGATGCAGCACAGATTGTGAATTTATGTCTATGCATATAATCATCATTTGTGTATTTTTGTGTATGCGGGAGTGTGTGTGCATGCATGCTGGGTGCGCGTGTGTGATGAAGGGCGGCATTAACTACAGCTCGGGCAGCGTGTCATTGAGCTCATTCAGATTCTTCGCTGCATCTGTGTAACCCCAATGCTTGTCCAACCAATGGCAGAGCAAGGGATGACGAGGTTGCTATGGTTACAAGGAAAGGGAAAGTGAGAAAGTTGCTGCTGAATCTCACTTTTTAGGGATGTTGTCTTTGGTTTCTAAAGTTTTTTTCAGTTCTCATAATAAAGGTCATTAATGGCTTTGTGGAAGGCTTTGAAATTATATCAACAATAACTAAAAAACAGATGCTAAGAAACAAAAGCAGACTGCTTCCCACATACTTGCCAGGACCTTCATCCTACCATCCATTTTGTGATTTAGCTAAATTAAATATTGAAGTGATGGCAGCCTTTCTGTTTAAAAATATTTGTATGTATTTATTAAAAAAAAAAGGTAGAATCTCTGGCTAAAAATGTTTCTGGTGACATGACCTATGGTGTGACTTGCTACCAAACTGCCTGAAACAGATAGTTTATCCTTTTTTAAATAGTTTGTTAAAACTATAGGCTTCGTTGATCACTGCATGTGTCACCACACAGTGATACTGTACATATTTCAAATGAATAGAACAGCTGGTCCAGGCTCATGGGTAACGTATATAAAACAGAGTACCTCAGCAACAGCCTCATCTATCAAGGGATGGTAGCAGGTGCTCACAGGGATTTTGCACTCAACGGATAGTGAATAACAACACCCGAGTTATTCCACAACAACTAAAATCCCCTTTGGAACATTCAGGCACTCATGATCAGTATCAGCACACTATAGGTTATTTCATGCGTTGAAAGAAGGATGGACATGATATGTCAATTATTTTAATGACATAACAGTTCATTTATGTCATTTTGTCCACACTATTACTAAACTTAAACAATTGCCTGCTTCCCCTTTTGGCAAAAACAAACAAACAAAAAACAAAGCCAGGTCAAACAAATCCAAACAAACCATATCAGTAGTAGAAAACCAATGCACTGCAGTTCTATTTTTTTTTTTTATAGTCGAGCAGATGTTTCATCAGCCAAGAGGGCATTATTAGATCAACTCATTTAAAAATCAAGAGAGTGAAAACCAGCAGCCAAATAAGATCTGGGGCAGATCAGTCATTATTTCTCTCTTTGGGATGGATGACACGTTTCCTCTTTAAGCACTGAGAAAATGGACTTTTGCATTGAATCCGAATCCAGATAGTATAATTATGCATCAGCTTTTTTGAATAAGATTCTGTAAATCCATGAAATTGCCCTGAAAGTCCACAAAGGATGATAAAGTATTTTGTTCTTTTATGTTGTGTCTTTTTTGCAACGAAAATATGAGAATGTGTCCTAACATTTGTACCCATATTTTACATTGTCCACTTTTTTAATCTTATAATCCGTCATCTTCCTATTCGTGTAGCAATTAAAATGAGTTCTGATGTATGTTACAGCCTCTAGCCGTGCACCCATCCCGATGGCAGTTGTGCGACGGGAGCTGTCCTGTGAATCCTATCCTATCGAACTCCGCTGCCCGGGGACGGATGTCATCATGATCGAGAGTGCCAACTATGGCCGCACAGACGACAAAATATGTGACTCGGACCCGGCGCAGATGGAGAACACTCGATGCTATTTGCCTGATGCTTACAAGATCATGTCGCTCAGGTCAGTGGGGGTTTGAAATTATTCCTGAATACGGTCAGTGTTGTGGAAAGTCTATTTGTAAACAACTTAACGCAGCAACAGTGCCATTTGCTAAAATAATCCCCTGTTATGTCTTATTACAGTATTTTTCTTACTCAAGAAAGGTCTATACACATTTTGTAAATCAAAATACTGATGGTCTGCTTCCATTCCAGTGGAAAAAAAGACCAGTATTATTTTACAAGATTTATCACACAACTAACTTATAACCCTTGGTTTTCTTCATTTTTTTTGTAGATAAATATTTGCTAGGGAGCATAATCCATGAAGGTAACACTTTTGTTGTGATATTCAGGGATTGTATTATACTCAGGGGTGTCCACATTTTTTTCTGTGAGGGCCTCTTTAAAAAAAATCAAAGGATGCGAAGGCCAACATGAAGTCCTTCCACTTTCATTTGTTAATGAGGATTGGAATTGGGTAAAAGAAATATCCATTTTTTTTAAAGATTAAATGTAATTTGACCATGGACTGCATGTATTTTAATTACAATAAAAAAATTAATCGCTCATATATTTGATAACACTACTGAAATAAACTTTCCAGAACAAAGAGGAAAAAAATGAATGATGCAGAAAATCACAACCAAAATAGCTTTTCATCATATGGGATTAATATTATTTTGCATGACAGTTTTCCTCATGTCGCTGCCAGTCGAAATAAATGCTTACTTAAATGTTTGTTTTTTAAAAAACAGGATACATATAAACACAGATGTGTGTCTGCCATTTGATATGAGGGGGAAAAGTGAGCATGTTGTCAACTGCTTATTTCATATGCATCCTCTTAAAGTATCAGTGTCATACTCTGCACTTCCCAAATACTAACTAACTGTTCCGATGATGACAGCAAGCAAATACAACATTCAAATGTCATAACACGGCAACACTCCTATCCCACCCTTATAATGACAGATAAAAGGAAAAATCTCAAATACTGTAGAAGCCATAGCAAATCATACTCTTATACACAACCTCATCTAAATATCCCATTATCTTTGGAATCATTACCTTTCTTAGGTTAACAGTTTTCTGGGTGTATTCTATCAAATTCAGTAAAGTAACACACGTGATGAGGACGTCACCATTTATTTCGTAAAATATTTTTGGACAGGTCTCATGTTGTTAAGACTAAAATGACCTACGTCTGTGCATATTCATAGGATAAATTATTTGAATCCTGGTGCGTACCTTGGCACATGTGCTCCTATAATGGTGTGACATTTATAGTAAATGCAAGTAAAAGGATATAACTTTTCGATGTGCCTCACTTGATGGTAAATGAATTAGAAAAAAATGACAAAATAAAATAAAGACACAAAATCATAATTGTGCATTAAGAACTGCATTGCAAATCTAGATGAGAAGTAACTGGAACATTATAATGGAACAAAAAGCAATGCTCTGTGAAATGAGGATGTCCAGACAGAACTAATTCATGATGTCACCATGAGTAACTTCATTTTCTCACATCAGTCCCATTATATTTACTTGTGCTTCTTTCACAAAAAAATGAAATGAAATTAACAAAAACCCAAACACATACTATATCTCTATCAAATCAACTGTATTTTTCACATATCAGTGGACTGATTGCGATTGCTTGGCCTGCCTTCTTCTTACCACTTGATTGGGCAGATGCTCCTTCTAAGGCTACTTTTCAGCCTGCGCTTACTATACATAATTTATGTAGAATAGACCCATGCATATACCCCATACAACTTTCACTGCCCAGGGGTAATGCCAGACCTAAAGCTCCAATTAGCAAAGTCAGTGGCTAATCTAAATCTTGTTTGAAGTATGTTAGACCAACAAAGGTTAAGCACATATAGTATAATATATTAATTCCTGTTTTGTATGTGTATTTGAATATAATGACGTGACAAGGATTATCCGATAATGTATATAGTTCATTGCAATCTCATTGTACATCTCTATTGACGTTGAAACTCAACTGTATGATATAATCAGGGCATGTTTTGCCAGCCCAATGCATCCTCTCTATCACATCCTTGCTTTGTTTCCTCTTCCAACTCACCAAGGCCAAATGGCCGGTGTGTGTATTTTATCTGCATGTGTTGTTTGCGTGTACATTGGGGTGTGTGTGTGTGTATCTACAAGGGGGGGTTTACTACATAATTGGTGTTGATATCAAAGCCTCATATCTCCAGAGGGTCTCACAAGACTTTGTTGGCAACCCTGAGAGGGCTTGATATCACAGCATTTCCCAGATAATCTACCCTTTGGGAAATGGTAGGTTGAAGGTTGAAACAAAGCAGTGGCCATGAAAGTTACGCTTATCTGTTTTAAGTGTGGTAGCAGTGTTGTTTTTGTAGGCCCTTTCAATTTCCGTCTTAGTCTTTTGGACCAAAATACGCATTAGTTTCAGTCATATTTTAGTCATTTTAAATGTGTTAGTCTTTGTCTTATAAAAATTCACAGGTTTTAGTCTCAAAATATTAAAGGGTTTTCACATTTTCAAATTAATATTAACAGACAAGTGCATATTTTGATAGTCCAAATATGGGTTAAAACATGTCCTGGGAAATTGAAATTTAAAAAATATTAAAAAAAATCACCAAAGCGCACACTAGCTCAGATATTAGCCTGAACTGGCATCTCCATTTACAGAAAACACGAAGAAAGTACATGTTAAATTTATAATAGACTATTTTCTGAAATAAATTGTTTATTTATGATATTTAAAATGACCTGGTACAACTTAATTTTGAATAGAAATTTACTTAGTGAACTTTCAGGTGCGGATGCTTATTAGTCCTAGTTTGTTGTCCATGGGCACCACACGTTCATTGTATTCCATTGCGATTATATTTAAAATATGACTACATATCCTCCCGCCGTTTCAGACTGCCAAGCCTCACTGCTGCCATTGTTCTCCAGTGACTGGTAAAGGATGGGGAGTGGGGACACAGCACATCATGGGTGTTATGACTAAACACGGCGAGAATGCCAGCTGACTAACTACACATACAACAACCACACATACTACAATAAGCATACAGTCATGCATTGTGAAAATATTAAACCAGCAATCGTCTCATTATGTTAGCGTCATCCAAGACACGTTTGTAGCGCGTTTACTTTTGTGATCGTCATCGTTAACAAAATCAAAACGGTTAGTGACATATTTTGAGTCGCTCAGGGATGCAAACCTTTCAAAAATGATTAAAGATATTTTTTTCTTATAGTATTTTTCTTCTCTCAACTTCAGTTTCTTTGTTTCTAATTATTAAGGATTGGTGTGGGAATTCATGATGGTTAAAGATGTGAAGTTGTTTGGTTGGGTTCACATTAAAGTAACTCCAGGGAGAGTTCTATGGAAGTGTGTGACTGTAGCTTCAGTTCAGTGGTTCACTACAGATGAGTGCTGCAATGTCTTCAAGTGATACTGTTGACATAAAACTAGCCTGGTGGCTTCTCAGGATATGGTTCACAATGTGCCACTTGGCCCTTAGAAATACTTGAGCACGACATGGCCACCTTTCAGCATGCTATGGCTCCCTCAAGATGAGCCACTTGAGGTGCAAAGTGTGGACACGATGGCCAATGTGAAGATACACACCCTACGCACTCTATTTGGTTACCTCCCTCACAGCTCTTGGGTTTGAAAATTGCTTGTGGACTTCAAACAGATTTTGACTCGACAGGCCCACGTCGCCTTCCCACCTTCTGTCACCTTGCTGCCCCCTTCTCTTTCTTCCTCCTACCTCTCTGTATCTGTCTCTTTACTATTTTACCTCAAGCAGTCCCTCTGTGCACAAGTAAAGTTCGACAAAAATAACACTTATGTTAGATCTAAAAAGCACAATCAATTGATATTCAACACGTGGAAACCACTGCTAAGCCAATACAAGGAAAACTTCAATCAATACTCTTATCTGTCTCAGGTTATATTTTACTTCTATTTTTTATTACAAAGTTATGGCCATGTACTAAAAAAAACATGTGACAATGATCTGTATTTTCATCAATGGAATTTTTCAATTACTTTTTGGGAAACAGAGTTGATGCAGGCTTTTTCCCAGTTTTTTGTCTTCCCGTTAGTTATTTAATTTTTTGGTTAAACATTTGTTCTTTCATAATAAATGCAGTATTTCTTTTGAAACTATTCCACATTATGTAATTGAAGTTCATTTAAAGGCTAGCAGCGCTATATGTATGTAAAGTGTCCATTGAAGAAACTCTTTCCAATGATAAAACTGTAACTGAAATTTGTCTGCATCAAAGCAAGCACACAATCATACAAACACTTAAGAGACGCAGCTGTACAGTTGTACAGTAGAGTGTGTAAGCAGCAGATGTTTGACCCTCCTTTCCGGCACTTTATTTGATTTTCAGTAACTAATCTTCTCTACCCACAATGTCTGAACGAAACAACAAGTATAAAACATTCCCAAGAGTTGGATGAGGAAGTTAAGGGCACAGCAGCCACGTGACAAGGGGAGACTGACCAAGCGAATGCGCAAGATATACTATATATATGTACTTATTTCCTTTTTTTTTTAAAGGTATCTGTTTGGATCGTGAGTAGTATCTTTGGACAGTCTGACACATTCAGGCTTAGTCAGAGACACAGAGGGAGCTGAACGGCTTTGACGCTAACATGACCTGCAAAATCAGGTCGGGACACACAATTGCAAATGCACATTCATGCATCAGGTTGACAAAAATCCCTAAAGACAGACTGACTTGCATTTGGTGTTCTAGTTGCTTTGCAGCGAGCATCATCGCCGTCTGACATGTTCCCTGCATTTGAGCTTTGAAGAGGATTTAGGGTTTGAGGAGGCAGGTGGTATTGGATTAAAGAGTGGTGAAAAAAGTGTTTTTTTCTGGGTGGAAGGCACCCAGACACGCTGATGTAGAGAGAATTGCAGGGATGTCAGTAGAGGCGGTGGAATGAGAAGGAAAACTATGTATGTCCTGGGATCAGACAAGGAGGAGGTTGCCATGGTTACCATTTACGAATGGGAGGACTATGGCAGAGCTCTAAAAACTATACTTGGCTATATGCCCACCCGTTAAGTATTTTGCAACCCTGTATTAGATATGGCATTGGAAAAACAATCTGTTAGCAATTGCTGACAAATTACCTCAATTAGAGTGCATCACTCCATATCTCCACAAATTGAATTAGATGCTGACACCATAGTAACTTTGCCTATACTTGTTTTTCCCCACCATTTCATGTCACAGATTTTGTACAGGCATGCATTAATGTCTTCGCTCACTTCATCAGAGTATTTGGGTCATACCAAGTCCATGCAGTTTGTATGTTGTATGACAAAATTAAATGCTCGGAAAAAAGAAGGGTGAATTGGGCAAGAATGAGATTCTCTAGCCAAACATTAATAATGTAACACATTTCAAAGCTGTTTCCCGTTGGGAAAAAACAACATTATTTTACCTGTGGCTTGTCTGACAGGCTGTTCCAAAGCTGACAGAAATGTATTCTGGGACCGCGCAGGAGTGTGTTGGCGTTTCTGAATGTGAGAGATCTGTCATTTCTTTATAAGTACAGCTTGGTGGCACCGGTGGAGGATGCGACGCTTTACTCTTGCCTCTGCAACACATACATGAGCGCGCACACGCACATGCGGTCTCTCTTTTTCATACCACTGCCAATCACAATACCTGCAGTGCTACCTCTGCAATCCTGTTTCCTATTTGGTCCTGTTCGACATGCACTCCATTTGTCCATTTACAAACAACACAACACCACATCAGGGAGGTAATAAAGCAGAAACATGGGAAATAGAGGAGGAGGTCACGCTATGGGTGTAGGAACGAGGGTATGGTCAGCCTAACCACATTTTTATTCCGCGGCAACATCCAGTAAATATCCCGTCTCCTGTCAAATGACTTTCCTCTTGTCCCAAAGGGCCCGAGGATAATCACATTGCACCCCTCTATTTTGTTATTTTTCAGCAACTGCACTCTAGTTTATGTTTTTTCCAACTCCTCTGTCTTCACACGTTAATGTCTCCCTGTGTGAGGACTGTTACTTCATTTGTTTTCAGTGTGTCACAGTACGTGTTTGACTTTAACCTTGGGAGATGGTTTAAGGCCTCACAAAAGAATAAAGTCAATAGTGCATTGATATCCATTTTGTGGCGATCAATTATCTATCCATCTAACATTCTTGTCTCACGACAGACAAAATAGAAAAGTAAACCAGTAGCGTTTGTCCTAATGAGTTACAAATGCATGAATCTCTGGCAAAATTATTTTAACCAATTCCCAAAAGGGGCGGGACTTTGCAAATATTAAACAATTTCGAAAAGATTGTTATATGGATATTGCCAAAGTTATGACACACAACATATTACATTTGAATTACTTTTACTCAATTACTCCCCAAATTAAATTTGAAAAATTGACCTAGAAAACAGGCATAGAAAAATAATTACAAGCAATGAATGCACAGCTTCTTCAGAATATTTCAGCAATAAAACATTTCTTTTTTGCATTTGTACATTCAGTTTCTGCACAAGACTCACTATCATTCCCCTTGCTTAAGTCAAACTCTATTTCTAGTTCTAAACCTCATTTTAAGGTATAGTCGCTACATATTACTGTTTTAATGACACCATATAAACGGGAGTAACAACACAAAGAGCAGACATACAAAGTGTATAAAACAGCAGCCTATAAAGCTTTTGGTAATTCCACCAGTGGAGGGAAACGAATAATGGGTGTTGACTTTTGTTACACGTCTGCCTCCTCAGTCTCGGGAATCCAATACTTCACACTGCCGTTGCCCAGCTCATTATAACATGAACTATTGAGTGTCTATGTTCCAAACATCAGTGAATGGAGAAATCTCTCTGTTATTGTTTTTTTCCCTCCTGTAATTAGTATTTGTGAGTTCAAAAACACATAAGGTTGCTGATAGTGCTGTGGTACTTTGACCTTGGGGGCAGGCAGCATAGGATCACTTCCGCCTGAGTGGCGGTGTGATTGTGGGTACAAATGGTTGTCTGTGTTTGTGCGTGCCATACAGCTGACTGACAACTAATTTAGGGTGTACTCCTCCTTTTGCCCCAAGTCATCTGGGAGAGGCTAAAGAATCCAGTGCCTCTAACAAGGATAAGCAATGTTGAAAATGGATGAAAGAAAAACCCGTAAGCCCTGACTCAACTTACTACTATTTTTGCACCACCATTTGCAAAAGCCCATACAACTTTTCCGTTGTACTTAGGTAGCTAATCAGTCAGAGTTCTAAGTAGGGATGGGCAATGACAAAATTTAAAGATACGATATTTGAATAGGATAAGAATGTCTTCCTGAAGCTTCTGAAGTCCTATTTGACAGCTGTGTTCTTGAAATGGTTAATACTTTTCCATTATTGTTGCTTGTGATTATGATTTGTTCCTGCTGATTTGTTCAATGCGGTGCGTCTTTCCCAATTGCTGGTAGTGTCAGAATATTATAGGGCAGGGGTCGGGAACCTTTTTGACAGGGCAAGCCTTGAACAATTAAAATTTTCAAATTTTATTCATTGAGAGCCATACTTAGAATTTAAAAGAAAACATACATAAAAATGTGTGCGCTTTTTAGTCATTTCACCGCTTTTAAAGTACTAAAGTCTCTGAATTCTCTTGACAACATTACGCTGTCGCTAATCAATGAGTATCAATGTGAGTATGCATGAAAAGTGTAGAAA
The DNA here is from genome assembly GCF_051989625.1 of Stigmatopora argus. Classification (NCBI taxonomy): domain Eukaryota; kingdom Metazoa; phylum Chordata; class Actinopteri; order Syngnathiformes; family Syngnathidae; genus Stigmatopora; species Stigmatopora argus. The sequence continues at coordinate 10,458,275 of NC_135393.1, forward strand.
AAAATCGATTAAAAAAGTGGCACTAGAAGTAGTGTCAAAGCCACAGTGCCGACATGACACTTCCTATTGGTGCGTTCGGGACTTGGCTCTCTTACCAGCGATTTCCATATTTTAAATCACAGGTTGGCGGAGAGCCATATGCACCTATCAAAAGAGCCACATGTGGCTCCTGAGCCATAGGTTCCCTATCCCTGTTGTAGGGGAGACTTTGCAGGAGGAAAAATAAAGCAAAAAATAATAAATACTCAATTCTGTTTTGTTTAGAATGTCCATACAGCTTTGATTTAATTTTGCTATCAGATTCAGACACCACCTTAAACTCATAAGCATTAGAATCTAGCTCTCAATGGTATTATTATACAGTTCTTTATCACATCTCCATTCGAGTATGTGCACCATACATGCACACACAAATATTTATTACATTTTGAATCTGCTCAACAGAAACACATACTTGCACCAAACATGGGCACACTTTCACACACACAGGCACGCTTCATCAGCAGCTCCGTCAGCCTCATCAAATCATTAGTTATCTACATGTAAGGAAGCGAGGCAGAGGCGGATTGAAGGGAGACCTGCCAAACAAAGTGAAAAACATCACAGATGATAATAACAGCAGCACCCATTGCCGAAGCGCGCCTCTGTCTTCGTCTGTCTGCCACAGCTCAGCTTTGTTGCTAGTTTGTTTGTGTGTTGCAGGGAAGAAAGCCAGCAGGCAAGCTTGTATCCAGGCCACTGCCTTGTTTTGATGTGGTCATGCTAATTAGAAAAAGAGGGAGCTTTCTGCCAACACCAGGCAAAGCTTGGGAGAAACAAATGGAGCCATTTCCACTGTTGAAAGAATGTTGCAGAAAGGCGGGATACATGTGTGCACACTAGATTCATCACAAGGGCAAAGCGCTGCTCATGAATATTTGCTGGATGAACACATGAGGAGTTAAGGAGGGAAAGAAGGAAGTGCTGGGGACATAAGGGAGTGTTTTTGGAAATGACTCAGGCAACTGGCTCAGACTGAACTGTGACGTCAGCATAAGCTTGACTAAAGATGGAGGGAAAGAACCGCTAGTAGGGGGTGAAGGGGCTGTGTAGATGATGCTCCCGGGGAGTTTTGCAACGCAAAATATATTAAGGAGGACACAGAGAGGGGCAGAAATAAACTGGGAATAGAAAGTCTTGCATACATATCTGCCTTCAGTACAGAAGCTGCTGCAGTGTGGGTCTCAGACTGATAAACAGACAGATGGAATAAAAGACAAAGACGAGGGAGGGGAGAAGAATAATTTTCTGGCAGGAAGGATAAAGGGCAATAGCAGTGAGAGAAATTGGTTTATGATCTTGGCTTAGACAGCATGTGGAGAAAAGAGAGATGAAGGACGAGATGCGGTTTAAAAATAGAGACGGAAGGAATGATAACGGAGAGAGTGATGAAGCAAGCAAGAAAGATTATGTCAAATCTTTGCTCGATACCCTCTAATTAAAATACCAGTCAGAAATCTTCAGGGTTTTTATGACTCAGCCAGAAAAGTTCGAGGACCTGAGCTGTCAAAAAGTACAAATAAACATGCTCAAATATAGACCGAATGTTCTCTCGGATTGTCCGTTTCAAAGTTATTTGCATCATTTATTCTTTCTGCTCGATAAATGCAGATTGGTGGTCTTGCATGTTGAGTTAAGCAAGTTTAAAGATAATGAATAAAACACTAGAACAGCTTAAATGTTTAAGCCCATACATTTTATCCATCTAAAGTGCTTCGTACATAAGTATATCAGCACTTCGTCTTTAAACTACACCACAAGTACTGACAAGTACTGTATTTCTACATGTTGGTATCAGTCGCATTAATGTATCCTTGCATCCACCCAATGCAATCTTATTTCATGTTTTTTTTGTCAGATAAAAATGTTTTAGGCACATAATTCTGTTGCTCTGTATCATTGAATGATTTACTAATACTTGTTGGAATGGATACTAATATTTGTTAGAATGGATTTTATTTTATTTTATTGCAGACAGCCAGATATATGTATGTCTTTTTTCTATGATAGAAAGTATACTGTGTATCATTTTGCGTTAACATAGCTTGCGGTAATCACTCCCACCGTAACTACAGGAGCATTTGTTCCACCAGCAGATCATTAAATAAGACTTTTTCCCACTTGTGTGCGCCAATCATTCGAGTCCCAGCAGTAAGTATTCTCAGTTAACTGCCAATGTTATCCATCCTCAGTTACCCATGATACCCATCCACACACAACTTGCACTAGTGACAGGTGAACGATGATGAAGGCACCGGGGCAAGAAATTAAAAAGCAGAGATGCGAGACAAAAGGGTGGATGAGGACTGGCGGGTATTGTTATTAGAATATGACAGACATTGCAATAAATAGAGTTTTTGACCTGTTAGAGTGCTACAACGCCAGCAGCGGTCACGAATGGGCACAAATGGGCACAAATCAGACCCTGAATGATTTCTGAATTGTGATACCTGGACAATAGTTCTGTGTGTTCTTTGGGAATATTGAAGTCAAAATTAAATTAGTTTGCATGCATATTTCATTATATGCAAATTACACGATGGTACCATAGCAGAGGAGACTTGAGGCAGGTTTGACATGCTCATTAAAAGTATCTCAATAGCAGGAATCGGAATGTTTTTAATGTAAATGTCGCCTATTTGACAGGTGCACCCAGGGAAAGACTGAGCAACGGAACAGTTGTACTAATTGAAAGAAAATATTCACCAGAGGAAAAATACATATTTTTCCGCCTTAAAATAGGGCTTTATCTTCTTTGTGTCCTAAGTTGTGCACATTTTTCTTTAAAATAGTTTCAATAATTAGTTGCGAGACCAGAATTTCTCATTGATATATATACCGACGATGAAAATACAAACTGTCTACTAATCTTTTTTTGTAGTAACGTCTAGTTTTGTCAAACATTTTAATGCAAATATTTGGACTTGAAAGGTCATATTTGCACCCTCACAGTGTTATATGAATGTAGTGACATAAATACAAGCTTGCAAAACATTTCTCTGGAGACAGAAAATACTGTATAAATATACAAAGTGTGCCCTGCCTGTTGGAACCTGTGTTAACAATTGAGAGCCATAATTACGTTTCTCATGTCAGGGGAGAGAGCCTCCTTGATAATCAGAATTCATTATCTGGACTGTGTCAAAACACTCTTAAAGCCATAAATTATCATTCTAGTTTGCCCATGCAGACAAGGAATCTAAAAATGGGAAACATGTTCACCCTTGCTTTTTTCTCATGTTGACAATTCAAAATGTCCTTCTGAAGAAAAAAAAATCTACACTATAAAGGCCAACGGTTGTGCCCTATGTGTACACACTCAAGCACACAGCAACAGAAGTGTCCTTCAGAGCCACTGTAGACCAACAGGATGATTAGTCTTAGAATCACTTACGACCAGCAAGGCCAATTTTTGTGTCCTGTTGTAAATCTAAATGGTCGTTTGATGCATGGCGTATGTCTGCGGAATGCATAACTATAGTATTATTTGAGTTGGTGCAATATATTGCATTTACACTATGTTAAATTATAAATTATGTGGTTGTTTACATGAGCAGTATGTTTTGGCTTCTTTCTCTAGATGCAACAACCGTACCCAGTGTGCTGTGGTAGCCGGTCCAGATGTTTTCCCAGATCCTTGTCCTGGAACATACAAGTACTTGGAAGTCCAATATGAATGTGTTCCTTACAGTAAGTATGATTTTTCTGTTCTTTTATGTAAAATGCAGATTATCACTTCCAATTGTTGCTTTTGTGTGTATACCCTCAGCAATATTAGGTAAACCTGTGCATGGAAAGCCATCAACAATCGACAACGGTGTATAAATGCACTGTATCCTATTAAAAAAGGTTTAATAATAATTAATAATGTTTAATAACTTTTATGTAGGTACCCTGCGTTCAAATCCAGGTCGGTCCACCTTTGTGGAGTTTGCATGCATGAATGAATAACTAAATTTTCCTACTCTAGGGTAAATTTGCAGTAGGCCAAAATTCAAGTATCAGTGAAATGTACGCCATAAATATTAAAGCCCAAAACCCAGATCAACCACTAATAATTCATGAAAATGTATATTTGTGATGTGCTGAAAGGAAATAATGATGGTCAGTTTCTGGATGGGAAAAGTTGAAGCGAAGGAAGTATGAATAGTCAAATGATGATAGATGACCACATGATCTTTGACCAAGTGATAACAGTTTGGGAGATTATATCAACTATACAGAAACCTTCCTGTGACGTGTGTGAAACATTCTTCTTTTTTCAACACTTTCTTCCAAATCTGGGTTCCAGCTTTGGGCTCAGCAAATGTTTGGGAGTTCAAAGTACAGCCTTGTGGTTTGAAGACATCTATTTGTCCTTGATGTTTCCTGTCACATTTGAGCTTTGAGGGTTTCTCCAACGGCCCAGCTTTAACCACAACTTCTGTTTTAGTTTTATGGACCATTTGTGGAGGGATTCCATCCTTGCATTACTCTCTAGCATAAGAAATTTTAAAAGTAGCTCATACAACCCAGATGTGTTTGATTTTTGCCATATGTCAAAAAAAAAAAATGGGACAACGGGGCAACATAAGGATGGGAGATAGATGTTCTTTGTAAGAACAAAATAGTGCTGCACATAAACACAACTAAAAAATTGGAGACTATAAAATAACACAATTCAGGGGTTAAAATTCAGTTCAAAGAGTATATTGTGTGCCCCTCCAACACACTTACTATAAATATTACTATTAACATCAATAATAATGATCCAACTAGACACAGAGTCCTAAACTACGACTTTTGCAACAAAATTAAAGAAATAGTTCACTCAAATTACCCTCACTTGCTTTGAACATAGTACATATAAATCACATATTATTTTTTTCTTTATAAAGTATATTGTAAACATTTTATCACGGCAGATGTTTGGGGACCTCACATTTTTGGGATAGAACTTGGTAGTATTCGGTTGCGGTTGTAACGCATTATGTCCCCATTAATGATCCACAAATGCATCTGTGTCCTTTGAACATTTCCCAAAGTGCTTCAGATATCAGATACTTCTTTGGAGTCTTTTTCTGAGCAAGCCTTGACATCCAAGCCTGTCCAGTGGTCAAGGCAATTGCCCACTCTGAAGCATTCAATTATATCTAGCTAAACGGCCCTTGCATGGCGTCTGGAATGGCCAGCAGATTAAATAATAGGACTATCAGAGCCCTCTCTGGAGCAGATGGAAACACAACCTGATACCCTGTTAATACCTACCAAGCATTGGTGTTCTCCCCACAAATCCAAAGCTTTGAATGTGCCTGTGTGCTTGGTTTTATTTTGCTCTTCAACTTGTTCCTTCATCCATCTGCTCAACTTAATTTTTTAAGTTTTCAATGTTTAAATATTTAAGCCATAGGCTGTCAAGCATATGCCAAAGTAAAAGATGGTGCCTTAACCTCTCACCATAAAGCCATTTTAACCAATAACATATTTGGAAACAGGCATAACTAATCAAATTTGAGCCCTGTTGAGCAGCAAACATTTATGTATACTCAACATCTGTTTTTGTTTTGCAATCAATTTTAACTAAACACAATATAAACAAAAAAATCATAATATTTGTCAAGAAAAAAACTAATGATTTGTGTCCTAGGTACTTGATGGTGCAGTGGTTCTTTCGCTTGACTTTGATGCGTGCGTTGTGGGTTCAATTCCTGTTTGTGTGGTTGTGAGTCTAAATGGTCGTCCGTCCCCGAGTGTTTTCTACAACTGACTGGCGACTACTCTAGGGTGTGTTCTGCTTTTCGCCCAAACTCAGTTGGTATAGGCTACAGTTACCGTGACCCTGACAAGGATAAGCCTTGTTAAAAATGAATAACTGATTAATCTGTATCATTAGCAGAGACATTACTAATCTTCAGGCAGTATCTAATTTTTTCCTGTTTTTTGTGTTCATCAATGAAGAAGATACTAGAGTGCATGGCAGTTGTATAGTGGTTTAAATGTCATTCAGCGTCAAAATCCAAGCACATACTAATAACATTATTTTTGCTGAGAAAATCACTAGCAAGACTCACTGTCAAATGCCCTATTATGAGCCCCCGCATCAAATATTTATTAAATCAATTTTCTTTGAAAGGTGCAATAATATGTATCAGGAGATTGCAATAAAATATTCCTGTCCGAAGATCCAGCCGTTTTTGATCAAGCCACCATGCTTGACATTGACAAATCAATTTCGTCAGCGTCTTTGTTGGTGAGATACATTTTGCAAGACATTAAACAGTGAAATATCTCCAAATTGTTGCTGGAGATCAAGACGGATCAATGGAAGAGGGCTGTTTTGTGAAATACTTTTGCAGATAGTACAGGATTAATTCTCCGATATCACTGAAAGCAGCTATACTTGATACAATTGTATGAAAAAAATAAATATCAAAAACGGCACCCAGTAAACTGCAGTGCCAGGTTGCGACGCTATAAATGACAACATCACAAGCTAAGTTTGACTGACTTTCATTTTAAACCCTCAGGGCTCGCCAGAATGACACAGTCAATCCACACGATGGATTTGACACAAAAAAAATGAACTTAACACTTTTCTTGGTGGTTGAAAACATGTAGCTTTCGTCTGTCTCCTAGAGATAATCATGTGAGGGTTGCTTTCAATGTTCTTGTCACGTGTGGATGTTGAATGATCACCGTAGTTTGCATGATGATGTGTAATATCATTATCCTGCCTTTTTTGTTGTTTGTTTTGAGACATTGTTAGTGTTTTCTGGATATTCTTCTAAACCAACAATAAATGATGGTGTCAACCTTTTTGTCTTCTTAAAGAAAGCAGGGAGCCTTTCGGATCGAAGATTACATATTTGCAACAAACTCAAGCTTTTCTATCACCTAACTTCCAACAAGTAATCACAAAAAAACCCATGTCCATGAATTAACTTGGATAAAAATCCCTTTACAATCTGAATGTAATATATATATATATATATATATATATATATATATATATATATATATATATATATATATATATATATATAGATATATATATATGCTGGCGAAGGCTAGTTGACTAAATCTACTTCCTCAACAATGGGTATATCAACTGTTTTCACATCATTCAGATATGGCGAAAATCCCAAGGAACCATTTTCAATTCCATTTTGGTTACCATTAAAACAGTGATTGTCACAAAAGAAACCTTTTGATCACAAACTAACACACTGCCGCTCCTGATGCCACCCTGATGATGCAACTAGTTTTACTTTAGTTGATTCAGGAAAAAAAATAATCGTTAAATTCTATCCAATCAATTTTTATTTTAACAACCAGTTAACTGACAATAGCCACCTGATGGTGTAGTGGTTTATTCCCCCGACTTTGGTGCGGGCAACATGGGCTCAAGCCTGGCTTGATGACGGTGTGATTGTGAGTTGTTAATTGTTGTCCGAAGTCAGCTGCGATAGACTCTGGATCCCCGCACCCTTAACCAGGATAATTAGTGTTGTAAATGAATGAATAAATAAATGCTTGATTAAATTCACTAAATGATTACCACCCATATCCTTTTTTATCGCTAAACATTTAAAATGACTGACTGCTCGGTGGACACAGGCTTAACTGCTTATACTCAAAGCTGTAGCAAGGGAGTATGTAACCTGCCCCATGTTCAAAAGTAGTGAAAGTGCTTCATTTGCAGTGTGTGAACACTTGACCTCTAGCGCTCACCTCTGAAACCATCTGGTGATAATCAGAGCTTGATTATGAGCGTTGTTCCAATGAGATGCCACTTCACGCAACCGTTCCCTGGGCATAGCGGTACATGTACGCATCTCTCTGCGGATACTGTGAGAAAATCTCAATGAGGGTTGTAAAACAGGTAATTACATTATTCATGGTCGAGTTTTCAGGAAAATTTGTGAAATCATCCCAACCTCTCTTTTTGGCTTAAAGTACTTCAACAGCAGCTCATTGGTCTCAGCTGCTCTGCTGGATTTTGGCCTTTCTCCAGAGCTAAAATCAAGTACTCGCTCTCTCTCGCTCTCTCTCTTTGTGGGCTCTGTAATTCCCCAGCATTCTGTGGTATGAATGTTTGACATTTGCATGTCAAACTAGTCAGAAAGCTTTGGCTGCCAACGTCTATATACAATACTGACTGGAGGCAATACTGGCCCTCTAAAAGGTCTTTAGATCAGCCTACATTTGGAGAAAATACTGCTCCTTTGCAACACCCATGCATGATATGCTTAATCTCAGCTATCCTACTTGAAGCACCCATTTAATAATATCATTTTTTTATAATAAGCACAAGCTATCGTGCCTATCCATTTTCACATCATCACACACTGCCTGTACAATTGAAGTTATGAAGCAATTAGCCTACTACCGTATTTAGTTTATTCATCAAAAAATAAAATCCAGTGATATGTTATGCAATACCCCCACTTTCTATTTCAGACAATAGTGATCGTTGCGGAAGGAAAGCTAATTAAAAGATAAAATCACCTTTTTGTCTGTCCAATTAAAGAATTGTGTCAAATTAGACCCTTGGAAGAACTCCATCATGACGACATGAGAAGGCCTATTTAGTTGGGCGCATGTCTGCACGTGCATGCACGTGTATTTTCTTGAGAAGGCAAGACAAGATGGAAAAGGAATGAAAGGAACAGAAGGAGAGCGAAAGAGGCAGACTGACAGCCGGAACAGCGATAGAGAGAAATAGGTTAGACGAGGCCAGCAGACAAAGAGCAGAAATAGGGAATTAACTGATAAAAGATGTGTAGAGGGGTGGACAGGCCCTAGAATGGAGGAACTAGTTTAAAATCAGGGAATAAAATGGCAGAATGTCAGGTGAGGATGACAGGCCGAGAAACGAAATAAGATAATAATGAAGTAAGACAAAAAAAAGTGCCCGTAATTGACCTTGGGCTACAGCAGGCTGATTAGAGATTAGAGATAATCGCGGTAAGGCTTCTATCACCATTCTTCAGCAGGACACACACACAACACGCAAATGCATGCACACGTGTGCCCCGCGGTGACACACAAATTACATGCACATATAGACACATACACTACGATTCTGCCTAGTCCGACACATCCTTAATAAACCATAGATTTTCAATAAAAATGCTAATTATCATTTTATCTCTGAAAAGTAAGGTGAGCATAACAGTATGTGTGGGTGGGTGTTTGCAAAGAGAAAAGAGGAATGGGAAAGAATAAATAAAGCAAGCAGTTATTTTAAGCAAGACCATTCTCGAGACTATGAATTATTACAATATATCGCAGGTATTAGGCCAATTGATCAACAATCAAATGCACTGACAAACACATGAACACAATTTTATGAAAAATATACATTATTTTTACAACAAAAAAAAATTATTACATAAAATGGTCCTCATTTTGCATTTAACCTTGAAAAACCCTCAAAATCTCAATCTACATAGCCAGTCTGCTTTGCTCTGAAAATACACATCTGAAATGGGAAGTGATTCATCTGAGATGTTTACCGCCTCCCTATGTTTTGTGCAATGCGATGCTAAAATTATCATCACAATCTTACTTTCACACTGTCTCTCTCCCCCAGACACACCCACAGAACCCCTACACTTGTTTTAAATTAAACACAACCTCATAACAGAGACTGCTTATCAGGAGTTGTGCCTAAACTCACAGTTGCAAGGCATTTTTCATCAGCTAACTATTAAATGATCATGTGGTTGGATTTCTATATTGTTTTTTTTGTGCTGATACATTTTGATTTAAATTATTAAACAATGTTTAGGCAAATATAGAACTGCACTGCCCATGTGCCCAAAAATGTGACCAAAGTCCTTCCCAATGTTTTATCTTTGAAAGTATTATCTGTGCCACCTCTCCTATGCTGCTCCTTGGGGGGGTCAAGAGGGTGGGGGTGTCAATTTCATTCAGTAGGTAGCTAACAGTCTTGAAAGACAGAAGGGGAACTGCTTGCAGGATTAGGTTACTGCTATGTTCACAAGCAACTCAAACACCCTAAGGACCAAAGTGGAATGGGTTTCATATGTTTTAAAGGCTCTGAGCAAGTGTGCACATTTCACTGAGGGGGCGACGTGAATAACCCTCAGCCAAAGCGAGCTCTGAGGAGAGCGCTTTGAATATAATAGAGAGGGAATTGGGTGTTGGAATTGGAGCAAAGCAGCACAATCAGCATGGTCCCACACATCTGCACAATCATACACAAGAGTCACAGTGTGAAGGTGACGAACAGAAAGCATTAGCTCACCCGCCGAGAAGCACACAACCTTTTTAATCCTTCAATATCAGTTGGTGCACGGAAATGGAATACCAATAATCACATCAGTTTGGAGGTTTCTTTTCCTCTGTTGATATTAGATACATTAAAAGCTTACTTCCTCGGGCTATTTCATAATCATGCATTGGTTATTCTGTACTACTAGAAATAAAACCAGTTCAAGGCGGCAAATATATTCAAAATGTGTCCTCTAATTGATGCTGTTATTTAATTAGGTGCCTGTCCTCAAGCCAATTCCCTTTAAACAAATATAAGTTCTTATATAAATTGAAAATTCAATTTCTCCACCTAAGACAAAAAGATTTCGAATTTGCTTTAAAATCATTACTATATGAACATAAAAGTGCATGAGTTCAACATCTAACTCTTCAGAATGATTTGAAGTTTCTCCTTACGATTAAGCTTCCATTGCTTGACTGAAGTGAAAACAAAGAGTAATGTTGCAGATGCATACTCATGTATTCTTTTTAACTGAACAGTCAAACCCACGTTCAAAATGGAAATTCACAAAAGAAAAAGTGGCTATCTCTATACAAACAACTTGATAAATGGTGAACTTATACCAACAAAAAGTGGTGGTTTTTGATACTGGAACAGATTAATGCAATTTAAATGGATCTCAAATGGGAAAACGTGATTTTTTTTTATGTAGGACTTGATTTAGTTTTAAGCTTGATCACTGATATTAACAAGAACCAAAATAATAATAATAATTCAACCTAAAGACCTGAATAGAAACTGGGGATATATCAGTCACATCCTATTATTATTGTGATTTTGTAATATTCTCTGTTTATCCAGGAATAGATGGGGATAGATAATAAATTAGACCACCACCCTTGTGGAGGCATTTTTACGTAGGCAAGTTCTTCTCTAAGGATGTGTACTTAAAAAAACACGGTGTTGTGCTGCTGAGTTTTTAAACATATCTCTTAAATGTGTAAGATTAACATTTGAAACAGCTTTCAGTTAACTTTCAGGTTATAGCACAACTGCCTTCTTCATTTATAATTGCATTAATCATTTCTTATAGAGAGAATCCTTGCACTTTCACAAGGTTAAGATGAAATATGAACACAATTATGAAGATCAGAGATTTTATTATCGTGATTTGCTTATTATTGCATCGTTAATCAATCTTTGTCCTCTCTCCCTTTCTCTTTATTTCCCCTGTCTTTTCCTATTCCTTGAACTTTCGACAATGACTCCGGCAGAGGTCGAACAAAAAGGTAACCCAACCATACACATTGCTTGTTCCTCAATCAAATTGTATGCCCTAAACTCAACATCCATTCATCTCATTGTCATTGTGGTTATAATAAGTCAGCTTGATTTCAGTCTGTTAAGGCCATTTAGAGATATTGGTTCTCATTAACGCCCCGGTGGAGCGAGTGGTTAGCGCGTTGTTAGCGCGTCGGCCTCACAGCTCTGTGGTCCTGGGTTCAAATCCAGGTCACATCCACCTGTGTGGAGTTTGAATGTTCTCCCCGGGCTTGTGGGGGTTTCCTCCGGGTACTCCGTTTTCCTCCCACATTCCAAAAACATGCATGGTAGGCTGATTGAACACTCTAAATTGCGCCTTGGTATGGGTGTGAGTGTGCATGGTTGTCCGTCTCCTTGTGCCCCGCAATCGGCTGGCCACCGATACATGATGTTTCCCGCCTGAGGCGCGGAGTCAGCTGGGATAGGCTCCAGCACACCCCGCGACCCTAATGAGGATAAAGCAGTTCAGAAAATGAGATGAGATGAGGTTCTCATTAAAATATACTTCGTATTCTTCCATGGGTCCCGGTTGGAATGGCACCTTTTAAAGCACTCCAAGGGTCATACACACGTTTATATTCAGCCAATCAGTATATGATTGCTTTGACATTTATTATTTCATGTTTCTTCTGGTGTGATATGAAAATGACACAAGTGCTTTAAGTACCCAATCAAGTTCCCAAGTTCAATTAATGTTCCCAGACTCTTAGAGACTGAATGATTGGAAATCTTATTATAAAGAAGTGGAAACCAACAAGGAATTTCTAACATTTTTGTGTCTTTTAAAAAAATACCATACACTGTGTAGTAAAGGGGAAGCATTGCAGTTAAATTGCCGAAGTCCCTGACCATATCTCCCACAATGCTCATAAATTATGACCTCGGTATTTCACGATGGGAATACCAAACACTGAGAGGAAAATTAATTGTAACAATTGCAGAAGCAGCAGGGGAAAAACTAGACAGAAAGAGAGAGGCGGAAAGAAAGACTTGCAACTAATGAGGATATGGGATGGGAAGGAAAGTGGGACTCAGAAAAGAGGGGGTGGGCAAGTGTGCCCATTTTGTCTTAGCTACAATATGTTGGCATTAACTGTTGCTCTGTTCTGCAATCATACTTTCTCATCAGAACACAATCTCAGCTGAGTTGAAAAGCAATGTAAAATTAATGTACTTGTTAGGGAAAAAGTCAGGGTAGTTGCTGTTTTACATTTTTATGCGTCCATAAAAAGCCCCTAAAGTAAAATTTGTGTTATTCATTCTTTAGTGTTTCTGTGCCCTGGAATACTGCGAGGAGTATACCAAAGTGAACATCTATTTGAGTCTGACCACCAATCTGGCGCTTGGTGCAAGGACCCACTGCAGGCCTCAGACAAGATTTACTACATGCCCTGGACACCATACCGCACAGACACACTGACTGAGTACTCATCCAAGGAAGACTTCATTGCAGGCCGGCCAACAACTACATACAAACTGCCACATCGTGTTGACGGCACTGGCTTTGTCGTGTATGATGGTGCACTGTTCTTTAACAAAGAGCGCACCCGCAACATTGTTAAATTTGATCTCCGGACACGCATCAAAAGCGGTGAGGCCATCATTGCAAATGCTAACTATCATGACACATCCCCTTACCGCTGGGGTGGTAAGTCTGATATTGACTTGGCGGTGGACGAAAATGGACTATGGGTGATCTATGCAACCGAGCAAAACAACGGGCGCGTTGTGGTGAGCCAGCTAAACCCTTACACTTTACGTATCGAAGGCTCCTGGGACACCAGCTACGACAAACGCTCTGCTTCCAATGCTTTCATGATCTGCGGTGTCCTGTATGTTGTCAAGACGGTCTATGAAGATGATGACAACGAAGGGACAGGAAACAAGATTGATTACATGTACAACACGGACAAGAACAAGGAGACGATCCTTAACATTCCGTTCCCAAACTCATATCAATACATCGCTGCAGTGGATTACAACCCAAGAGACAACCTCCTCTACGTGTGGAATAACTATCACGTGGTCAAGTACTCACTCGACTTCGGCAACAATGGTGAGTTCTTAATCCAAACCCTTCCACTTTCTTTCCTTCTGCAGATGCTTTTAGCTTTGTTCAAGCGATAAGAGAACCGAGTCCTTGAGAAGTCATATTTTTTTTATTCTCCTTTAACATTATCAGTACTTTGAAATGTGTGTAATTGCAACTATTTTACTCCCAAGTCCTTATTCTGTTGTGGCATATGGGATCCTCAGACTCATTCATCTCATGCCAAAAATTAAATCCGAAAAATACCATAAGGGAGATATAAAATTCCCATCTGTGCTTTCATAGTTCCTAATTATGATGCCCCCATTGTCCCACAAACATTCATACTATCTGGATTTTTAGTGATTAGGGGACAAAAATGAATAGGGTTATGCTGGCGGTATTCCTTACTTTGATGCTAGTTGAAAGAAAATATTGCATCTGTTTGGTTGATCTTTCTGTACTAAACAAGCCTCATGGAAAAAAAATCTCAATAAATCAAAAATACCTGATTATTAGCCATGATTATCCAAAGGTAAAAAATAGCCCATTGTCTGAGAGGCCCAGGAAATGAGTGATGATGATAACAACTATTTAGCACACAAAAATATAAAATTTACCAAAATAATAATTAATCTTAGAGATTACAGTGAAAGCATTCAGTGAATACAAAAGTAATGTTCTCCAAGGATTTGAATACACTTACCCAAAACTTTTGAAATTGACGAACAGGAAGATTTATGTTAAAAGTAGACAGCAACAATAAATGCAATTTTGTATTTAGCATAATGTCAGAATACAGTTGTGGTTCAAGAGATTTTAGCCTCTTTCTAATGGTAGTGGAAAGTGCTCTTTCATGTTATTGTGTAATGTTCTCTAGGCAATAGTTAACCTTGCGATATAAATGGGAAATTATGATTTACTGGTGCCAACATACAAGCATGCGAAGAAGCACAATGGCTTGTGTCATTCTTTGCAGTAATTAATTTTCCTGTTCATGTCTATTACAATGTTATCGTCAAATTTTATTTTAATTCGTATTCAATTTTTATTTTATTTTCCTTTGCAGGGCTTTGTTTTTGTATTCTATTTAGTTGTTTTCTTCTTTACACCAGACTCATTTGACAATCAGCCACCTACGCATAATGCATTGTGTTGGGCTCTGGTGTGGGAAGAGGTTCAATCTCTGTTGGTTCAAAGTCTAGCTCACACAATAAATAAGCAAATATTCCGTTATCTTCTTTTAAATATTTATGAACTTGTTTCTTGTTTAATCAGATGTACAATCAAGACTAATGCACCAGGGTGTTATGTTAGAGTATAAGATTCAACTGTGGTCCAGATGAAAGATCACTTTCTACTGTATATGTAGTATATATGTTTCAGGCAACTTTTGCTTCTCTCAACATAGTGTAAACACTGATACTGCCTAAGCCTAAAGCCAAAAGGACTATTTTACAGGTGTAATCTTCTTATAACATGATCAATGGAGTCTTCAAGACAGTCCGTTTGCCTTATTAAATGATTTGTGAAACAGTATCGGCTAGTATCGGCTTTTATATGCATTTAAGAGGTGCAAGGCAGTAAATTACAGACAGGAGTAGCATCAAACTTGGTTTAAACCGATAAGTGCAGTACCCTACAATATGTGATCGTATGCCTCGCACTTCTGTGATATAGTTATCCTATTGCCTCCCTATTCATGATTACGCAGCATGCATCTTTAGTGGCGTACACTTGAGTGTAATCACTGTCATAATGGAGCTCTGAGTGTGTCAGGAGGCTCTAAAAAGAAGATCAATGGGCATTCAATGTGGCGAATGACCTCCAATGTGCATCAACAAGCCAGACTGCTGACCAGCGAGAGATAAATACATACAATCAATGTGGCCCTGCTGCTTCACTCTGTGCCTCCCTTGATGCCATCGCTCAATAAAGACAAGGAATAAATTAGCTACCTCAACTGCATGATTTTCTCATTGTGGAGAAAATTAAGTGACAAGTAAGCCTTTAAGATCCCACAAAGGTGCTGCATTAGAGTCTCAATTCGACACAAATATATGTTTGTATGGAACACTCTACCAAACAACTGCCACTAAAACAAAGTGATGTAGACTAATAAGGATAGACCAAACATTCATAATGATAATCATCTAAGTCTAAATGGTGTGTTTCATTGTTAGTAGATATGAGAGAGGAAAATGATTGAAGATAGAATGCAAAAGCTGATGGCTGAATGTCAACAAATAACCACAGTTTATAATAGCTGTTTGTCCATTGGAAAGTATACTCACTTTCCACATTTAGTCAAATGAGCAGTTCAAATTTCCTATTTGTCCCATTCAGTGCTCTCTCTCTTTCTCTTTCTCTCACTTAACTTCATGTGATTGGAGATATCTTGCCCTTATCATCTCCTTGATGCATTCTTTGCGCAAAAACGTCTCAACGCTTGCATGTATGCATTGTAAACAAGAGGGAAAGAAACTCTAGAAAGAGATTCGGTGATGCTTCCAACAGGTTGATGAATGTGGTGCCCATTTAAGCCTTTTAGATCCATGCTATTAAAATCAATTGCAGGATGTAATTTTAGAAGACACAATCAGAATATTTTTGTTGTTGTTGTTGTTTTTACGGCAAAACTGAACAGGAATATTCATTCATTCATATCATATGTTAAGGCACAAATACATCGATGGTTTTCTTGAAAATATCAGGACACTGGCAAATAATGGGTCATTTGGTAATGCATTGTTGGCATTCATTCACATAGGCAATTTTATTCCTCCATCCATTTAAACCAGACAAATATAAGTGCACGCATAAGAGCCTATCTTTGGCCCACTTAATCGACCCCAATGTGCAAAATAACGTAGCACAACCATGCCAACTCTGTTCATAATCTGAAGTCAGTTGACACAAAGATACAGCACAAAGAGCGGAGTTCCGTTCACCACATTTGTCAGCGTTTCTTTTGCCGTGACGGAAGATGAAACACTATTACTTTTCTGAACAACATATCAGCAGCTGAGAAATAATATTTCATTTGGTACTGCATTGTCAGCATCCACAAAGATGATATTATTTCTCTAACCATTTCAATTACCGAGCAACATATGTACACGCGTAAAGACACTATCTTCACCCCCTTTAATGAACCCACAGGCTGAACAATGTAGCAGCATCATAAAAACTCTGTTTTTATTCCAATTTTAAATTTACCATACATGAAATATATATATACCATATTACCCAAAAATAGATCACCTTTGCACATGGTCCATAAGGCCCTTGGCACACCTCGATCGAGAGTGTAGCAGGGAAATGATGGTCCATATCTGTTTCCCCGAGAGGTGTATCGGGCGGGTAAAAATTGTGGAAAGATCCATTGGTCATCGAACTTTGTTTTAGTTTTCTACATTGTTTGTCAGCAATTCCAATGCATATTTTTTGTGTTGGTTCAGACTTTGTCATGACTCTTGAGATTCGGAGCAAGATTTTTTTTGTGCTCTGTTGGTACACAACATTATTAATTCCTACTGTCAATGTAGGAGCAACCTTAGTTTACGTAGCCTACAGAGTTGTGGGAAGCTGGACAAAGACAAATAATAAATTTTGTAATTGGCTGACGAAAGGTTGGACATCACAGAAGAACTTTTCGAGGCTGTCAATTGACTTTTAAATGTGAAAATCTCTGTTTAACATTTGAGAAATGTGATATTTGTACTCAGAAAAAAAATCATGTTTTGGGGGGTTTATTTACTACTAGAGAGAACAACGGAGAAAAGGGAACTTATTAACAAATTATCAATTTCTCACCATATCTCACCAGACCAAAGGTGACTATAAAGATGTTACTTTCATTCATTAATAGGTATGAATTCATACACCATTTAAGGAAGAAAACCTCTATTCACTCAAATACAAGTGACAACTCGTTAAAATAATGTTGTTATAAATCTTTTGATTAAGATACCTGAAATTCCAATAAAATCAGTAGATGAGAATAAGTTTGTCAGGTGGTAATTCTGACCCTATTTGGCAGCACTGAATTCCCAACATGTTTATATGGCACTTAATCTTATTGAAACACCCATTTTTAGGAACCGTTGAGCATGCCTCATTTCTTCCAAAGAGGTAAATTATCCCTAAAATCATAATAGTTTTTGTTGTTGGTATTTAACAAATGTTGAAGATGAAAATAAATCAATGAAATTATGTGTTCACACTGCCAGTTAATGGTAGAGTCTACAACTCTTGGAGTATGTGTGAACTAAAAATAATTACCTTTTTTGATATTGGGAGGTAATAATAGCAAAAAGATAACAGCTTAATCATTACCAATACAATTTACAAACATAATTAATAATTTGAGTCCACTGCGCCACCAATGCCTTGTAGATTTTGACACTTAAAATCAATAAATATATTAGAAAAGAATATGAATATGCTAGTAACCATCTGGTAGTATCAAAGCTCAGTAAAAATACATAAATAAAATAAACAACACCAAAAAATATTTAATATATCTATAAGAATCAGACTTTGAATATCACAGGCTAGGCAAAATTTGACACGTAAATACCCTAGGTAATGCACCAGATTGATGCAGCAGGCAGTGGGACTTTTGGCTGTTTGAAATGTATTTTCTTTTCTTACACTTAGCACTTGAGAAAAAAAGTGAACTGCCTCGTTTTATTTCGTCCCACGTCTGTTTGTGTTTAGTCTTTGTCTGTTGAGTTCCCCATTCTCTCACTCGTCATCGTGCACACAAATGCTTACAATGGCAGGAATCTCAACATTTCCCCTTCCCTCATTCATATATCTTTCTTGCAGTCAGCTCTGTTTTTTTTCATTGTCTTTGTGCCTTATCGCTCCCTCAATCTGCCCTCTTTGTCTTTTCCCAGCTCTTTTTCGAATCTCATCATGAACATTGTGTATGAACATATAAAGTTTAAGTCACTTCTCAAACATTGCCCTCCCAAACATTCCCATGCAAACTCACAACTGTTTATGGACTTGTTTCATCATATCTTCTAACATGCATATTATAGAGTACCAAGCCTACGCAAGCAGCATGGCGCAGATGAAATGTTTGAATAATTTAACACATCCAGTCTGCCTTGCTTTGCGCTTTGGAAGTTTTTTTTTCCCTCGGTCTTGTTTCTCCCAAACAAAGTTGCATCCTGCCTTACGTTCTCACGGTGATCTTTTCGATTTAAGGCCAGCAGAAAGAAATGGTTTACACGGAATACACTTTTAAAATAACAGGCAATAGGGATGCAGGTGCTTACGGAATTTGCATTGAATGAGTTTCTGTCCTTATTTGCCCGAATAGTTAATTTACTGATGGCTTCATTTTTTAAAATGTATTTATTATTATATATTTTACTTTAAGGCAGCTAATTTTCAGTAACAAAAATAGTGAGTTGTTTAAAGAACAAACACGAAGCCTAACAAGCACCATTCCCTGATGTACAATCGCCAAACTGAAACTCCTAAATCATAGAAAGCAACCTAAATGTGCAGTCATGTCATTGTTTTTAATAAATGACCATATGGGGATGAACTCGACTTGGCCCTTCTCACTCTGTCAGTTAGCGGAAATTTAAAAGTTCACCTTTCAACCCCTAATGGTTGAGATCACAGTGTCCCATTTCCTTGGGAAGTCAAGCATAGAGTAGCTATTGTCTTAACCCTTTGCCATTTATTTACTCCTATGTGTCCTGTCCTCTCCCCTCTTCTTGCCTATCTCACCTCACCTCTCCTCCCTTGCTTTCCCTCTTCCCCTGCTTTCCCTCTCCGGCATCTCAGCTCACCTGTTGGTCTTTTCTCACCTCCTACCCTTAACCCCTCCTCTTCACTTCTTCCTGATTGCAATCAGCCGACGGGTATAAGCTTGGCAGGAAATGTTGGAAACAAGCATAAGTTGAGAGAATAATGGTGGTTTATGGCCAGCATTTAGAAGCCTCTTTCACCACATCCTTGATTACTGGGGGCCTCAGCACACACCAGTTTTTGAATGTATGTGCCGTTGTGTCCTTGAGCGGCTACTGCTAACTTATTTTTCATTCTAAATGTTCTACATGTGTATAGAGATGGGGGGTGTACATTTTAAGTGATAAATCATAAAATGAGGACATTTCTGAAATCTAAACTTTATCAATTTACAAAGTGTGATATCACAATCTCACACCTTCATTCTGCCGCTCTCACTTCTCTCCTAAGAGGCCTTATCTACACTTGCTCTCCTCTCATATCCTCCTCGTGTATCCATTCTTTCTTTCACAGTTTTTACTCTAAACTAGTCTCATCTCATCCTCTGCTAAACATATTACAACACAGCCTCCTCACCAGAGACTTCTTTTTATGGTCTGGAACACCTGTACTTTGCCTGAAGCGTGCCCTTATTGATTGTAAAGTCCCTGCCAAGGACGTCTACGTGCATTTGGCTTCCATGCTGCCTCTCCATCTAGCAGGCGGTCAGCACCAAATTAGGCTGCCATCCAAAACACCAGGGTAGAAGGGAAGCCCACCATTTGGAAAAAAAGTGATACACAAATAACAGCTTGTGAAAAATGCAAAAGCATACAACTGATAATTCTCATAAGACTTTTCCTTTGGACAAAAAGTGGGCCTCAAACCACAGCTGACCTCACTATATCTAGCTTATGCAACTAAAAATGCAATACAGGCTGGATATGCTCCGAAGATGCAATTAATCAATTAAATGTGCATACAAAATTAGCAGTCGAACTTGTCAAGACGTGCCAGCCATTTGGATGGAGGCTTTATTAGCTGAGGTGGCTTTCTATCTCTAAAATATCACTGCTTTGAAGTGCTCTATTCTGTCTTATCAGCAAGCTTGAACCACTCGCCACAAGCTGGATCTGCTTGTGCATGTGTGTGTGTGTGCCAGCCTTAGAGACATTGTGTTATCGCAGTATGCAGCCCTGTCCAATGTTTGGGCTACCATGCAGCTTCGAATACTTTGTATCCTCCAGTTAGATTATCGTTTTGCCTTGGAAGCGTCCCTACTCACTCTTCAAGTGGTCTTTATGCATGTGTCTTTGAGTGCATGGATGTGCTTTTTTGCACGTTTGTCAGAAAGAATAGGGGAACTATACCACACGTTTGTTTAAGGATGCTGCATATTGTCAAGCTCATAACACCATTATTCTCACACTGACTTCCTGTGATTCTACTCAAATTTTGTCACTCTGCGGGCATCATGCCAGGCTTTTTTGTCTTCCCCGTTTGCCTTCCTCCTAAGCCTTTTGGTCTTGACGTTTTACAGGCCCTTTGTTTATTAACTGAAAAGTCAACACGAGCACATAGAGTCTAGTAGCCGCATGAAGCGACACGTCTGTCTCCATGTTGGAGGGTGGCATGCTTTCTTTCTGGGATGTGTTTGGTGCATGGGGGAAGGTGGGGCTTCTGGCGTGATTTAAAAAAAAAATTGCCTATTTTTTCTAAATTAATTAGTTCCAGGAGTGAATTTTTTGTAGGTAGAGACATATTTTACATTGATTTAGCATAATTCTTTCCACGATATTTGATACTACCCCTAAAATTTAAAAAAAGAAACCTCATTGTTAAATGTTGTGTCAAACAAGTTTTCCAATGACAGTCTTTTTTAAAAATAGGATGAAAATTAAAAAACTTTAAATGTGGTTGTGACTAATAAATAAATGAATTAAGGAAAACTTATAATTAGCTCACAAGGACTTTGCATTAAGATGTTTGTTATCAATTGGATTATTCTTTTTAAAGAGGTTAGATAGGTTTTAAAGAATCTGAACTTTAATACTTTTAATACTTAATTATGTTCAATAATTAAATACTTTTTAAAGAGGATTACATTAAAAAACATTTTACCATCTTTGTAATATTGAGCAAAATTAGTCAATTGAGCAGGTTTTATATTTGAGTGATAGAAATGTATCATTCTAATGCTTTCTTTGCAATATTAAATATAGAGCAAAGCAAATTCACCACTTGAACAACACATTTTTGCCATTCCTCAAGTAGTTAAGGCTAAATGGGTGTGAGATATGCCTGTCGCCTTGAGTCGAATGCATTCACCTTTCCTTCATTGAGCGTTCATGCCACAGTTATGTCATCTTATTTTAATTCAATGCAGTTTCTCTAAAAGCATTTTAAGTGACATTAATGCATTGCACTTGCAAGGTATGTTATCAGAAAAGAGATGTGTGAAAGTGAACAAATGGAATGGATATTATATAGTGTACTTCAACAACTAGAATTGAGACTGGGGAGAATTAAAGGGTGAGCAAGAAATTTGAGAGTGAGCAATCAAGTCAGAAAATGTCAGGTGCAAAATGTCAAGAGAGCAGCAGAGGAAAAGAAAAGACAGAGATTCTGTGGCCCCTTGCCTATGATGCTAGCGGGCTTTTATGATGCCTCACCCCAAGCTGCCAGCCCTGTGTCTTCTGCCTTGTACTCAAATGGCAGTAGACATCACACACAAACACATTCACACCATTACTGTTGTGGCAAGACTCCTAATCACAACCACACACACTTTTTCCCCTCAAGAGTACACACACAAACAGATTGACAGTTTCTCCCTAGGCCACTGCTGCCACACGTGATGGATGGCAATGTTCCGTGGAGAATGTGCAATGCAGGACCAACAATAATTCAGGAACTGCACTGTTTAGGTTATGCAGAGAATAAATGTAGAGAATGTACAGCAGGATGTTTCACGGCTGTCATTCAAGCAGTTGAGTTAGGGAGAGGCACAGAGGGAAGGTGGTTTTCATTAAAGTCCACAGGAAGGGTCAACTTCAGGTCACAATGAATAATATAGACAAGCCCTTCATTGCAAATACCCACAAAGGCTCAGTGCTCAGTCCACATATTCTTTTATACACACCCAAAGGACTCTGTAAATACTGACAAATCAATAATAAGAAGCATAGCAGCAGAAGGGTTCCAGGATGACCTCACGCAGATTTCTTCAAATAAAGCTTTTTTAGCCTAGTGATTACACCTGCAAACATGACAAACCGTATCATAAAAAGACACTAGTTGGTTTCATTGTGGTATAATTTCTGATTCTCCTAAACACTTTCACTCACCAAAGTTTTTGGACATGCGTCTTATTCAGACCCTATATTCCAATGCCATTTAAATCTATATTAGTCAAAAAGAGGATGTGTTGGACCGGCGAGCACCAAAGTTGCTGCAGACCACATTTTCAGATTACAAAACATATGCGAAATGTGCTGTAGTGTCATGAAAGAACAGATTTTCCAGCAGAAATGAAACGGGCAATTAATGAAAATCGGGCCAACTTAATTGGAATTAAGAAGATTTTTGCTGGCTGCAGCCAAGTAGTACACTATATTTGGCTAAAGGATGCAAAATATCAAAACTCAATTCCACACAATTAACAAAATACTTAAAATCCAAGATCCATGATAAATAAAAAAGTCAAAATAACAGTGATGCACTCCCGAGTTCTGTTTGAAAGCTTTTTTAATTAAAGATGTGAGGTTGGGCTCTGGATGGGCCGCCATGACGGCGATGTGTAAATATTTCCCTTTATCTAACACTCTATAATGCATTATTGATTTGCACCACACGGACCTAGAGCAGCAAGTTCAGACACAAGCTGCGAAAGTATGTACTTTCGGAGACGCTGCTCATCAAGTACTCTACTCATTCCATTCTTTTTACTCATGTCATCTCATATATTACTTCTTTATTCCTGACCTTATTATGAATAGTTAAGATTATTTTACAATTAAATATTGACACAAAATGTTTCAGAACCATTAAGGGAATATGTTACTTCCTACAATATCACTATGGCATGAATCATAAATGCAGCACTATAGCGTAACAGTGTTATTTGGCGTCTTACGCCATGCCACGCATTTCTAGTACTAAACAATAATTAACTTTGCATTTTGCAAGGATACACAGTATATATTAAAAGTAAATTGGGATTTCTATTCTGTAATTACTATCATCATGGTATTTTATAAAATAATTCCTCCATTGTGGATTAAAAGAATTTAGTCTCTGTTGCTCACCATTTGTAGTCATTTAATTTATTTCATCATATTTTGTACTAGAAATTGAACATATATCAAACACAGTAATTACACAGTTTAGATGTAGGGTATCAACCTCATTTTATTCACAGGCTATCCCTTGGTTATGGCTTTACCAAAACGGATAGTATGACTGATATAGCTCATATTTTTGGATAGGCTCCAGCACCTCCGTAATCCTAATGATATGGCTTTGCAAGCCACATGAAATTATGGGTCAAGCCAGCTCTGGCCCCTGGTCTTGATGTTTACACCTGTACTTTAGATTGTGTGCATAGTTTGAAAAACTAATGACCTGGGCGAACTGCATCTTCAGCTCATTGAACATAATCTTTCCCTTTCTGTTTCCTACATAGATTTCCGTCCGCCCATCATCCCCCCTAACAGAGGAGGAGGGGGCACAATCGGAGGGGGCTCCTCATCCTCAACCAGTCGTTCAACCACCACTCGTTCACCATCCTATTATACCACCCTGCGCCCTCTCCTCACAACTCCAGGACAGCGTTACCGAACCACCACAACAGTTCGCCAGCCTAACATAAATAATGGTGGCGGTTCACCATCTGGCGCAAATCAAAATCAGATCCCAGACACAAACCGCAAAAGCGGGGAACGTTATCCACCTGTGCAGGTCCCTCCAGCGGCACCACAGCCCCCAGTTTTGCCTCCCCAAGATTTCTGTAGTGCCAAAGTGATGGCTGATATTTCATGGCCCCGCACCCAGCAAGGCCAACTCGCCAAGCAGCCGTGCCCAGTTGGGACACTTGGTAAGAAACGCTGAGGAATGATGTCACTGTGTGAAATCTTATGTCAAAGGTTCCTTCGACTAATTAACATTGTGTTCACTAATGAGGATTTTTCTGCCCTTTTGGGAGAAGGTTAGAATGTCCAAAGAATGTATCAGGCAATAAAGTTAAACTCCTATTGGCGGTCAAGAATTTTAAGAGTTCATAATCATATCCTTAAAAGGGAAGAACCACTATTTTTTACAGTAATTCCGTTTGTCGCCTCGCAGCACACAAGTACTTAATTCCATGGGAATTGTTGTTCATGTTAATTTGCTTATATGACAAAGACCTCCCTGTAGGCACCACATGAAGTGTTCAAGTCATTCAGTGAATGTCAGCGCTGTCTCAATTTATTAATTTTACTGATCTTTACAGGCGTGGCCACATACATGTGCAGGGCCCATCTTGGCTACTGGGATCCTCAAGGACCTGATCTCAGCAACTGCACGTCACCTTGGGTCAACCATATCATGCAAAAGGTAAATGGTGATGTTCTGTTCCTGCCTTTGGGAGCAAATGTGGTATGATAGTTTCCCATAGCGATATTTCCCACATAGAGGTAAAGGAACCACAGCAAGTGATGTATCCATCTCTTTGTTAACCTACCAAATGACGCAAAACACAAAAGAACGCATATTTCTGCAGGTTTTGAAAAACCGACACTGTTTTTGTGTTTTTTCTCTTAGAGATGAAAGTATGGCTAAAATGTCTCATCTCATTTTCTGAACTGCTTTATCCTCGCCAGGGTCGCGGGGGGTGCTTTACAGATTTTGGTAATGGAAAATTGACAGGAACAATTTTGTCTTATAAATTTTTGTGAAGCTTAAGACGAGGTTATTTAGAATGGTAAAAAGTGTCTGACTGTCTTGTAAAAATTCAACCTGGATTTTTTTTATTCCTATTCACCTGCCAAACAAGATTTTTCAAAGTCCAAACCAATCAGCTTGCTTGCGATTACAGAGGTTCCACTGTAAAATGTATTTACCATAACATTGCCCTAGTGAAAGCTGCACGAAATGTTCTATGAATAAATCTTTTTTTTCTGTGTACTTTAGTGAACTACCCCTATTTTGCTTTTTCCTCTTGTCCATATTTGCATTAAACTTGTCAAGGAACTTTTTCCCCTTGCTCCAACTCACACCATGTTGTCACTAACTCCATCCATCATTCCTTATAAACCCCCGCCTTTGTCGCTCTGTTTGTGTCCAGCTCCGGTCGGGCGAGACGGCGGCCATTGTGGCCAGGGAGTTGGCAGAGCAGACCAAAGGGCTACTGCGTCCTGGCGACGTGCCTTCCACTGTGCGGGCCATGGCCCAGCTGGTGGAACTGCTCGACGTGCAGCTCAGAAACCTCACGCCCGGGGGCAAAGACAGTGCTGCTCGCAGCCTTACTAAGGTAATATGTTTGGTCAATGAGTATGTTTTGGATGTGCAAACACATAAAAGAATAATTGCCAGAACAGTAAAATATGTTATAAACATGAAAAAAGAATCAGAAGAAATTTGTTTGAGAGCCAACTTCTCCTATTTTCTTCTTATAAAGATAAGAAGTTGAAACAGCTTTTCTCAACCCAATTCAAATCTAAAGCTAATTAAAAAACATCCTTATGTTCACACTTCATTGTGCAATACCAGCAATTGAATTAGTTAAATGGAAATTGTAAAAAAATGGTTTACCAAAAAAAAAAAGTTTTGTTTCAACAAATGCGCCTAGTTTGCAAGAAGTACAATTTATTTTTCTTCACTTTTAATATAGATTAACACTCAATTTACAGTAGTGCTTTAAGTCAACAACCAAAAATTGATTTTGTTGTTGTGTTGGGTTTTGTTTACTATAAAATGGCAGAAATGGAAACTCAATCTTGAGTATGCACAGGATCTGTTTTATCAGCAGTGAGCAAGAAAGAATTTAGTTCTGTAGTTTGTTCGTGTAGGCATTCATTAAAGTGAGCTAAGTCATTGGGGACTCGCTGACTGGCTGCCTTGGCTGCTTAATTGACTGGCTGACTCATTTAATGGGAGACTGTTCCTTGATTGTCTTTGCTGAGGTCAACAGTGATAGGCTGACTTTGGGAGTGAGACTGACAGCTGCTGCCAACTCTTATGCACTCAGTGTTTCCTTTTTTTCCCCTCTTAACTTTACTTTCTGAGTCAATGGGCCAGCACTTAGTTTCACTCACCCAATCTACCTTGCTTTCTCACTCCAACCTCTGCTTTTACTCTTCACTCATTTAACATGAACTTGCAAGTGGAAACCATTATTTAGTGTTTTACTCGTGACCAAATAGCTAATTAGAGGTAGAATTTTCAGATAAGTATTGCTCACTTTGCGAGGAAAATTGATGCCCCTGATCTCATTAATGACCCAAATACCTAATTAAATCACTGTATAATGTATTTTTTCATGATGGCCATTTATTTTTGAGTGGATTAGAATAAAAGCCATGTAACAGCATAAGCATAGATCATGAAAAATTCATTTAAATTTGCTGAGAAAATGAAAAGTAATTGCTCTACCATACCAAAACACTCATTCTACATATGCCTTTCACTTTTTAACATAATATTTATACTTATAAATATTTATACTTTGTAGACTACAATGAAAACTCAATTACAGTTTACCTTTTAAGCAGAACCCAAAGAAGGGGAATATTACCTAAGTTACATAATATTCCCTGAGCTTTGAATGCTTGTAAACAGCTGCTTGGCATCCAGCAACAAAATTATTTACATGTAACAAGCCTTATATATAGTATAACATTTGCCACAATCAAAAGTCATCAAACAACCACACAAGACGGAATTTAGTGTAAGGGCAGACATAACACACAAAATCCAAAAGGACCATTACTCAGAAAGACTGGTACAAGACTCAAATTAGTATTTTGATTAGTAAGCAATTAAAACATTTCTTTTTTTTCTGTATACATTTTTGTTGACTTCACACTCCATGACCCTTGTGAGGAAAAGCAGTTCAGGAAATGAATGAATGAAATATTATTATTATATCAAAGACTGGTTTTCGCTGTTGTGGAAGTGAGGGCACCTTTATTAAATGTGACCTACAGGTGAATCGGTAGAGGGTTTGTTCAAGTAAAATATCATTTAGTTTTAAATGGAGAAAAACAAACTATTTTTTCCCAGCATTGTCTGTGGTGTCACAGACAGTGCGGTTCAGAATTAACAAAAATAGGAAAAACAAGTGTTTGCTGAGATGCATTGACTATAAAGGTAAGTAAGAAGACTAATGTTCTATTTCCAGTCCTTATTTGGGTGATGTTAATGACATAGTTCTCTTTCTGTATGCCTGTGTGTTTGCTCTCCCGAGGCAACGTGCGTATGTGACATTGAGAGGTGTTACTTTGCTAACAGTCGAATTGTTTGAATTCACAGCTTCAGAAGAGAGAGAGGTCCTGCAGGTATTTCACACAGGTATTTCCATTTCCTGGTATTCGTTGATTGCTTTGCCACCCTGCTTTTTGTGTCTGCGCGGTTTTGTATCAGTGTTTTTTTTTTACTTCTACGCTCAGCATGTAATTTATCAAGCAAGCGTGTGCGAGATATCACACATTGAAGAAGCGCTTTGTTGGTTATTATTTGTAGCTTGAAGCAGAGGTTTTAGAATTTATATTGAAATCCTTTGAGGAGTGTGCCTGAGTTCTATCCTCAACTCAAACTATTACAAATCATAACCATCAATCAACCAAATTCACAGGTGTTTGGTGAAAGGATTTTCATCTCCTCAATGGGTTTATTTATTTTGTTTTTGGTTTCCATTTTTTTCTTTAATTCGCAATCAGTGGTACAGATAAGAGACCATGATCAATATCAATAATAGCTCATCTATTTTGTAGCACCATGTGCTGTGTTGCAAACGGGCCTGCCGGCGAGAAAATGGCTCGCTATCCATCTCCATTCATTGAAATGTCTCAGCCCCCACTGCTGCATCAGAGAAAGTGAAGTGGAATGATGGATAGTTTGTTGCACACTGGTTCTTGATCATGGTCATCGCTCTTTAAAATCATACTAACGTGTGTCTGGTTGGCTCAGTGCTCATGGTTTCTATGTAGTATGCCTTTTTCAATCTGTTTATTGTGTTTAACTTTGCAACAAATGTCACTCCTATCAAAATGAACACTTTAATAATTCACATACTCTGATCGGCATGAAAAATAACCTGCAAAAGACTAATCACCAAATATTGTGATAGAGTTGTGTATTTTATTCTATTTATTCTATATTGAGGAACTTATCTTTATCTGGATACGTAATTAAAAAAAATACAGCAACAGACTGAAGCCTCGAAGTGGTGGGGGTTGACAGTACTCTCTTTCCGTGCCCAAATTCGGGATGTAGCAGTTTTGTACCCCACATGGTGACCTTAGGTATACCATTCTCCATCATTGAGTGTTTTATTTTACTAAAGCAGTCAATGTTGACTGATTTACTAAAGTACTGTTTTTCTCAAGTGTAAAACATACAACTCCTATTTGACGAAAGGCTAGCCAAGTACAGCCAAACACTGCTGGTGCTCTGCAGTGGAAGGAGGCAATCGATAGTCACCTCCTGCATACTTCCTTTATTGCGCCAAGAAAATACAGTGAAACCGGTCAAGTATCGTTTACGTAATCCTCTTAACTAACAAAGAATGGCAGTCAAGTGGACTCTCTTTGAAGAGTTAACAAACAGCGGAAGGACATGGCACCACAGCACCTGGCTCATCTGCGTGTAGACAGCCTGCAGCGTCTCATTTTTGCTCTCACAGACGCATTCATACACACCATTGATGGGCTAGCGCTTTTTCTCCTGATGCAGGCTTTTTTTCCCCAACCTCCCCTCCTTTGCAAAAACTATCCACCTCAGCACCAGTCAGCAATGTCACATCATGGAACATGGCTTATAACTATATACAAGCTGACACACACGACACACTCATCGCCAATGTATAAATATAAACTCCCGCTGATCTTAAGCTGTCACATCACAGCAGTGCTCCCATTTTTTCCTGCGATGTTTTACATCACTAATCCATCGGCTCTGCACCCTCAGACAGTTCTTTCCAGGTTGAACATATTGCGTCTCACACATCTGCATTGAGTGGGTAGTGGAAGTGATCGATTATATAATTAGCCTCTGTATTGCAAAACACAATTATAGGCGCAGTCCCTTACTTTTCCAGATAACAATGTGTGCGATTAGGGGTGTGGTTTGTTGCTGCCCTCTCCTCGTTAATTATCTGCAGCCCTAATTGTCAAGTGAGGAGGGTTGTGCAGGAGGTTTGGGTTCTTAATAGAGATTAAAAATAATTGAATAGTCTTCCCACTGTATCCCTCTTTTCTTCTCTCACACACACTCACGCAAACACACATTTCGTTAGGGGAACCAGGAGCTCGTTTCATGTATACTAAATTGGCAATTTATTCATGATGAAGTTGGTTATTTGAAGAGGCTTTGATGCTGCAGGCTAGTTGATTGAGGAAGGTAAAGTGGGCAAGAGAAAAGAGTGATAAAGAGCATGCCTGGTAACAATTTGACACAAAGCCAACCTCCGTTTGACTACTTTTCTTTGAATACTTGAGGAAAATGAAATCGGTTGATTATATTTGAAGCTACAGTGAATTCAACTGTATGAAACAAATATTTAAACGAAATAAAGAGTCAATAAGCATCCATGCAATTTTCAATTTGAGTCACCTGGACATGGACATTTATTTTCATAGCCTGTGCACATGCACCCCAGGTTCAAAAGTAACAGTTAAGTTTTAATTTTTATTTATTTTTATTTTTTATGCTGCTAGAGCATAAGACCACGTTACGTGAATGTATTTAGCCACACACTTGACAAATTATGTCAACGTCTTCCACAAATTACAATTATGATGTAAACATAAATGCAACTTCGAGGCAGTGTGTTTGTAGAACCAAATGTGAAGCTAATATTTAACATCTGGCCAACTTTCACTTGCTACCCCAGGAATAATAACTACAGAGCCTCAAGACTTTTTGATTACTTAAGTTTTTGTGGTTAATTTACCTGATCTGTCAAGGCAAGAAAACATCCATTTAAATCACCAATCCATGAGAGCGCTAGTAAAATAATTTCTGACTATGACGACAATACAGTAAGTTGTGCCCTTTTGATGTACAACCTGCATGTCACACATAACATGTTAGTCACAGTACACACCCTATGATGTATAAGGGAGGCTTCATTAGCTTATAGCTATCCTTTTAACTCACTCTCTTGGAGATTGAATCACCGTTATGAGTGTGTTGTGTCGGATGCTGCAATGTTTCTCTTATCACCATGGAGGAATTCTTGCAGAGCCCAAAAGGAATCGAGCAAGAACCAGCTCATCCAGGCGCTTTTGGCTCAGTTGTTTTGTTCTGCAATCGAATGTGTTTGCTGTGTTCACATATGCCCAGACGAATCAATACTTTGTTTGTTTCAGAACAAATGCTTGAAACAGGACAGGTGTTAAAGTGCCATGAGTCAACATGGCCTCTACTGGTTGCATCCATGTTGTAATTAAGCAAGTCAATTGCACACGATTATCAGAAATTTCAAGGAATATTCATCAAGAATTTAGAATATCATTCCCTACTTCCAGAAACACAGATGATTGTGATTGGACTAAAAAGGAATAACAGAATGAGCAATGGAGAAAAAGCATTGCTCAATCACAATGTCTAATGTGAACCCTATTTACTATATGGATATGGCAATTCAAAACATGAGATGCTTTGAATGTAAAGCCCGATTTAGCTCTAAACTTGTTCTGTCAGAAAGGACAGAACAGAAGTCCAACAACAAATGACAGAAAAGTCTGCTTCTCGGATGAAAACATTTTCCAAAACATGCACTTTCTTCAAGCCCAGTCAAGCGAGAAAGAAAGGATTTTTTTTCTACTTCTACATCCGAATGCTGTCAGTTTAAAAGTGTGCTTCGCCGTGCGTGAGCATATACACTGCCCATCTATGCACCAGTGCTCATGCGTGTGCACGTTTAGCCCTCATGTAGCTGCAAGAAGTAGAACAGGCCGCCTCTCGTCTGTCTTGCCGCTCTTGTTTATGCTGGATTACCCCAACGCTTCAAAGGATTTCACTTCTGCCCCATTTACTGGTGTGTTTGTGTGTGTGCGTTTGCATTCAGTGTGCACATACGCATCCATGTTCTGTGCATATACAGAAATGAACACCCTTATCTGTTCCTGCAGAGTGAATAATCCCCTAAAAAGGCAGTAATTTTAGCCCTTGAGTTGTCATACAGTCTGCGTGTAGATGTCAATACAAGCAACCACGTTTTAAGGCATGCACACACAAGCACACGGATATTAGGTCCATGACTTATTAGATATGTAGACCTGGACCTCATGGAAATCAAATATACGTTTTATTCTCACATACCGGTCCTTCTCTATAGAGGTAATCATGGAAATGGTGAATTACATTTCAATGAAAATATTTTTTGGGGAATAGAACTTGGAAGATATAATCAGAAGTTCAAAAAATGCTGTGAGAAGTTTAATGAGCATTAGATGGGAGGGTGGGTGTCAGTTGGTGGTTATCAGAAATACATCAAAGTACTGCATGAGGGAATGAAAAACAGAGCCTGCACTGAGAATAGACTCAGCAAGTGGAGCAGAATGATGCACTGCAATATCTCTGCTCACTCCATGTGCACTCAAATACACACATACATTTGTAAACTTCCATATTAAACGAAAAGACACTCACACACTGTTTTTCAGCTCTTCTTTTTCCAGATAAAATCCCCAATGCTTAAAAGAAACCAAAATACAACACTGTAGCTTTTATTATTACTCAGCCCTTACTAGGAAAGCATAATTTACAAATTGAATGCCTCCTCTCAAACTGTGCTCGCCTTATGTCTCTATTCATCCATGCATTCATTCTTTGAACCACTTATCCTCACAAGGGTGGTGGGGATGCTGGAGCCTACCCCAGGTGATTTCCGGCACGAAGCAGGTGACACCCATACCTAGAGGCAATTTAAAGTATTCAACCACTCTACCATGCACGTTTTTTGGAATGTGGGAGGAAACTGAAGTACCCAGAGAAATCCCACACAAGCCTGGGGAGAACATGCAATATTTTAGAAGGCACTTTCTTCAAACAGTGGCACAGGAAAACATCAACGTCTTTTAAGAAGACTGACTTTTTTTGCTAGACAACACACCATCACATGCATCTAAGTACTCAACTACATGACTGGGCTGTGAAGGCCTTAAAGATGAAAGTAAAAGCCTTGAAGATGAAAAATTAATGACATCGCCCCTTGCTCCACCTATATTAAACCATGTTGTGAACTTTCAAGCAGGAAATTTCCAGTGAAGTCAAACATTATCATTTTTGCAAAACTGACCACTTCAAGGCAATAACTAGCTCAGTGAATGAGAAACCTGTTATCCAAAAGAACAAAGGCCATTTTTGGGGTGATTTTTTGTTTTTTCATTATTCTCACATCCACAGGATGCAATCGGCTGGTCACCGATTCAAGGTGTCCCCCTTGTGAGGATAAGTGGTTCGGAAAACAAATGAATGTTCTAAGAATAGAGTATAATATTAACACTACAGTATATGAAACTGTACGTTCTTTTTCTGAAGTTCCCTGTATTGTCTCTTCAGTCTCTTTTGTGTCTCTTCTGTTTTAGGCTATACATTACACTTGTTTTGTCCTTGTGTGCCATGTGTTATGTCATAGAAAATGGATCTGTTAACACATTTTGCAGATAAAGGATCATGGTAATTTACCTGCAACAGATTACAATTTTCAACCAATGTTCTGTCCATGTTGAGGGGGAAAAAACACATGAATTATCTTAATTTAGTCTGTGTTTAACATGTTCTAATTTGACAAAATACATATTACTTTCATTGGGATGTGCAAAATGCTTTTCCAGGGGCTTTGTTGACAATTGCTCTAAACTAGGAAAACCCATGTATTGTTTTTGGACTTATGTTCTTCATATTATGAACAACTTCTACTTGTTTACCAAATCACTGCCTTAATTAGTTTGGTTTATGAGCAGCCATCTCACAACTCATGCAACATGCATCATAGCTAATTAGGTGACAGCTGAAGCGGGGCATTACTTTAGAATTTTAGAATCCCGAACCCATTTCATGATATTACACCAAGGATTATTTGAGATTGTGAACCTATTTGAAACAGTAAGGTGATGATTGATGAAATTCAGATTACCGCAAATTTGTGGGAGTATTTTAGATTTGTGTCCATTGCAGTCACCTGGTTTTCCTACTGGTTTTCCTACTCAATAAATGGACATATTACACTCAAACTGCAAGTCCTCAGCAGAGACCTCACAAGCGTGCATGATGCCACCTGTTCTTCTTCAGCTTTCTCCTTGAGAGCCAGCAAAACATCGAGACACAAGTGAGCGATGGCAGGACGTTTGCAAAAAGGTTTCTTTACAAGTAGAGAGTGAGAAAAAAAATGAAGACAGATGGGAGGGTGCCATGTATGCGTATGGTGGCCCTTGTATTCACTCTTCTTCCTCTCCCAGAGGACACCTGTCACCATAGAAGCATTGGACTAGTTTATCTCTCCCTCCTAAGCCTACCCATTCAACCCACTTTTTTTTTTAAATCTCGGGTTTTTTTCCAAATGTATCTGAAAATGAGTAGGTTAAGGAGTAGGATGTGTGTTTTGGTAAACTTGATTTTACTTCTTGTTGAAAGGCAACTGTAATAGAAACCTAATTGAATCATGTTATTGAAAACATGCTTTTAAATATTGTTTTATTTCTTTGCAATATCTGCATGGGAATGCCACATTTGCAACCCTAACATTTATGTCAGCATAATTTATCAAGTTGATAAATGAGAGGCCACTACATTCCATTGTCTTGTGTAATTGATTACTCTTGTCATAGAACACTAATGTCCGATGCAATGTTAAAAGATTGGCATTAACTGGTCATGTTGGAATCATTTATTAAGTCTTTCCTGTAACGTTTGCGCTGCCCCTCAGGCCATGGTGGAGACGGTGAATAATTTGCTGCAGCCGCGAGCCCAGGCAGCATGGAGAGAACTGTCCACTGGCGAGCAGCTGCACTCTGCCACAATGCTTCTCGATACGGTGGAGACCGGTGCTTTTATGTTAGCTGACAACCTTCTCAAGACTGACACTGTACAAGAGACTACTGACAACATCCGTAAGTAATGTTTTTTTGCCTACAATACTATACAAGGAATGCAATGGAAGCATTGGATTCGACTTTCTCTTTTTTTCCCAAGTCAAAAACTTGGTCAGATGCATTTATTAACAATGTGTCAATTATGGATCCATTATCCATTCTGTACAGTTACATGAACAACTCTTTTCCTCATGTCAAGAAATGTATTTATTGTATGAGCTGTTCATTCAACATGTATCTAACCACTTTTGTCATTCATGCATTATCATTCATCCACTAACCAATTATTCCTTCCATTCACAACCTTCACTATAAACCATGATCTATCTTTCATTTTTTAAGCTACCTTTCCATTTGACTGAATGAATCAGCAATGATAGTTATGCCTTCAGATCTATCAATTACCCCATGTTCTGGCGAAAACACAGGTGCTTAACTGAAACCTTGAAGTGGCAGACTGGGGAATGTACCTTAAATGTGTATGAATATTTTATAACTCTGTACATAAAATTTCAGAACCCAATTCACCAAAGATAGTGAAAAGACAATCAACATACGCGTATGGTAGTGGTTGATCAATAAAGCCTTTAGTGAAAAATAAAGAGCACCAGTGAAAAACATCCAATTAGCGCTTTTAGAACAATTGGTCTTCATCTCACAGACAGTAGCTGCTTGAAAATCTTTCACTAGTCCAATCACAAACGCTTTCAGGGTCATCAAGACAGCTGGCTCTTTGAAAACTATTATAATAATCCATGAAACACAGCTGCCGGTTTGCTAAATTACACAAGTTCTGCACTAGTTCTACACTTATTTTATTGAGTACTGCATAGAAATCCAGCAGTTGTGCTACGTGAATTTCTGTTGCAACAGTCTCCGAGATTATAAAAGTATCTGACCGACATTGGATAAGGTGAAAAAGTTAGTTTTTGTTGATAGCCAGGAACAGCAAGTCGACAGATATAATCGATTGGTCAATCTGTACTCCCAAGAACAGATAATGAGCCTAACTGCCTAACTCTTTGCATAAAAGTGTATTCCTTAATCAATTGATTCACAATTTGTCCATCAACTCCTTTTAACTTTCATTCACTCGCAACAGCTATTGAGTTCTATCCATCAACACACAAAGCCAGCACAATTTACCATTTTACCAAACATTTACTCTATAGGTGGTATGAAAGGAAGTGTTTTTTCATATGTACAAATTAGTTTATCTTAAATAATGTTTTTGTTATCTAAACAAAAAAATTGGGAATAACTGCGTTCCCCAAATATACACACTTGTAATTTCCTCACTCTCATCATTATTAAGTGGGCTCCAGTCTCCTAACAACCAAACAGTTTATCAAATATTATGCTGTTCCAGTTCATAATGTTTGCATGGAACAATAAAATAGCTTGAGTATAAACACATTCCCATATCATTGTACCATCTTGACAAGATCTGACTAAGTCAAGCGGTGTTCAAACCACGGCCCGCTGCCTAGTTTTTATTGAGATATAGAAGCACCACTGTGTATAGTATGTAGTTTTTTTCCTATATCTTACACTTACATAATTATTTTGTTGCTTTCAGCCCCTATTTTTCAACTGCACTTTTTTCCTTTTTTTTTTTTAATGGGAAGGGTGGTATTAAGTGATCATTTCCCAGGCAAAATCTATTGGCTGTCAATAGCTGTCAACTGGGGGAACAGAGTTAATATTTAAAATATAAAACAATTAATTTTAGAGACCCCTAAATTCAATGTTTGAAATGTGTTAACGTATTTAAAATATATATTGAAATTTTTTTAACAATACTTGTCACTTTGATATCTATGCCCTTAGCTCCAGAAACAAAGTACATCTTCTATAAAAGATTTTTAATTGCTATTCAGTGGATAATAGATTTGCCTAAAATAATTCTTTGATGACACGTGCAAGTTTCTCGATGCAACTTCACGTATTACACTGAGAGTACGTGTAACTGTCAAAGACGAGGCAGGATGAAGAGCTTCAATGAGAAGCTTTGACTCCACTGAGACCTTTGCTGAGTGAACACAACACAAAGGAAAAAAACGACCTTGAGGCTTCCAAAGCAGAGAATGAATTTGTCAAAGGCACCTTTTTTCATTCACAACACACACAGCACACACACACACACACACACACACACACACATGCACATACTTCCAGGCAAAGAAAAACAAAACTACCGGTGGTTATGAAAAACATGCTCAGACTCCCTTCTCTTGACTGCCATCAGTTTCAATCATTTGTCCTCATAACATCTCACTGATTCCATCATTCTGATCAGTCAGCTGCAGAAAAAAGGTGAAATTTATTCCAATGTAAACTCTGAAAAGCACCGATGCTATGGTAGCCCTTGAAAAATGTCAGGATTACTCAATCTAAGTACATGGAAGGACACATTATATACAACCCTCGACATGCATGAAACTGAATTTTCCAACCAATTTGATTTGCAATGTTATTACCAGCATGACTTTTAAAAGTATAGTATACGAACAATGTAATAATTAATTTCCCGTACCGTTTATCCTCATGAGGGTTGGAGGGATTACCACCATATACTGAACACATTGTCATATGGGTTGCTTCAATTATTTGGGGCCCAACATGCGACATATGCAGGAAAATTTTAAATTGTTAAATAGGTTGAAAATATGTTTTAATATGACATACACAATGCCTTATATATAATACAAGTTCCCAGTTAAACTACTGTAGCTCAGTGCATTATAGTTATATGTCTAATGATATAACATAAGGTGACATTTTGTCTTGCTTGTCAGCTATATCGCCACAGGAACAAGACAGGGTGATTTGTAGTTTGTTTGTCTGCATTTATTTCATCTGCAACCACAGTATCGAATGTCATTCTTGCTTTTATCCTCCTCCTCTCTACCCTTGTGTGGTTTGATCTTACGTTGCCCGCATATCACATCAGAACCCCCAGTACAAAGACTCACTCGGCTTGTATGTTACGCTATTGGGGGTGAAAAGGAGGAGCAGGAAGGCAAATAAAGCACTCGATGACGAGTAAAGACGACTGCGAGTGTGTGCTCGAGGCTGATGGCAGTGGTGGAATGTTACATGATGCTCTAAGAGGTTTTTCTTTTACATCACTAGGCAGTGGAATCACATCTATTAACGTAATGTGATTCTAACATTCTTCCCCTCTTAAATTGAAATATTTTCCATTCCCATGAACTGCCATTTGATTTCCTCTACATTCTGCTGAGTCCAAACCAGAATCTAGGCTAGCACGTCTCCAAAGAAATAAAAACAGGAAATAATCTTGTGCTCTTTTCTCTTTTTTTGTGTAGTTAATCTTCCCTCAGAGCTAATCCAGTGGGCATATTTGCCATGATGATCTTTTCTTTTTATTCATAACTGGCTTGATCGCACTTTTCATCATGCTCCTCACTTCCTACATTCTTCCCCCTCTGTGTTTTCATGGAAGCATGCAAAAGGAATGACATCTCAAAGAAACCCAAGAAACATGTGACATTACTTAATCTGACTACATACGCTTCAGTAATAGATCTACAAATTAGCCACAGATGAAGAATGATTTCAAGAGATAACAGCAGCATAATCATGCACATTGTGCGATAATAAAAACTAGTGTACTTCTTAAGACGTGGATTCCCATGATCCTATGCTTATATATATATATATATATATATATATATATATATATATATATATATATATATATATATATATATATATATATATATATATATTAATAACCCTTGCCAAAGAAAAATGCCATGCTCGCACAAACATTATGAATGTAGTTTTGTCATGGTTGGTTGAACATTGTTTCAAGCTGCTCTTTGATTGCCACCTAGATGCCAATAACACCAGGTTCTTTGTCACAAACCATCATTGACTATCCACGATGTGAATAGTGCTTGTTCAAGGTAAATGTGTTGCTGTAATATATACACGCAACTATTTCAGATTCATTTGACGTGTATGCCATTTTTCAGTTTTATCTACAGTACATAAATTTCACATATCTTACCCTATTTCCCACAAACCATTTATTCCCATTTTCTTACTAAACTCTTCTTTTCAGCTCCTTTTAGTGTCTCATTTTGACCTTCCCCCACATATTCTAACGACCCTCTAGCCCTCTTCTTTTCATCTAAAATGACCTTGTGTGGTTTATGTTTTTGATGTGCGAGCCGTTTCCCCATTGAAAGCAGTGTATGAATCACCAAGTCAGTCCAAAACCCAAGGTAGTAGTATACTTAAGGGTTCATTAGTTGTTAATTAGAAACTTTATCTGTTGCATTACACAGCTCTAATCAAGGATGTGCTAACAAACGCAAGCAGCCAAATTAGATTCCCATGTAAGGATGAGCTTCCTGTAGAGATTGTTGACAGTTGAGTTTTTAAAACATTATGGACTTCACTTTAATGATTTTCAGATATTTTTAGTCATACGGCATGATTGAGAATTGCTTGAAGATTGACTGTGAGACACTTAGTGGGAAAACATGGTTTGTACACAAGCCTACAAAACAAACCTAATGTAACGTGCTGTGTGATGACTTGAGTTGAGGTTGTGCTAATGTGTGTGTGTTTGTGTTTCAGAACTGGAAGTGGCTAGGCTTAGCACGGATGGGAGCCTCACGGACTTGACATTCCCCCACTCTGAACTACATGGAAACTCCATCCAGCTGTCATCCAGCACTCTCAAACAGCACGGCAGAAATGGTAACAAGTAACTCCCAATTCTCACGCCAACAAATCTCTCCCTCACGCAACTTGTCTTAGATGCCATCCCACTCACTCCTGTTTTGTTTTCCAACAGGTGAGATTAGGATGGCCTTTGTGCTATACAGAAATTTGGGCTCCTATCTTTCCACGGAGAATGCCAGCGTCAGACTGGGCAGCAATGCTGTCTACCCCAACTATTCGGTCATTGTCAATTCTCCCGTCATCACGGCATCCATCAACAAGGAAAGCAACAAAGTTTACCTGTCGGAACCAGTCATCTTCACTGTCAAACATCTACAGGTGAGTGAGGCCCACCAGCACAGATAGTGACATTACAGTGTATATACCCGGTATATTTTTGGGGTTTGATTTTTTTCGTCCATCTTAAAATCTACTCATCTCTTTCCTCTTCTCCAGCATTCTGAAGAGAACTTCAATCCCAACTGTTCCTTCTGGAGCTACTCCAAGCGCACCATGACAGGGTTTTGGTCTACGCAAGACTGTCGTCTACTGACCACCAATCGCACACACACCAGCTGCTCTTGCACTCACCTTACCAGCTTTGCTGTGCTTATGGCCCACGTCGAAGTCAAGGTAGGAATTTTCTTGGGTTGCGCTTGGCCAGCAAGATTCTGGAAAGGATTACAATAAAATTTGATTTGCAGACAAAGAGCTGCAGTAACACATCTTTAAAATGAGGGTAGGGGGACATGCGGAGAATGGGAGCAAAACATCTGGCAAATAGATTTAGAACTCTCTAGACTCCAATACTTAGTTGTCATACTTTGGAAAGTTTTATGAGTTAGACAAACTCTAAGATATCCTGATCATTTAATCTGATATGACTGATAAAAACTAGGTTTTTATTTTAAAAGTGGGCCATGCAATTTTGATCCTTGTGTTTTAGTGGGGAGTTAAGATTTAACGCATCTCTTCAAACACCACTGTCACATCACAATAGTGGAACTATAGCTGTTGGTAGAAAATTCCTAAAAAAAAAGGTTAATGATGGACAGTAATGATTGAAGCAGCTGCGTGATAAATTAACACCACTGGAAGCGAAACCAACAGGCAAATATATAATTACACAGGTTAAATAATGTAGACACTTTCTAGTTATATAACTTTATGAAAATAAAGCCATCTTAATCAACTGTTCATTTCAATGTAAAAAAAAAAAAAAGTGTTCTTTTTTATTTCCCATACCGTGGTGCATTATGACTTACAGATCAACTGCTCTTTCTTGCATATTTTGTTTTGACATTATCTTTTTGTATTGTAAAAATAAGCTTTCATCCATATATACTCATACCCTCCCAACCAAAGGACACATTTTTATTTCAAAGAGAGGTCAGTGTCAGGGCATGCTTACTTGGCGGCCGTATGTGAATGCAGCATGAGGTTTTGAGCAGTATATCGATCATTCCACTGTTGTGTTGAACACAAATCAGTCCTGCCAGCTTGCAGGACACTGATAGATAGAGTAGGAACACCTGTGCAACACTGTAACGCCCTGACTCTGAACGCTCAATGACACACAGCCAGACTGTCATCTTTCATAGCAGGGAGGCTCATTTTGGTGTCACGTTTTTATATTCTGGTAAAATGCATTTGTATTTTTCTCTTATTTTTACAGAAAGCAGACAGTATCCATGACCTGCTCATGGATGTAATCACCTGGGTGGGCATCCTACTTTCCCTGGTCTGTTTACTCATCTGCATCTTCACCTTCTGTTTTTTCCGGGGACTTCAAAGCGACCGCAATACCATCCATAAGAACCTTTGCATCAGCCTCTTCATTGCCGAGTCGCTCTTCCTGGTTGGAATCAATAGAGCAGACCAGCCGGTAAGAAAAGAGACTCATTATGATAGAACCAGGCAATAGCTGGCCAAAGTTTAACAACAGTTAAAATGGTTTATCAAATAAAAGATGACTAGCTTTTTAAAGACTAGATAATATCAATTACATTTCAGTCCTGAAGTACCAGAATTTTTCACTGAGTAATTCCAAAATGGAATCACTGAAATATAAATATATCCATATAATGGCTTTTTAGTGAAACAGTTAGGCTTGAGGCTGGCTAGCGAAGGCAGAGTCAGAGGTGGACCCAAGTGCAGGAAAACAAGACAAAAGACAGGAGCTGGTGTAAACTA
This sequence comes from Stigmatopora argus, assembly GCF_051989625.1. Taxonomy (NCBI): domain Eukaryota; kingdom Metazoa; phylum Chordata; class Actinopteri; order Syngnathiformes; family Syngnathidae; genus Stigmatopora; species Stigmatopora argus. Next base: position 10,499,835 of record NC_135393.1, read on the forward strand.
AAAAACTTTAATTCAACATAAACTTACTCTCCTTTACAAACTACCTTAAGCAAAACTTAGACAAAGTAACAAATCATTGTATGGTGTCTAGAAACTTACTAGGGCTGGTAACCAGCTGATGCAACATGGAAGAAAACCTGACAAGAGCCAAACAAAACGGAGGGCTTTTATAGACAGACGGCTAATGAGTGAATGGGGGACAGGTGGCTGATATAAGAGGCAGAGGATTGGTCTACACAAGCAACAACAACAGGTGAAACCAATGGACAAAAACAAGACACACTAAGGCACAAACATGACATGAACTACTAAGAAACTCAAACCCTAACAAAAAAATGTTACTCAACTATCTTTTTTTTCTTTTCTTTTTTTTTAATTATAAAAGTGTTTTGGAAAAAATGTTCCATACATTTCTCACCCCTCACATTTGTATTGGATTAGGTGCACATGGCTATCTATTGGCTTTGCCTATAACAATGTGCTGCTGCAGTCCTGCTTCACTTGCTTCCATTAGTCATCCACCCTCAGGATAGTATGAATAATTTTCTTAATCCAAAAATCCATTTGGTTCAGCCAAGGATCGTTATACATGAATTTCACTTCAGCCTACATTTTACGAGCTGCTCCATAAAGACGTGCTCTACACACAGAAACTAACCAGACATATATATGCCAATGCTATTATATTGTGTTAATTGACTATGGTTGATGTGTAAATATTTAAATACATGATATGAAAATTTATATATATATGCATTTGTAATGCAAATATGCATCTTATGTTCATATTGAACATGTGAATCTGGGTTCACATCTAATACTATATAATATTAATATGTTTTATTCTGGGTCACTGTGAAGTGGAGTCCTTTAATGGTTTTGGTCTTCTTCATTGTGCTCACTAATGCAGTGCTTTCCATTGATTAGTGACAACCAATGCTGGCCAGACCCTTTGCTAATCTCAATTGAACAGGCATAAATGATTCCAGTAATTTCCTGTTGAATATAATCATTGATTATGATTTGGCTGATGGCATTTAGATTGTAAGTTAATTTGACAGTCAATCTACATTGTTTTTCTCTAACTCTTGCTGCAAATATCTCTTTTGTCTATTACCGGTGGAGAAAGAAAATCAGAATGCATTATTAACCAGCTTGCTGACTCACGAACTGAATCTGTACTTTATATTTCAGATAAGGTTTGCCTAATCTGCATTATCTGATCAATTAGTGTTGTATAATCTGTGAAATGATTACAGAAAAATGTTAGGTGGAAAACAAAAAACAAAAGTATATTTCAATTTTAGTTCAAAATTATATATTTTGAACTAAAATTGAAATATAATTTTTGTTTTTTTTTGTTTTCCACCTAACATTTTGCTGTAATCATTTCCCAGATTATACAACACTAATTGATCAGTATGTTTGTATGTGTATGTGTGTATATTTATATATAAATTGTCAGCAGCAAAGCTTCAACATGGGATTTTTTCTCTGCTGATAAAAACGGTAAATTTACTCCGCATCCGATAAAGCTCCAATTATTTTTATTTAATCGCCTGATTACGTGATGGATTTTGTGACATTTGCATTGGCATTGAGAACATGCTTTTAATCAAATATGATTGATATGTAGTTGCAGAAGATAATTACAAAACACTCGCAAAGCAAATAACACTAAAGCTTCTCTAGACTAAGAAAGAATACCAGATGTTAAATAGGATTTATAATAATAATAATAATAATATAACACAAAGACTAGTTTCTTTCATTGTAAAAAGCGCTTTCAGCTCACTGTTTTTAAAAATCTGCCCTCAAACTGAAAATAAAATCATCATTAAAATAAAGTAACTCTTGTTACTGTTTCAGACATATTTCAGCTATACATTGATATTTGACTTAAATAACAAATGCACTTTTACTATAAGGTGTATCTTAATGTGTGCTGCATTCACCAAATTTTACAAGAAATTAGTGTGTTGATATAACAAACATGGGGTATAGGCCACAGAATTTTAAATGGAGGGAAAGAGGTAGCTGCTTAGAGCCCAAAATGATTATTATATTGACATTATTTTGAAGTAATAGCAACATTTTTAACAAGCCTTGGTAGACATCCATGCATCATGACTGTGCCGAGGATTTATGGCCCCCTCACCATGGATATGTGATATAATATAAGAAAAACTTTTGCATTAGATTTGAGTAATTAAAATTTTTCCCCGCTGCAAACGAAGATGGAAATTTTGTTCAAGCTGTGTCTAGATAACATAGTTTTGTACTTTCCAAACATTTATTGATGCCTGTGTTGTTCATAGTCTCTTTTATCTTCTCCAAAGAGGAGCTTTGCATCTTGCAGTGTCCATTAGGAAAAGCTTATTATTATCACTGGGAGAAAGGAGAACAGTGTAAAAACATTGTCTCTTGGAATTGCGTGCTTCTCTGTGACTGTGTGGAAAGATCATATGTCATTTTATGCACACGAGGTTCCGTGCGTGTGCAGAACACTCTCCCGTTAATTACCGGTGGCTACTCGTGACCTCCATTAACATCGTCAGCGTCACTTAGCTTGTAGCCAGTTAAGCCAGTAAATCCATCAGGAAAACCAAATGACTCTGCATAAGTAGCACAGCCTTTTTATGTACTTTTGTGTGTGTAAGGAAAAACGTGCCGTCATTAGAAATGGAAATGAGCGACTCCCTGGCTCCCCAAACTCATTGTCTGTCAGACATTAGGCAATTGTCTCCCTTTGCAAGCGCTTTCATTATAAAAAGTCACACTTTGAGCATTTTCATTCAGTGACTCTTTAGATCGCCATGGAAATGATGGCCCAAATCACACAGATCACTCTTGCCGTTCCCTCTTTTCTTAAGCACCACTCTTTTCTTCCCTCCCATTTGCCACAGTTGTGTAATGCTGTTTTACACTGAGTGCTTCTCTTTTCATTTTCCAAGTGCTCATTTTTGCTGCTCCCTCTCTTTCTCTATCTCTCGTTACCTATATACAAATGTATGTATGTATATATATATATATATATATATATATATATATATATATATATATATATATATATATATACATATATATACATATACATATATATATATATATGATATATATATATTATATATATTATATATATATAATATATTTATATTTATCCCGTACCGCACATCCTCTTTGATGGAACGTATCCCAGCTGAATTTGGGCAAAAGACAGACTACACCGAGTCTGTGTGTGTGGCAAAGTTATTTTGGCTTTTTTTTTTACTTTCCAAAATGCTGTACAGTGATCATTTTGTACAATCTAAATGTTGTGGGGTTTTTTTGTTTGTTTTTAATTCCTGTCCTTTTTCTCTCTCACCAGATTGCCTGTGCAGTCTTTGCGGCCCTGCTCCATTTCTTCTTCTTGGCAGCCTTCACCTGGATGTTCTTGGAAGGGGTGCAGCTATACATCATGCTGGTGGAGGTGTTTGAAAGCGAACACTCCCGGACTAAGTACTTCTACCTGGCAGGGTACGGCGTGCCTGCTGTCATAGTGGCCGTCTCCGCTGCAGTGGACTACAGGAGCTACGGCACCGACCGAGTGTAAGCGATATGGTGGGATGGTGGGGTGTGAAGAAAGGAGGGAGTCTGCCTGCTGTCGTTTTGGCTGTGCCGGTAAACTCTACAAGCATTTGAAGAGTGTCACTAAAGAGAGGATGAGATGAGGGAGAAGCAGTGAAGTATGGCGGAAGAGTAGCAAAGAGAGGTGAAACTGGCTTCAGGAGGACAACAATGTGGGAAAATTCAAAGGGTGCGAATGGAAAGCTTGTTTTTTTTGTATGCGACTGATATATACCCAAGAGGCAGCGTGCTGTCGTCAACATAAATAAGGAAACTAATGCATGCTTGACTGAGTCACTGGCTGAGTTCAAGAGAGAAGGCAGCAAACACCTCCTTCACATGAAGCATATGTATGCACCATGTGCAAGAAAAATAGTCCACTATTTTATTCAATAGGTGTTCTTGCACTGAAACCTGAGTATGATAACACAGGGAAACTAAACATATTAGTTAGTTCTCTGTTTAGTGCTCTCTACAGAGACAAATCTAAATAAAACAGCTTTATAAAGAAAAGGAATATGGGTTGTGGGTCAGTGAAGTCCCATCTGTCGAATCTCGTAAAGTAATCCCAAGGTGATAGTGTTTTCCAGTTTCCACTGGAAAATTAAACATCCATTGTAAATGCACTGCAAAGGTTTGCTAATGAAGCACTGGGAAATATAAGGACTGAGCATAATGTTGCATTTTTCAAACTTTACACGTTTATGTTAAACATTTAAGATTTCTTGGCTCAGTGCCTTATGAATAAGTGCTTCCATACAGGCAACGAACAATGACAGTACATTAAAAAGCTGTTAAATGATTCACGTTTTTGCGCTGCTACTCTTGAGACCGTTAGTAAAGTTCAGCTTTCCAAGAGGTAGGCATCACTCGGGAAGTTGGGCAAGCAGGAACGCGTTGACTCTGTTGAAGGTGCAACAACGCCACTTACCTCAATATTTCATCCCCGGATAATCAATAAAACATGAAACTGCATGCCTAGCTCCAGATAAATGTTCACAGGCTATGTACTATTGTGGGATGGATGACAGAACCCTTTTTAGACAATTAGTTTTGTTGATCATTAAAAAGACAAAAAATAAATAAATACTACAAACGACTGTGGCGTTTTGTCACAAACCAACGGGTTTCAAAAGCTTTATTTTTGTCATAACGTATTTGAAGTTTACAATTTATTACAAGGCTTCCATTCACAAGACCATCGAATCAAATCAAAACCCTCTATTCGTATCTAAATCAAACCAGGCAGGAGCCCAAAATAATACTTATTTTCATAAATTCACATTTATTCAGTGTCAGTAACAAAGAATAGTATTTTTCATCTAAAATGAAGACTATTTCATCAAACTAAAATAATTGCAAGTTCAACATATTCCATTCCTTTCATTAGTTACAACTGAATCATCATAATGAAGGTGGAGTGCATTGACTTAATACAGGAGGCCATTGTGGAAGATACAGTGGCACAGTGTGGGGCCCCCCTCAATGGAGGAATGCTCTAATATGGTGGAAATTGAAAGATTAATAATTCAAAATTCAGCAGGCTGTGAATCTGTTGGCCATTTTTGCTCCAATGAAAGTTATCACGTGTCGGTGTGTGTCCCTGTGTAGTGGGCACACTTTCTCTTCTTTTCCGCCACATGCTGAAAATGAGGAAAGTTCAAAGCTATCTACACAAACATATGTACATTACGTATGATGAGTTTCAGATTACATGATTAAGGACAAAACATGAGTGGTGTACTCCATGCACTCTTGTAGTTATTAAAGCGGTTACAGGTATGTTGGTCTATTGGACCGTTCTATTTTGATGAAAGTGGGACTTCCTCAGACAAGTGCAAAACATTGGGCAGTGCCACAGGACTGATCTACCAAATTCCAACTTAGAAAGGGTTTACTGCACTGGAAAGGATTTAACACAAGCTGAACATTTTTGCTGAAGAACGCAGATACAGTCTACGAAACTAGTGTCCCCAGTTTACCACCGAATTGGGACAACAAAACTAATTAAAATTATTATTTCATCATTTTTTTATGGTGAGTGGTTTGCTAGTTTCTGTGGTAATTGCTTTAGTTTTGCAAACTCTGTATTTGTGCATGTCTCTCAGTTCTTCACACGATATTCAACCCCGGACAGCATAAATAGAGTGCCCTGGGCCATAGTGCTGTATTCAAATGAACACATTATGCTTCACTACCTCACCATGTGGCAATGTCATATATTTGTGCCCTTGGGGGGTTTAGAAGGGTTTCTTTTACAGGTAATCAACTCTTACCATCTCATCCCCAGTGTGTTGATGTACACATCAGCCAATGCTTTCTTGATTTTGCTCAATAATTCATGTTGTTCTCACAATTCCTTTTGTCCTCCACCTTTAATATGATGCTATTGAAAGTCATGTAAATAACCTGTTCGCCTTCCCTACAGAGTGGGTATGTGTATGTGTAGAATGTGTAGTGCATGTAGATGCAGAAACTATGGTTTGCTGGTAAATCTTAACCAGCCAGCATTCCTCTGAGACAGGTTTTAATCCCCTGCATCTTTCCTCTCTCTTTAGGTGCTGGTTACGACTGGATACATACTTTATCTGGAGCTTTATAGGCCCTGCTACCCTCATCATAATGGTGAGATACACACGCACAAGCACACATGCTCATTCTTGGCACATTGTGGTTGACTGTCATAATATTAGTTACGTGAATGTGTTGCCAAATCTCACCTTGTTTCTTTTCGGTTTATCCAAAGTTAGAAAAGTTATCAATGTAAAATAGTCCTAATTTTGCTTTAGCCCTCAAATAACAGTACAATGCAACTATAAATGAAAATGAAAAGTGGGGTGGAAAGCTATTTATTTCACGCATGGGGTCTTTTCCTGCGCAGTGATGGGTGTGGATGGTATTCTGTTTTCCTTACCTGACGACCAATCCAGGGTCAGCAGTAATGGGATCTAGGTCCCCTGTGGCCCTTAACAGGATAAGATGTTGAAAATAGATGGATGGTATTAATGTGTTTCCTCTGGTGTAGTTAATTGGACACTTCACTGGAAGAGCTTTATCAAGCTAATTATTTCAAGCACCACGCATGCAACAACTTCCCGGTGTTCTACCATTTTTACTCATGATGAAAATGAGACCTCAAATGCAAACATTTGAAAACTCCAACAGCTTATTTATTAATTGTGAGTAAAAGTGAAATGTAACAGGTAGCGCACGTAAGCATTACCTTGGTATTTTTTTATTAACTTCTCAATTTGCCAGCCGTTCTTCTATGAGGAAGTGCTTGTGCAGGCCTGCAACTTGTGAAAAACTGATGGAAATAGAGATAAAGCTGTTGTCAGAAGCAAATAAATGAATAAATAAAATACACATTACATTACATTATACACACAATTAAAATACACAGAGAATGGGAATCGTGGCAATGGGACCTGTTCCCAATTATGTAAATTATCACCAGAATAATAATTTCTCTAATTAAAATCAACTTGGCATCATTGATCTTACCAAGAATATAAGGTAGGTCAGTGTAATGTAATTGCAATGGCTGCTAACTATATGACCTCAAAGATAGAGCACAAAGCAAAACACCAGAGGCAACTGTGTTACTTGGATATATCCTCCAAAGGTGATCCTGATTGGATGTAAGGACTGCACAATATATGTATAAAGCTATAAACTGTCTCGAGACGATGTGACCAAACCTGTTACAAGTGGCCTTTGCCGTCCTCTGCTTGAGAGACAATTGTGTGTTTGTGTGTGGCACACAAAACCAACCATTTTCTGTTCATGTGTTTCAGCTCAATGTAATCTTCCTTGGCATTGCTCTTTATAAGATGTTTCACCATACAGCTATCCTCAAACCCGATTCTGGATGTCTAGACAACATCAAGTAAGTGTATATTCAGACCTGATCCTTGCAGGAAAGGTAAAAAATGAATAACGGTTTTACCATCTAATAGAATCTGAAATAACAGATTTGACCCAGCATTGTTTGAAAAGTAAATTTAGAGAACTACCATGCTTTTAGTTTTAAAAAGAGGGCTTTTGCATTGTTCTGCAATCCTCCTACCAGCAATTTTAAACCCCGGCAACACCTTTTGTGTTTTCTGCTTGAGCCATAAAAATTGACTTATTGAAGCAAGTGGCTTCACCCAGGAAACACCTCGACTTGATGCTGTTGCCAAGCAACAACATTAAAGCAAAAATAAAAATGACACTTTTTACAGACAGTGAAACACCTTGGAAGACCAAGTAAATTTGTGTGTAGACTACATTCATCAGCTACGGCGTTATACACATGCACAGTAAAATGCTACCCAATAAAATGATCCATTGTTACTCCCTTCAGCAAGGTATTCATTAAAAATGTAATGTCGTTGTGTGGCATGGTGTGTGCGTGTGCGTGTGTGTATGTGGTGTTTGTGTGTGTGTGTGTGTGCGTGTGTGTGTGTGTGTGTGTGTGTGTGTGTGTGTGTGTGTGTGTGTGTGTGTGTGTGTGTGTGTGTGCATGCATACTATGTGTGCAGGTCTGGGTTCAAATTCAAATACAGCGGTAACTCTACTTAAGAAATTATTTCATTCCAGAAGTGGTTCTTTAATTTGGATTTTTTGTAAGTAGGGTCAAATTTTACATGTAACTTCTATAATTTGTTCCACAGACCTCATTATACTACCAAATAAACCACTTTTCTATAAAAGATCAGAAAAACACAAAAGCGAGAAAAAGAAAATTATTCAATTATTTCTTAACCCAGTAAAATAAAATAAAAAAACCTATAAAAACATTTATTCCCATTGTCTTTCTTTAATTCAGCATGTTTGTTTGAAACACATCTCATTTTTGCGTCAAATCCTCTCAAGAGGCCTCTCATTGAATGTCACATTAATATTGTCGGCATATGACCCTCTGAGAATGTTACTTGAAAATATGACTCATTTCAAATGAGCACTGTGTCTCTGTCTGGTTTTGCTAACAAATCACAACCGCGTTATTCTGTCATTCGACAACGCTTGAAACAAAGGCTTCAGTCTAATTTGAACAATATGTTACAGCTCAGTGGTGAGTGCCCTGTCAACATGCAGCAAACACTGTTTAAGGTCAAATTTAAGATGCTCAGATCATTTCTTTTTCCAAATAAACACCACTGCTGCTCTCACTTTTGCCACAAGCATTTTCAGAAATTAGGGAGTACTAACCACATCTTTGCTCCAGTAACTTTCACGGAAATGTAATCAAAGTCCCTGATGAAAGATTAAAATCAAAGAGCAGTTTAAAGAATATTACGCTTTAAGATCTTTTACCAACCGTTTCTCTTATTGTCTGAATGAACTGAATGTTTAAATCATTGTAATCTTTCTTTATTAGTCATCTCTCATTTCCTTGTTAATCACAACTGTGGCCTTTTTGTCTCATTCTAGTTTGTTTTCTTTGCCTCTTTAATTTCAAGAATCATATGTTGTCTTTGGTAAGGCCATTCTCCAATCAAGCCCCCAAGGAATATTTTCATTCATTTGTCTGTTGTTTTATTTTGGTGTTAAAGCAGCCCCATTTTGACTTCCCTTCCTTGATAGACCCGGTCGTGCTTTCCCATTTCCTTGGAATTTGAATTACTAGATAGATGTGTGGCATTTGTGAGCTGTTTCTTTGACCCATATAACTTACCCAGTGTGCTATTGAAATGTTACAATGGTTGGAAGGGAGAGAGGGGAGGCAGCTGAGAGGCTTCAGGGAACTCCGAGGGGGGAATAGAGGGAACACGAATGGAAGGAAAAGAGGGATGAGTGTGCTCCTTTATTGGAGAGGGTCGGCAGACGGGCTTTATTGGCGCTTATGTCTCGCCTGAATGGTGCCACAGAGGGCAACATCAAATCAATCACCTCGGTTGCACTTACTTACTCTCCTCTTCACTTTCTTCTTCTTCCTCCCAACTCTCCTAATATCTCGCTAATATCCTGTCCTAAACCCCTGCCTGGCCTCCATGTTTCTATATCCCCTCCATAAGAAGTGATCACTGTCCATTTAGCCAATCACATTAGAGCCCATTATCTAAGCTGAAGTAGACCAGGGAGTGACCTAAATTGGGGAAATGTCACTTTCTGAAAGCAAAGCTCCTGCCTATTGAGTCCTAACATAGAATATTCGCATGCCTTGAGCATAGTGCAATTTTGCACCAAAGAGATCAAAAGCACGCACGACAAGAACAGCACTACTGCAATCCACGCACAAAAACAGATGCCATACAAAGCTAGTTCAGAGGCGTGAGTTCATCACACGACAAAAAATAAATGTGCAGCATTAAAGGGAATTTCTGTTTAGAAGTGACATTGACATATTAGCTTTTACACCTTCTAGTACATGGGTGTCCAAACCGGTCCTCATCTGGTCTCTTTAAACTGTAATCAGTTGACTGCAGTCAGGTGCTGCTTGTTTCACGAGACCGTATGGGTTAAACTGTTCATGCTGGATCAGTTGGAACAAAACGCTTTGTGGAATAGATTGGACTGCCCTATTGTAATATATACAGCGGGGCAAAAAAAGTATTTACCTAGCCACTGATTGTGCATGCATTCCTGCTTCAAATGATGACAGTGATTTTCATCATACTTTAGGTACAATTAGTATATATACTATAGGAATCTCATCCACTTTTTCAAACCAGCGAAAGAGAGCTACAGTACAGGTACACAGAGGGTTGGAAAATATGATCCAAAGTTTTCTAGGGTATGCCTTAGTAACCTCCCAGTGCGATGAAGAAAGCCAAACAAAAATGGATGAATATTTAGTTGAGCTTCAAAAAATCTGTAAGATTTGATCCATAAAATGATTTGTAAAGTCTCTGCATGGTATCAGCAAGGTCATTAAACTCTCATACTCTTCCCCACATGTTGTTTGTGATTGAGACTGTGAGGGACACCTCCCTGGGTTTAGCCAATCTAACTTTAGCAAAAGTTTAGGTGTACCCTTTCTAAACCCTTTTTGGTAGTCCATGTATCACAGTAAGCCTAGGAGTATTTCTGACTAGGGTGAAGAGATAAGGTTAGCGTACCACAAACTGAAAATAATTTGGCCTCTAATAGTTGTCCATTACCTGTGGGCAGTGTTCCCTCTAAGCTGCGCGCGTGCGCAATTGCGCACTACTCTCGTCTTCTCTGCGCAGCAGCAATCATATGGCGCGCAGTAAAAAAAAAAATCGGATTTTTTTTTTTTATTTATTTATTTTTTTTTTTTTTACCCATGATGGCGCCGTTTAAGCGGCAGCCAGTGGCAGTAGCTCTGTCCACTTATGTTTTTCGTGTTTTACAGCATGTTTTACATGAAAAATGGACAGGTCGCCGAATGGACGTTCTACCGAACGTTCATTCGGCGACCTGCCCGTCTGTCAAACGTCCGTCGGCGAAATGTCTTTAGGCAAATCATCCGAGTACCGATGATGTCGCTCACACTGGTACTCAGTGCGCTCAGGGAGGTTGACTTTCTGCTCAGACCAACGAAAAATTAGAGGGAACATTGCCTGTGGGTCCTACCCAACTGACCTTTATGACCCAATAAGAGAAAATAATTCTTTTCAAAGACTGTACAATGTTTACTGGAAAACAAAAACAGCTTTTTTTCACAGAACTTTCCTTCCTTTCCAGGTCTTGGGTGATCGGGGCTATAGCCCTTCTCTGTCTGTTGGGCCTCACCTGGGCTTTTGGTCTGATGTACATCAATGAAAGCACAGTCATCATGGCTTATCTTTTCACCATCTTCAACTCGCTGCAGGGCATGTTCATCTTTATCTTTCACTGCATTCTTCAGAAAAAGGTGAGTAAAATGCAGGGCATAAAAGGATCAGTGAGAAGGTTCCCAAATTATCCACTAAAGCTCTCACTTGTTTTATTTTCGTTCATCTGATTTCCTCATTTGAATCGTGTTACATATATGTATGAATTTAAAAGCTTCCATAAATCTTGTAAAACTTTCAAAAGAAGGTGACCATTGTATTATGCTGTGTATGCAGAAGAGTATTCATTCATTAATTTTCCATACCGCTCATCCTCACAAGGGTTGCAGGGGCGGTTGGAGTCTATCCCATCCAACTATGGGCAGCTAATCACAGGGAACAATCAGAAAAACAACCAATCACTCAGAGCTGGGAGGAATTTATAATGTTCAACCAGCCTATCCTGCATGGGAGGTGAATGGAAACCAGAGTACCCAGAGAAAACACACACAAGCCCAGGGAGAACATGCAAACGCCACACATGGTCAGGATTTGGGATTGAACCCTCGATCTGAAAACTGTGAGGACGCCGCGGTAACTACTCTGCCACCGGGCTACCTATGGAAGAGTATATTGTAGATACTAATTTTGCATATGAATTATTTATTAATTTGTGTTTTCAAAATGTGAATAATGTAGTTTCCAGGAGGAGCCTACACATCCTGTATATTTTTCACAGCCTCCTACACTTTGTCATTGCCCAGGAGAAATAGAAGAGGAGTGGGATATAGTGATAAAAATGACTAGAACCTTTGTACTCAATACTCTCTAATGTGATGTCAGTCCCATAGAAAGTTTTCAGTTTTTCGTCTGTCTCTGTGTGTCCTAGATCTACTTAAGGTATGTGTTAGGCCATCAGTTAAGGTGTCTAGAGAGATGTCCTCCGAACCGTGATGAGATTTTCTTTGGCTGCGTTCCAACATGGTTTCTCCCAAGATGCACGGAGTGGCTCGCCACACAGCTGTTCAAACAGAGCATGCAGCAAAACACGGCTGCCAATCCAACAAGCTTGTTAAAAACCAATTACAGTGCTATTTGTTCTAAGTTGATTAGGATCGAAATGCAGATGCCGTGTGTGTAGAAGTGCATCGAATGACTCCTGGAGGAATATCGCCATTGCAAATGCAGTATTAAAATTGGGCCTATATTGAGGGTGCAAGTTATAAAGTTAATCCTTTAACACCGACATTTTGATGGAGTTAATGTTTGTTCAAGAAACCTCAGCTGGAAAAGCAGTTCGCATGGCAATATATTAAATTAAGCCAACGTTATTGTTGTCCCATTGATGCTGTGGGAAGACAGAGCACGTTGTTGTCCAGTCAGAGCGATTTGTCACTGCAGCACTCGGCACATTTGTCAAACAATTTTATATTGGAAGAAGTTTTGTATGAAGTTCTAATGAGGAAAGAAAACTCATTTTTTAACAGCATATCTCCAAATTGCAGTTGCATCAATGTTTGTTTAAATATTGAACCACACATTTTAATGAACTAATTCACTCCCACTGATAGAAGTCTAATCCATTTAATCTGAGGGATGTGGCAGTGAATGATCACATTTCAGTGTCATTGACAATGCTAGATGTCCAATCCATTTTAATTAGTATGGGCTGAGGGTGAATGATCAATAATCAAGAAACTTGAATGAATTCATCTTAATTTAAAACACAGAACCTTTCTCAAGAAATTGTATCTCAAGGCACGACTGCACTTTATTCTGGGCAAGTTGAAAACTCTAAATTGCCCCTAAGTTTGAGTGTGAGTGTGAATGTTCTTCGTCTCCTTGGGCCCTGCGATTGACTATCCACCAATTCAGGGTGTCCCCCACCTGTTACCCATAGTTAGAGGATAAGTGGTTCAGAAAATGAATGAATCAAACACTACGTAATTGTTTTTATTCTGAATAAGGTTAGCAGCATTAACTAACAAACTATTCCATTAACAATTTCAATCCAACTTTTTGTTGTATAGGTGCGTAAAGAGTACGGCAAGTGTTTGCGTACTCACTGCTGTAGTGGCAAAAGTGTGGAGACCTCCATCTCCTCCTCAAAGACCACCACCTCTCGGACACCTGGCCGCTACTCCACAGGCTCACAGGTGAGCTTACCAGCCTGCACACCTGGACGCTACAGCACAGCAGAATCCCAGGTGAGACAGCTGCATGCCAGCAGGGTTATGGGCTATTGCATTTCACTTTCAACTGTAAATCCAATTTGGCACATTTTGGATGAGCTCATTTTATTTAAATACATGGTGAGTTGGAAAAGATAGTTCCAGCCTTCACACACAGCTGTGCATATATAGTAGTTGCTGGCAAACATTTTTTTTCAAGTGTAAATGGAATGGATGTTGTTATTTCCCCCAATTATTTCTTTACAGCTTGATAATTTACTTTTTGGCTATCTTTCCGATGTAATTGGCCTTTTTTCCCATAGACCTTGTAAAACTGTTTTGTTTTGGTCGTGGGGGTGTAAATATGTTTTGTCTTGACTCACAACTGTCATTCCTTTCTTCCCCCTCTTCCCTTTCATCATCGTGATGTTGTTTCCTTTTTTCCACACCACCTCTACCTCTTCCCTTTTCCATCTGGCTTCCGCTCCCGTGTGCGTAGAGTCGAATAAGGCGGATGTGGAATGACACCGTGAGGAAACAAGAGTCCTCCTTCATCACAGGAGACATAAACAGCTCTGCCACACTTAACAGAGGTAACCGTGGGATACTGTGCATTTGCATCATCATCACTGTCAACATGTCCGCTTTATAAGTAGCAGAGGGCCCAAATATCAAAAGCTGTCATGGATATTGAAGTGGTAGAATTCCATGCACATCATAACATACCGTAATACTGTCTCGACAGTTGGTTGTAAAGTGTATCTAAATATATTATTGATGTAAGGATGCTTTTATTGAACATAATGTTTATAGAAAACCTCTCATCACAGTTTATGACAACGTTATGTATTTTTTGCGCATATATCATGAAGAGTCATTTATTTTTTTTATTGGCAAGCTTTCCTTTTTTGAGGTTGACCCAAGTGCATTATGCAGTCAATGACTGCAGCACAATCTGAAAGGAAAGAATCCCCCATTTTATAAAAATGCCAGCTTGATACTCAAATATTGTACAGCATATTGTATATCAGTGTACCCAAGGCATTACAATTTAGAGATTCTGCTTAAAAGACTAACATATATTCTATTATTTAAACAATTTGTGCAATTTATAAGAGAATTTCAGAGTAGGAAACATAATAGTCATTTTTGTAGATGCAGACACTTGTAATGGACTCTAGATTTTACTGATCGAGCCAGTGAATTGTCCAATGCTGCCTTGAACAAATCTGTCTAATATTATACCTCATATAGTAAAGCTCTACTGATATCTGTTGCACCTATCCAGTGAAGGTCAAAGCAGCGCTACTAAAGAAGAGTGTGTCTTCCAAAGAGTCAAATATTCTCACACCTCCATTGGTTAGTCTCAAAGTCGAGGTCTCCTTCAAAGCTGCTAATAAGCTGCTAGGCTTACATATTGACGCGAAATGTGATACATAGTGTAAAAATAAAATGAATTATCGCACACTTATGAAGAAAACCTCAACAGCCCCTGCTTTTTATTCATTTCTAATCCTCCTCTTCCTTGTTACATTCAAATTTTTATATAGTATAAGGTGCAGATAAGGTGATTATTTTTTAGGAAAATTATTCAATATTTAGATTTTTTAGCATTATTCATCACTAGTTAAGAATTTTGTGTGTGTAAAGTAAATGGCTGAATTTTGCTCCAAAATAATAATTGCAAGAGGCTCTTCAAAAAAGAATTACTTTCAGTGTATGAAAACATGTTCTATTGTTTTCATTATCTACAATTTACATGTCATATTGTTAAGACAATATTTGAAAATAATGAAATACATTTACTTTACTTGAAGTGCTATAGAGCTCTGCAAAAACTACACAAATAAGTTCAGCAATGCTTCTCTCGCAATTCAAAGCCCGCTATAAAAACTTCACTCCTCGCCTCCCATGGCCAATGGCTGCAAGAATGACTTGACTTGCTTTTCTCAGGCTCTTACCTCAAAATGTGTCCGATTGTTTGATACATTTCTCCTCTTCTCTCTCGCTTTCTCCCACATACTCACTCTTCATCTTTTTCTGACTTTTGCTGTAATTACTCCCACTATGCCACATCTACACGCACTCCCTTGCCTTCAATCTCCAAATGCTTCTCTCCTCCTTTTTTTCTTCTCGTAACTCGGCTGTTGCTTTTCCTTTCCTCCTTCCTTTCTTTATCTGCCTGTACCAGGAACCATGGCTAATCATCTTATAACTAATGCTCTCCTTCGTCCTCATGGTACTAACAATCCTTATAACACTCTCCTGGGGGACTCTGCAGTCTATAACAACCCTGCTGCGGGCATGTACAACACTCAAGGTGTGCTTGATGTTTTTATTCCTATTGTACAGTACAGCATGAAAAAGTAGATTAATGTTGCATTATTTTTTTTATTTTTAGTGTTCCTTCTGTGCTGTGGTCAAGCTTACTGAGTGAAAAATGATTGGTGAATCACTCTGCTTCAGGATAGGCATGACAATTGATTAATTGATCAGTTGCACTTTTGATAAAATATAGACACATTTCATTGATCAAGAACAATGCTTCATTAAGAATCTGTTTAATGTGATTACAACTGTAATCTATGGAAATTGTGGATAGCTTGTGAATTATTTTTGTAAGATCAGAGTGATTCTCCAGTGTCGTTTTGTTTTCTTTACGTTTGATCAAGCAAGTAACCCCTATTTTGCACTATTAACATTTCATTTGTGAAAATGACATATTATTTCATCACTAAAGGCACTTACACATTTGCGCAGCGTGCATTGCAGGGGAGGGTGCAGGTACAACAGCTGCTCAGCACAACCATGCCTGTTTTTGCTAATAGTTGCTATGCAACCAAATACAAACTTGCCTGCTGCCTTTTCCCGCTGGTTTGGAAGTAAAAGAAACCACAGCTTGTCTAGTTGTCCCTGTTATAACAGAAATCAAAGGCTTTGCTTATAATGAGGAGGACGTGAGCAGCAGGTTAAAAGGGCATGGGTTTGGCCAATTCCAAAAACAGAAGAATCTTGGAGAGTTCACAGCCTCATCTACAGACGGCAGCCCCATTAAAGCTATGCAGTACTTTGGCAGTCAATGTGCTCTCTTTTGTACTTAGACAAGACACTTATTGTTGAAAAAAAAGTTAAATTCATTCATCCATGCGTGAATGGTTGGCCGTCTCCTTGTGCCCTGCGATTGGCTCAACGCAGATTCAGGGTGTCTCCCACCTGGTGCCCCTTGTGAGGATAAGCGGTTCAGATCATCCATTCATTTGCAACGCTGCTTATCCTTGTCAGAGTCACGGAGTGATGGAGTCTATCCCACCTGATTTCGAGTGGAAGGCAGACTACACCCTAGAATGGTCGACAGTTGGTTGTAGGGCACACATAGAGACAGACAACAATTCGTATTCACAATGACACTGCCACCCAGCCGGAATCAAACCCACAGAGACCACAAGGAAGTCAGGCAAGAGAACCCTTGCGAAAACCCCCCGGATGGCTGCTAAAATTGAGAATAATACATTTGTCTGAATTAACCAGTATCAAATAGAAAGCCATCAAAACAGTAAACATTGATAAACATTTTCAAACTTTAGATAGGCAGTTTTGCTCAAAAAAAGGTTTTCATTCAAGGGTTTGAAATGTTTCAGCAACAAAATTGCCAAAAACATACAACTAATTATTATTGACTGATTTCTTGAATGTAAACATAATATTGTATTCCGTCAATCAATGGCCCTTAAATGGATAATATATTCTACTGTTGTGCGAAAAATTGATGTTCAACACTTTGTGATTTACACCCCTAATATCAATTTCAATAAAACGGGTATATCCAAACAAGTCGAAATTTGCCCAGCATTGCTAAGGCATTTTTTCTCTTCCATGTCAAAGGATAATCCCAGCTCAAACATTGAGATACCACATTAATTATTAATTTCTCAATTTTCTTGTCTGTGCTGTTTGCGCCATAGAACTCCCTGTAAATGTCTTGCCCCTGTCACGCTGAAATCTGTCCTCCAGCATCTTTCCCATGGAATGTCACATTGCACTGCAGCTGAATTAAACCATTTTCAATTTGCACTGGCTTCCAATCCCGCACACTGTTAACCCTCACGGCATGCTGTTGAGTCCTTGCACCGCAGTTCATACACAATAAATGGGTTGGTTGAAGTGCAGTGAGAAAGGGCCTTAGTAAGCTGGTTGATGATACTGAATGCTTTATGTACAATACAGTTATACTGCATGCAGACTAGAATAGAATAGACTACATGATTATACTTGGGGAGGGTTTTGCACCATTAAACACTGTAGATCTGTTCAGTTGTTATAGAGTGTTGTCTCTCCATTTTGTGATGTGTATGTGGTATGGTAAATAAATTAAAAAATAACATACAATAGCAATTTTCTAACAATGTAGCAAAACAAAAAATATGCCTCTAGTTTCAGTTAATTTTTGTTCTAATGTCTGACCTCATTTCTTTTGCTCTTTTCTCTCTTTTCCCTCATGCGTCCAACAGCATCTTACCGAGACGCAAGTATGGGCTAAATTAATACTTCAATCTCATCAACTTACTTTTTCTCATAATTTGCTCTGAAGTAGCTTTTTTTCTCTCTCTCCTTCCAAAAATAAGTTATTTTGGCTGTCAGCCTTTGCAGAGCATAATTTCATTGCTTTATTAGATTTATTTTATAAAAGATCTGTGTTTACTCACTTTTACACAATTTTCTGATCTGATATCTACCTTTTGAATTATTTCCTTGAATTATTGAATTACTATTGAATATGTTCAGTGTTGCTTCAACTTATATTGTTTTTAAATGTATATTTGTAACTACAATCATTTACAAAATACTAGCAATTTGACTGTAGCAGAGTGGAAGCTTCTTATTGATGACCAAGACGCTCTGTTTTCAAAATTAATGCTGCAGTACAACTTTAAATATCAGACATTGAAGTAATAACGTGTCTCATTCCACTTGACTTAACATTCTCGCTTTTTCGGAAAAACAAAATAAAAATGATGAAATAAAAGCGCAAGGGCTGAGTGGTTAGCCTGTTGGCCTCACAGTGGGGAACCTGGGTTTAAATCCAGGTCGGTCCACCTATGTGGAGTTTTCATGTTCTCAACGGGCCTGCGTGGGTTTTCTCCGGGCACGCCGGTTTCCTCCCACGTTCCAAAGACATGCATGGTAGGCTGATGGGACACTCTAAATTGCCCCTAGGTATGAGTGTGAGCGTGAATGGTTGTTTGTCTCCTTGTGCCGTGCGATTGGCTGGCCACCAATTCAGGGTGTCCCCGCCTCTGGCCCAAAGTCAGCTGGGATAGGCTCCAGCACCCTCGCGACCCTAGTGAGAATAAAGCGGTTCATAAAATGAGATGAGATAAAAGTGCTTCGTGTCAAATCTCTAGCGGTAAATTAACTGTTATCTGGAAGCAATGTTCAGAGTAATTTTAGCTAGGTATTTCTCACTGTCATTAGAAATAATATAAAAAGGAATGTTTTTTTGTTTGAACTAATTCGTGTTGGTAATTACAACAACTATTCACCATGAAATCAATTGCCCCTTTTAACCAAATATAACAGTGACAAAAAATGTCATTGTGACCTGTCAATACTACTTCTCTGCAAATTGCATGATATCATTAAGTAAAAAATGTGTGGTTATATAAAACTTGAATTGTATGTTTATTATTTCCACCACCATTTTTTATCTCAGAAGGCATCCTGAACAATGCAAGAGACTCCAGTGTCATGGACACACTCCCCCTTAATGGTAACCATGGCAACAACTACAACATGGCCAGCAGCGAATACTTGAGTGACTGTGTGCAAATTTTAGACCGGAGTGGCAGCTATGGCACCCATAGCAACCATAAAGAAACTACCCTGGAAAAAAAGATCTTGAAGGAGCTCACTTCCAATTACATCCCCTCCTATCTCAACAATCACGAAAGGGTCACCAGCGAACGCAGTCACAACTTGATGAACAAACTGGTCAACAGCAGCATGACCAATGGAGGTGAACTCTCATTTCAAATTCCTTTTTTCTCCTGTGATAGTTTGAGCAACTGATGACTTATTTGCTCTGAAATTCCCCTTCAGTATTTCTTTTGAATTTCACCTGTGACTTCTGGCAAATAATGACAAAATAAGCATACCAGTTGGTCAGCTCATTAGATGATTATTTTCATCTTTTCATGACTTTGATTTGACACTGAAAGTCAACATCAATTTCCATATAAGCTGTTTTGAGAACAATTAATGTTTGAATGGATTAAAAGTACCGTATTTACTCGCACATTAGCCGCCCGCGTGTATAAGCCCCACCCTGAAAGTTGCCTTGAATTTTTTTAATTTTACAATTTATCGCGTATAAGCCCCCCCCTCCACAATTCTCAATTTGCACCTCCATGTTCATGGATTCAATAGGAAGTGCAAATTTGTTACTTTGAATCAACAGCACTTTATTAGGGTCAATATAATAAGGAAGTTAATATGCCTTTCCTTTAGGGAGCCTGGCAGGAGGTAGCAGTAGCTCCAGTAGCAGTGGAGTCAGTGGCTGCATGGGCAACAGTAAAGAGGACGGTGGACCAATGGTGCTGGACAACCCTTCGGCATTCCCCCATGATGAGAGCCTGGGTCTAGAGATAATCCGAGAGGAATCCAACGCGCCTCTCCTGCCACCGCGGCCCCCTCCTCCTGACAACCACCCACCACCACCTCCCCCACACAGCTACTCAAGGCCACGCCGCATCCCACAGGAGGCCAGTGAGAGCTTCTTCCCGCTGCTGACCAATGAGCATACTGACGAGCACACTCACTCCCCCAACCACAGAGACTCGCTGTACACCAGCATGCCGGTTCTCACGGATATTCCCGATGGCCAAATGAACGGCTTAACAGATGGCGAGGAAGACGGCTCCAGTGAACTTCAGCCCTGTAAGAGCGCCACAGCTCCTGAGTTGGATGACGTGTACTACAAGAGCATGCCAAACCTGGGTTCCCGGAACCACCTTCATGAGCTTCAGAGCTACTACCACATGGGCCGTGGAGGTAGCGATGGATACGTAGTGTCAAGCAGCAAGGAGGATTCTGACTCCTCGCCTGAGGAGCCCCCAGTAGACCCTTCCCACCTGGTCACCAGTCTATAGAGCCCACCAAGAGACTCCTATCCCTCCCTAAGCCCACTCTCACAACCTTCCACTTGTGTGTTGTTGACTGACAGGCCGAGTTGGTCCGCCCCTGGACTGAGTCCTGCGTGTAACGTCTATGGTACATAATAATACAGGGGCTGAATGTATTGTCACCAGAAGGTGACGCTGGGAGACACTTAATGATATCAAAAAGGAGTAGAACCTTGTACCTATAAGAGAGAGGAGTGGGGAGGGATCTGTAATTCTGTGTTTATTTGGAATCTTGGAATAGACAAGAAAGTTCTGTAATGTGGACCTCCTTCATATCGTATAGTCTCCACTACTACCGCGACCGAGGGGGACCCCTGCTTTTCCTCCATCTTATCCTCCCAGTTACGTCTGCGTCTGTAATGTCACTCTCACTCAAAAGACACATTTTTGAGTGATTGAAAAGGACAAAGCTACATCATCAACTGGCTTCAGACAAGACCTCACCCCCACTTCCTGCCAGTCATGTGAGCGATGTAAAAAGAAAAAGAGTGGGAAAAAAACAACCAAATTCGACTCGTATGTTTTCTGATGAGTTGTGTCCAAGCTGGTGTCATATGTTCTTTCCTGCCAGTTCTAGTTATTGCAGCTGCTGTTTATTTTGCTAATAACAAAGGAGAGAGCTTGTAAATCCAAGTGACTATAAGTTTAAAAAAATGGGGTGGGTTGAATTTGTTGTTTCTTCTTTCTTCTGTAAAGGTCTTCAGTTATCAAAGAATCATGAAGAAATGATGTAATCATTTCTATGTATTGTATAGAATACAGAGACAATTGTTGCATATGACCAATTCTTATTGTCAGTCGTCTGTGGAACTGTTCAGAACTGTCTCCTTTGGTTCTCACGTACGTACAGACGACGAAGTGGATGAGGAACAATCTTTTATCAAGACAGTTTAGCACTCTGACTAATATGCATTTACCCTACGCACACTTCTTTCTGGTCCTTTTATAGTGGCACCACGCTCACATTTTGCAAATTGTTACTATATATTTTACATGTTGTAGTTAAACGGGAGAAAAACAGAGGGGAATTCCTGGTAATGCTCCTATTGGAAGTGGAGTCTTTTGACATTTTGGTCTTCATTTAATAACACTTTTCTTTAGGCACAAGGAGAGGTGCACCTGGACAAGTGAGAAAAACACACCAGGTATTTTCGAGCAACTTATATATATGATGCATATCGTTTTTATTGCCAAATATTCTCGCATTTGATCACCTAGCTGTACTGGTCAATATGTTATTGTGGAGAAAAAATGTTGGGAGCAATATCTCTCTCTGAAAAGGAAACATGAAAGAAATGTCATGATTTTTTTTCATACACCAATGTGTAGTGAAAGAATTCTGCTCACTGCAGCACTGTCTAATGTTAAAGCCGATGTTTACTTATTTAGGAGAGAAATTTCAAAAGTGTATTAAGAGTAGCTTGCACATGTATCTCAGAAGCCCCTTCTAAGTTCCCCGAGAGAGAAATTATTTATTTATCTGTTTATTGGTTGAGCGAAAGCAAAAGCAAGCTTGGAAGAAAAAGAGTTGACTTGATGCAGGGGTAAAAAGAGTGGGATAGGTGGTTGTTTTTTGTTTGTCATTTATTTTAAATTATTATGATCATGTTGATTATTACGATATTATTGCTGATTATTTATTCTTTTTGTATGGGTTTCAAATTGAATGATCTCATAACTAATATTTGTTGTAACAGTGAAAGTTGTTTGCCAACAAATAAATTACTGACATAGTTTAAGGCTTTTTCTTCTGCCTTTCAGAGATGTAAATTAGGATTGAAATGCACTCACTGTTATTGCCCTTCAACATGGTCATTTATGTGCTACTTTTGAAGGATGAAGGTATAAATATCAACTATTGGACTACATGCTTTTTCTGCCAATGTGCATTTTGGATAGACATTTGCTGGATTAGCAGTTGGAAACATTAACAAATGATGAATTGATTCATTCTGTATAGATCTATGTTATGTTTAATACTGATAAGGTCTTGCTTTATCCAACCATTTACTGCTACTAATTTAAAATCCAATTCATATTAACATTCACTGCTATAGATAGGCAAGTATAGTAGTGCCATTGTAAATTGCATTCTAAGAAAGGAACTACCTATGCAATGTCTAATTGTACAGCAAACTGACAAAATGTTTACATTTCTTAGAAACTATCTTGTTGCACACGGTTTTTACAGAAGCCCTTGCATTGAATTCTTTTTTTCTCCCACAGGTTCTCATGTGTAGATAATTACAAACATCAACACTCACTAAAATGTCTTATCAGAGAACAAAGTCTTCATCAAGTGGAAGTTTGGCAGTGTTTTTGCTACTGGCTATAGGTATCACAATCACACATGTATATAACTGTAAACATGTTTCCAACAGACACTATTTCATCATTATTTACAACCTGTGCTGGTGCCTGTTAATGCCACAGCCGGTAACAAAGCAGGTGTCCAATGAAACTTTCAGCCCAGTAGAATGGGCTACTCTTTTTTCTCTCCCCCAGGGAAACTACAAATATGAGATATACACTATAATCATAATATGATGATGAATACACCATGGCCCATCAGTGGCCCCAGGCCAGTCTGCCCCTTTTAATATATTTGTAGTAAGGAAAAAAATAGGCTATTTATGTATTGGTCACACCAGCAGTAGTTCTCAGAAATCATTTGGATGGTGGACAGGGTCATCTGGGACAATCTTGACTCTGAGGCAAGATTTTTGTTGCTGCTACTGCGAGAAATATTGCAACACTCTCCCTGTTTTGAGGATTTACTCTGGGTAAGCCTTAGGGTAGCCAAGGTTCCTCAGTCCATTTTTTTTACAGTTAGCCAAGGAAATGTTGGAGGTATTGCTTGGTCTCTGACCAAACAGTCATGGGTGGGCTACCGCATGGAGATACCGAGGATTTCCCCGATGTACCAATTGGCCCGGGCCACCGTGCATGCGACAAGAAAATGAAGCAAATAATAAAGGAGTCTAACACATCATCCTACACGTTTGTTGACCATTAGGAATTGATTCGTGATTGTATACATGTTTTGGAGGACATGTGAGGTACTGGGTTGGACAACAATTCCTTTTTATAGTCTTCTCTATCTAGGTTGTTAAATTTTGTCCACATTGTTATACCTTTACATTTCTTTGTTGCAACAATGCAAACAATAATTTGCTAAAGCATTTGAAATAATGTATTTTTTTATTGTTGCACAAGGTATTGGTACCAGTACTGATTGCCTATATATATATATATATATATATATATATATATATATATATATATATATATATATATATATATATATATATATATATATATATATATATATATATATATATATATAGTTTTGTAAGCACAAACTGTAATATTATTCAATTAATTCATTTAATTATACACTTGATGGTGAACATAACAACACCCGCCCACAGACAGATAGAGATACCTTCTACTGCTAATTCAGTGAGAGTTGAGTGTCGTGGTGCACAGTCACTGTATCTAACAACCATTCAATATGGATCAAGTGCCATAAGTACCATGTGAGCGAGTCTGCTTCAAAGGTTTGAGAGGTTGTGAACCAGAGGAGAAGCAGATTGAAGCAAAGCACTATAGAAATTATACATTTTTTGGGACAAATCGTTCCACAGTCCATTTAAGGCTCCCGTTATTTTAGACAAATTTTAAAACGTTCAGATCATTCGGCTCAAGTATTTCCACTTTATGATAATGGAAATCCATATCCTATGAAAAAAAATACAGATTAATTCTCCAACATCTAGAAGGAGCCACTTACAAGACTGTAGCATTGTTTTGTATTACAAAAGTTTTGAACACATATTCACAGAAAAAATCAATGACACATGCTTCAGTCGTTAACTTTCATTGTGTAAACCACACGATCCTGGAGTTGAAAAAAAAGATGAATGATGGCATTGAATGAAAACATGGGTCCTACAATATGTATATGAGCGGATAAATGTGAACCTTTGAAACACTTTGAAGTGTTAAATAAATCTTGCTTGTTTACCATTAAAAAAGATCTGCTCAAATAAAAAATGTGCATGTTGTAGTTGCCGAACATGCTAAATAGTACATGAAATCTTTTTGAACTGCAATTGAATAGCGCTTTTATCAGTCCTTAGAGGGCATTGCTGGACTGTTGCTGCTTATGTAGCCGTTTGCTCCTGAACTAAACTTTGTTGCTCAGTTTCACATTTTTTTATTCGAAACGAGGGAAAAAAATCGGATATAAATTAAAGATATGTAGAGAAGAAGATGAAACATTTAAAGATTGTTTTTAATGAATCCTTTTTTGCTGTCCTTTCTAAGTCTGGATGGCCCCTAACAACTGCCCTCCCCCTGCTACGTTTTCTCCCCTCTGTCTCTCTGCCAGTCACGGGCTGACTAAATGATCACTGGTCTATGTGGGTCATATCTCTGCTGGAACACTCTGATCGTTTAGTGCTGCCTGCCTGTCTTATCTTCCTGGTTTCTCTGTTTCCTTCCTTCAAGGGAAAGTATTCAGGATGCCTTACAAGGTGACATCTCTCTCAGACACACTTGCATGCACAGGTAAACAAATGAAACCAATATCAGTGGACTGAATGCTATAAATAATTGTGGTCTGGAGCTATTTCTAAATACTTTAGTAAAAAAAAAAAAGAGAACATTTTCATTTAAACCACAGACTATAAAAATTTGAGAAGCTATTCTTCACCGACATTTTGCCATGCATTTTAAAATCCCATGCAACATCGGTATTAAAGCAATACAATTTGACGATAATTCGCCTAGCTGTTTAATGATACATATTGTCTGTGTGTGGGGGATTTTCTCAGTACTCTGGTTTCATCACATATTCTAGAGATGCAAAGACTAGTTCACTTGAGGAGTCTGAATTGTCCTTGTGTTCGCTATTTGAATGTGCTTTTCTGTTTGCCTGTGTCCTGCAATTCACTACTAACAAGTCCAAGGTGTACCCCTAGTTAGACGGGGTAGGCTCACCCATGTACTATTAGTGACACCCTAAACCAGGGGTGGCCAAACTATTACACAGGGCAAAGTGGATACACAGGTTTTTGTTTCAACCCATCAAGAGGACATCTTTTCACCAATCTGGTGTCCTCCAAGGGAAATCAGTGGATTGCAGTCAGGTGCTACTTGTTTTAGCTGAAACCTCATTGGTTAAACCTTCTGTGCTAGGTCGGTTAGAACAAAAATCCGCTCCCACAACAGTCTTTAAGGATGGGTTTGCCCACCCTTGCCCTAAACCTTAATTAAAAAGTCATGGATCTTGTGGTTTCTTGTGTTGAAATATGAGCACTAAAACAGTCATGAATTGAATTATAATCGGATACAGCTGAAATATAATCAATAAAAGCCCGCTTGTTGCATATTTTTAATGATAATATTTATGTTTACATTTTGTCTGGAATAAAAGGTCACGTAATTGCATTTGAAAGTGCACACTCCTCTCCAATCCGTTTGCTTAAAAGCCTGATATACTCAGTCCAGTGTTCGAAGAAAAGAATGGCGCTCACTATTATGAGCCAATCTGACATTGTTCTTTGTGTTAATTAAGGCAACTATGACATTTAAAAGCTGGACTGGAATTTGATTCAATGCAGGAAATCAACCCATGCATATATGCTATGGCATTTCAAGATTTCCATCCCATTTACCCCATTCGAGCCACTAACCAATAAAAAGGACAATGTGAATATTTTCTCCATTCAAGAGTGAAACTGGAATCTTGTTGCATTGAATAGCACGCAGTACAACCTCAGAAGTGAATGCAATCTCCACACAGTATCTCTTGGAGGTTTATTTTTATCATACTTTTTGTTACATTTTTGTCTTAAAATATCCACGTTACATTAAGTTTCCATACCACCTGCCACTCAGTTGAGGACCGACCTGGGATCGAACCCTTGATGCAAGAACTGTGATGTCGATGCCCTAACCATTTTTCACCGTGCCACCCATGTCAGCATGTAAAATGGTTCAATATACATAGGTTGGGAAACACCAGCATTGACAGGGGTTACTATTAACATCAAATGAATCCAAACACAATAGTATAGATAAGTACGGCCATTCCTTCATTGATTAGAGTATCTAACTGTGGGAGAAATCTGATTAGTATTTATAGTAGCCACATCATGTCTGCTTAGAATGGCCAGCCTGACCTTTGGCATCTCGAATTACATCAACATGCACACGGGCTTCCCTGCCCTGACCCGAGTGTGCCACCCTGCTCTGTGTGCATGCATAGCCAGTCCTAATGCAACCTCATCTGCTTTCAATTGCCAATGTCTATCTCAGTGTGTATACACACTTACTGCTCATTGTCTCCACACCTCAATTTTCCAACGGAATGCGCAAGGAAGAAAAACACTTAACAGGTATGTGAGGGGCCACCCTGAATAATTCACTCTAATTGGTGAAGCATCGGGAAGGGGTTTGTGGGGATGCGGGACATCAATCCTGGCTCCTGTTTTTTAGGCCAAATACACCCCGCATGCATGTTTAATTGGCTTTGGAATGGCAGTGTTTCTGCTGCCTCTGCTGTGAGTCACACTCACTGCGCCTTTTCTCCAGCGTGCCTTTTTCACACCGCCTCAGCAATGAAGATGCTATTTCAGGAACACATTAGGAGCCCAGAAAACACTGACATTTAGACTATTGCTGGGATGGCAAAGGGGGAGGTGGAGGTGTTCAGCTTGTCACTGGTGTGTATGATAGATAGCGAGACTGGCCTTCTGCCAATGTGCCTTTGTTGAGTGCAGGGGGACCTACATGAATTGCTTTTGTGTGTTTAGAATTACTTTTCTTTATTTCCATTAGAAAAGGTTTGGACCACATTTTTATAGTTTTACAATTAATATTTTATTTGTTGATTTATTTATTTTCTTTAAAATTAGTAAGGATGTTTTATTGGAAGCCTTTGACAAAAAGTTGTATATTTGTTTGTATGCCTGCTTAGAACATGGCTGACAAAAACTATGTGATAGAAATATAGACTTCTGTCAGATTATTTTTCATGTTGGATTGAAAAATTGATCTTAAAATAGAGAACGGGAAATGTTTTAGAACAACTTCTGCTTCCAAGAAAGTGAAAATAGTGTCAGGGAGGTGGAAATACAAGGTGAGATGACACAAAATGTTAAAGTAAAACTGAAAACGTGAGGATGAATCCTAGTTGAAAGTGTTAGGGTGAGCATTCTGTTTTTTTTTCCTCACCATAGACCAAGGTGTCAGTCTCCCTTTTTCCTCTAATTAGTAATGAAGAACAGTTACATTTTAGGCAGCCCCAGCGAGTGCAGTGTCTTTGGCTAGCGAACACAAAAGCAGGCCAAATATAACAAAAAAAGTAGCTAAATAGTGTGGAGGGAAATTTGACTTTATTTTTATTTTGATATTTCCTTGACTTCACATTCACTCTGTGCATCTATTTTGTTGTGTATGTTTTGTTTTACCATTGACAACCTATGAGTGTATTCGTGCTGCTATAATTGTGCTTTACGCTTGTACTGTACAATATGCTATTTTGTTGTGTATGTTTTGTTTCATCATTGACAACCAATGTGTGTATTTGTGCTGCTATAATTGTGCTTTACTCTTGTACTGTCCAATATGTAAGGTTGATTTACATGTTGCATGTTGTTTTTATGATATGAGTACATGTCCAGCGCAGCGGATTCCACTCATTATCGCTGTACTTTACATTATCTTGACAGTTCATTAGGTGGATTTTTGCAGTCTAATAAGATAATACAAGAATAAAATATCTATCACCAAGATAATAATAAAACAGGAAAGGTTTAAGTCCCCCCAAGGCCCTACAAATTGGGAATCCACATTTTCTGTAAACATGCCTGTATACTTGCAAAAAATACAATTAAGATGAAATGATTAATGCTGGGCTTTTTTTTTGTTTCCAGTTTGTGGTTTGCAATACCTAAAATATATCCATGGTAAATGCAAATACAATGACAGTTTCTGTTGATATAGTTTTAGATGAATTTAAACTGCTTGAATCATCATTATCATTCAAATTATCTATTCACAACAAACACTTTCTCATTAAAGGCCATTGGCCTTTTTTATCACTTTGTGGCTGTATTATTATACAGTATTTATTTTCTAAATGTAGGCTGAACTAGCAGGATTTTTAGGCAGATGTGTGCTTAATAAATTTCTATCTTTGTGAAATGAAATTTCAGCTTATTCAGTTTGAATGTTAAGTGCAATTCCCAACGCACTTTTACAAGTTCAACCCTTTAAATGTCCTAATTTGGAGAAATCAGCATAAGAAAACTATAGGAATGTTCCCTCCTCTGTAAAGGTGTTCTCATGTCACCGTGAAAGTGTGATTAAGATTAATTGATCATTTGTCACAACCCAATGCACAGAATTCTATACCCTCACCTCAAAATTGCTATTTTATCTGATTGAAAACAATGTGATTTAATTACATTTCCTGAATAATTTAGGTTCCAGCCCATAAGGAAAACCAAATAATTTTGACAGGGAATGTGATGCACTCTCTTTATTATAGATACCGTACTGTATATGAAGCACTGCTGTGGTAAATATCGAAACTCCAGGCAGCTTTAGGGAGCATAAAGGATCTTTTTAGCTTCCAATAAAGTGGTGACTGTATGAATACTGAGCATACTTGTGAAGTGCTTGGCTCAGTAGTTGTGGGGCTGAAAATTGGGTCCAAACGTTCACATGCTCATATTTCCTTCTTGCTAGTACGTGCATTATTTGCATGGATTTCTATTTGCATAGAGTCAGTGCACTGGGAGGGTTCAGTAGAGTATTGACAATAACCAACAGGTACTTGTGTGCGAGAAGCGGGTGCGTAAATGTTGGAGTTTGCACATTAAATAGTGGCAGAATCATCAAACATCATATTTGATTACATTTCTGAGGGCATGATTACCTGCTATAAAGGATGTGCCTGAATGAAAGATGTTAATTAATTTTATACAGCTCACAAAGCTGACACACACGCACACATCATTTTCAAAAAAAGGATGCTTAGAATAGTTGAAATGAACAGAAATGTGACTTCTTGAATTCTGATAGGCTACCTTGTTTGCTACTGATAAAAGACTTGGCGACAATTGCACATTCCCTCCCTCAGTGAGCAGGACAACACATTTGTCAGCTAACTGCAACACCTCATCTAAATTTAAAATGTAATTTAAGAACCATTCAAATGTATAAGCTGCAATGCACCACGCGAATTTTTGCAATTTACCAACATTCTCTCAGCATGAGGGCACCCAGGTTCTAGCAGTGTATTTTCAGCTTTTTTTGTGTACGTCCTCTTCATCTGGATTCATGCATCTTTCTGATCATTCATTTTATTATTTCCAAATGTGCCGAAAGTTGAAACCCCTGCCTCCTGCTGGTAAAAACCTGAGGCAGGAAAATGATTAAAAAGTTAGCTTTTTGATGAAGCATCCAAGGACACTTCATTATGTATTTGATGCCTCTTTTCAATTCACCGATGAAAAAGATTATGCTGCTATGACAGCGCCAAGTGAGCCAGGTAGAGGAGTGCACGAGTGCAGGAATGAAGATCCTCGTACTACCATGTTCAAACAAAGGTTTCCACGACAACCGCATGCACCATCGGTGGCCTGATCAAAATACAGGACCAAGGAACCTCAATTACTCTTCATTGCTATGCACGAACACGTGCTTGTACATCCTCACACACATATGTTTGCTCTTGCCTTAAATCCGAAGGCAGTTCAACCTTTGATTGCTATGAACTTACTACAAATCATCCCAGGACCTGCCTGAATGAGGAGTCAGGTTCAGTGACAATGGCTGATTTCTTAACAATATATTAATATTAATAACAATATTACAAAAGGATAAAGAAACACTTGGACACACACACACATGCATGTCTTTGAAATGTGGGAGGAAACCGGAGTAACCAGAGAAAACCCACGCAGGGCCGGGCAGAACATAGATTTGGCTGTGGGTGTGCATGGTTGTCCATCTCCTTGTGCCCTGCGATTGGCTGGCCACCGATTCAGGGTGCCCCCCGCCCTTTGCCCGGAGACAGCTGGGATTGGCTCCAGCACCCCCCGTGACCCTAATGAGGATAAAGCGGTTCAGAAAATGAGGGGCACATGCTGAATGTCCAGAAGCATGCTATTCATTAATTTGGATCATTCTCTTCAGTTCCACATAAACCTGAAATGAAAAGAAACATATTTTAGTTCATTTTATGAACAGTTTTCTCCCAATTGTAAACTGGACAACCCTCACAAGACCGTTCTCATGATACATCATGCATCTCTATTAAGTAATGAATGAAGCTTTGGGACCTTGCACTCATCAATGTCATACTGTAGCAGGTCTCAATTATGTGTGAGGTTTAACAATTGGGGCTCAGATCATTGTGAAAGGTGACTTGTTCCCGCTGTTCAACAGAGAGACCTGAGCATAATAATAAAGCTAAAAAGTGTGTCCGAAAGCTTTCAGGAAAAGTGCAGGGGCAGTTTATTGAAGAAAAAATATTTTTTTTACATTTGTTATGACGTACATACTAGTGACATGCATTCTGTGTGCAGTCTGTGTACCCATGTACAGTTTTCATATGACTTATTCTTCATAAGTTCGTAAGATTTGATGCATTGTCTTATTACGAGCACTCTTTTGACTAAACACTTAAGCACAAACTATATGCACATCCACACAATCACACGGAGACATGGCGATACTTGCCTTAAAGATCTTTCATTCTTTTTTTTCATATGCACCTGTTTAGAATCCTGCCAGCACATATATGCAGACACATTTAACCAAACACACCACACCAAAAGCTAAATTCCCATGAGGGAAAAGTGTGCATGTTGGTTGAATGCTATGTCTAATAAGAAGCACCAAAAAAGGAACTACTCTTTGCACTAGTTCCTTCAACTACTTTTCCCCCCACCTCACTATCAGCATTTTCTTTCACTTGCTCTCTTGTCTTATCCTCTTTACCTCTGAACATCCTATTTCCAGCTCCACTACTTGCTTTTTCCACTTCACTGTCTCTTTCGTGCCCTCCATACATCCTGTTACATCCAAGAAAAAGATTCTCATCGGAAAGGTCCAAATTTAGCCCATTTTTCTTCCTCCATTTCTCTGTATGCAGGACGAAAACCTTGCCACAGATAGACAACACCCGCTATCAACCACTGAAACGGCTTTAGAACTGCTTGCTAGCCTCCATGTTTCCCACCACGTCTGCCAAATGCTTAGATTTTCTCCATTTCTGTTGCCAGAACACTTTGTCCTACTTTCCCTGTGTGCAACTCTTATAGAGTTGGTTTGAAAATATGTGAAAGTACAAAAAGCAAGCATTCCGGTATCTACTTGTATGTTAATGGATATCCTCTGAGTTGTAATTGTACTCTCGTTTTAGAATGTGAGATCCCTTGCCGGCAAACGTTTTATGAGCATGTTATACAGTGGTGGTCGACTTTTGGCTTATCCCTTCAGGGGTTGCCAAAGGGAAACCATAGACTCGCCTTTTAGATTTCGCCCAAATTTTAAGCCGGACACCCTTCCCGAACACAAATCGCACATGGGGGAATGAAACCTGGGCCAGATCACTGAGCCACCACCAAGTCGAGCATGTGATACATTATGTATACTGTTAATTTAAGGGGTCTCTTTTCAAAGTTTGTATTTACTCTTTACTCTATTCTTTTAACACCTCCTGTGTGTTCTACATTCATATTCAGCATTGATCTATTAGATACAGTTTACAAATCATTACATTTGGTTTTCCACCAATCTCAATCACATGTTCTCCCCTGCCACCATGGATTTTCTTCGGGTACTCCGGTTTCCTCCCACATCCCAAAACATGCATGGTAGGCTGATTGAACACTCTAAAATGTCCTTATGTATGACTGTGTGCATGAATTGTTGTTTTTCTCCTTCTGCTCTGCGATTGGCTGGCAACTAATTCAATGTGTCGACTGATTGTCTCATAACCCCTTCCTGTTGCTTTAATTTTGCATTTAATGTGTGCTCTGTTGGCATTTTTTTTTTGTATCTCTGTGTAAATTTGGTTGAAAAGTGTCCTCAGAAAGGTGCTTTGAAATGAAATATGTTATTATTATTATTATTGCTAGACTTGCACCCAAATGCAGTCAGTTAGGGGAATTGTAATTTGAACGCATGCTGTGAGGTGAATTTGAAAAACGCTGTTTTGCACTGCTGGAGACATGAGAACAGCTCATCGGCTGCATGTTTAGCTCAAGTTCTAATGTTGGTGCATGCTTGCTTGATATGAGGAACAGCAAGCAGACCTTCCGGTCAGATGAAAGGTTTGCTTACCTTATGAAATGGGCAAATGGCTTTCCATCTTGATCACATCTATGATATTATGTGCGTTATCACATTACTTCTGCTTTATCAGATAAGGATCACAGGGGCAACAGTTTCAGCAGGGAAGCCCCGACTTCCTCCTCTCCAAGCAAATTGGACATATTCGACAAAAAGCACCATAAATTCACCAATGCCAAACCCATATTTGCATGAATGTAGATTTGATTGACTAACTAACTGACTGTGTATGAAGAGATATACCCTGTATTTAATGTTAATTAGAGAGAAATGTTTTCTTTTTCTGTTCACCACATCATAGATTCAATGTTATCATCAGCACTAAATTTTAGTAGTTTATTTTTAAATGAGCCTCATCCATCAAAGAAACTTAAAATGATCATCGCTACATGCCAAAAATCCCCGAGGATGGTCAAATGAAGAGCTTGCTCCGAAAGACAATATGCCTCTCATCCAAGGGTCTTCTTCGCTTTAAACTGATTGGGAGAGAGTCCCAGGCGTTTAACCACTGCAGGGTCGTTATCAAGGTCACTGCTACAGCACGGTTCATTAGTGCTCCCGACTGTTGTAATGGCAGCCTTGAAAGAATTGTTTCCGTCACCCGAGCCTGAGAGGAAATGACAGCTGTTGGGGTATTGGGAGTCTCAAGTGGCTAAATTCTACTAGGGCAAGATGAGAGAACATCGCTGCAGGTGGGGGGGAAAGTGATGTCATAGACCTCCTCTGTTTTTGGCGGATGGTCTGTTTGTCGTTTCTGTATAAAAGTGTCTTGCATTGTGCATATTCTGAATGTAACTATAGTCTAAAACAGTGGTTGTTAACCTGGGTTCGATCGAACCTTAGGGGTTCGGCGAGTCGGTCTCAGGTGTTCGGTGGAGCCTCTGCCACGGAGATCAAGACACATCGACTCATCATGTCTATTCACCATAGCATGCCCTGCTTGACCATCTCTGGCTGCAGATGATCACGTGACATTACTTGGCCAATCAGTGCTGCAAGGAATTTATATATCTTGAATTTGAAAAAAATCATATTTTATTTTACACTTAAGTAGGGTTCGATGAATGCGCATATGAAAATGGTGGGGTTCGGTGAAGGCGCATATGAACCTGGTGGGGCTCGGTAGCTCCAACAAGGTTAAGAACCACTGGTCTAGAACATTTGTAAAAGCTATAGTTCGGCATACCCTGCATGACCAAATGCCTTTAGATTTTAATTGTATTCTGGCTCTTCCTTCCCAAACATCGATCAAAAGTGGTCCTGTTACAGAACTGTGCGAAGATCAAGATTTTGACATGTTGTGTTGGGGTAAACAGAAATAATGGATGCCTCGTGTCATGCTGTGTAACAGATTTGCTTCCCATCTCGACAGTATCTGTCACATTCTTAGCAAGACTGCAGCATACTAGATTTTTCAGAGTATGGTCTGACACAGTAATTGTTAGGGACAAAAACATTGTGAGAATATTGCCAATAAAAGGTGGAAAAATAAGCATGATTCCCTTTTAAATTTCTATTTTAGAACCCATCATAATAACTCAGTGCTGATCCGATACAGTCACCTCAAGTGCTTTAGTGTAAAATGTATGATTGGAAATATTGTGAAAGTACCTCTAAGGATCTAAATTGTACAATGTAACAATATTGGTTAAAACTAAGACATGAGAAATCAAGCAAGTGATAATTCACCGTCTACATTTGATATAGAGTAATATTTTTGCATTTCTTTCTGCTGCATTGCAAAAGTTTACTCCATATTTTTTAACGTATACAGACAACAAAAACAACCGACCGGACATTTTGTTTGCAACCATGGATACAAACTTGAATAATGCAATCAAAAAAAAATGCTGCGACCTTCTGAAGTCAAGCCTCGTGGGTTGGAAGAACAATATCAGCAGTCCTAAAACACACCTGAACCTTCAAACACACACACGCATACCCCCCACCCTCTGAGACACACTGATAAATTACATATGCAATAGCAGAGAGGGAGAAAGCTGCTTTGTGTTTATTCATCCCACTGCCACCACCACAATACTGCAGTCACATAAAGAAATGGCTTCCCAACATCCCCGCACCTGACCTTCAGCGTTATTAAGGAGCCTACTTTATTCCTGACACTCTCGCAGCCCTTATCCAAAGAAAGCAATTCATCCATTTTCCAATAACTTATCCCCGTAGGCAATTACGTCTGTTCTTCTGCCACCTCTCTGCTTCTCAATAAAGTGTTCATAAATGGAGGGATCAAAGATCTGAATCAAGGAAGTGAGTCTGAAAAGATTGCTCGAAGTGTGAGGAAATGAAAGACTGTGTGTAGGTGTGTCCCCATACATGTGTGTATCTGCGTGTGAGAGAGTGAGACAGAGAGAGAAAGAAGAAAGAGAGGATAGAGAGAAAGTGAGGAGAGAGAGGAGAGAGAGAGAGGGGAAGAGAAATGGATACTTACGGTGGGCTATGTTCACACTGCAGATGAATTATGATTTCTTTGCCCATATGCAACACACATCTGATATTTTTCATGCAGCGTGAACAGTCCGAATCTGTATTTTTCTTTATTTATTTATTTATTTGTTTTTCGAGTCCAGACTTGTCTCATTCATATGTGGATAAGAACACAATTTTACTTCATGCATTATTTTACATTTTCCACTTCAAAAATGCTCATCCATTGTAATGAGACAATAATCAAAACAATTTCACGTTGTTCCTATTCCAAATTCAAATTTGGAATTCATTTTATTTAATTTTTATTATTTAAATTCCCTAAATGATATAATATTTTGAATCCTTCTCTCTTTCTATCTCTCTTTTCCGTTTTAGAGGCTTTGGATATCTTGCCTCACTTCCACCGCCCCATGACTCACAGTAGAAATGCAGTTTAATGGCCACAACCGCAACAGAAGTGTGGCTTTTAAATGGTGCAAATAGCTAGTACTTACTATCGAATTAATAGCACACTCAGGTCGTGAAGGTTGCTGAGACAATTTGTTAGGGAACTAGGTGTGAGGTGCTTTGGGGTATAGCACATTTGTTAGCTCCCTTACTATCTCTCACTTTTTATTTCACTGTACTTGTGTTCCATATTCTGTATTTTTTTCAATGTGATTGCGTATGATATCCAATGTTTATATTCATAATGGTTAGCCATTTAAGGACCTGCAGTATAGTTGTAACCCTTTCATCATTGAGCCTCTGGGTCATACACTAAATACATCTTTTTTTCTGTTTTGGGGGTGACAAAGTATATCAAAGAGGCCCTTTAGATTTCTCATGCAGCACAGCCAAGTCAAGAGCATCTTCTTGAGAGTATATTTTCTCTTAATTAACCATCCCTGATTCATTTCCGAGGTGTGTGTGTGTCTAAGTTGGAAGTATTACTTTTACCTCTCTTGTTTGCAGGTGTCTCTTGGGAGACTAAGATTAGCCAAAAGTCCATAAATGTATCCAATGTATCCACACAGGTGGACATGACCTGGATTTGAACCCAGGACCCCAGCCAGAGCTGTGAGGCTGATGTGCTAACCACTCGCACCACCGGGCCACCCCTAGTCAATCCTACCATTCCTAATTTGTCCTTCCATGCATAAAGCTGTACCTCTGTCAGTCTGTCTGTCTTTTGCAATCTGTCCATCCAGTGTTGAAAACTAAGTTTTCAAAACTTATGCTCTGGAAGGAAAGCCTCCTTCAAAGATAAAATATGATATACATGCATCAGTACTAAAATAGTTTTTATAGGTGCAGCAATTCATGTTTTTCTATCAAACTTGAGCTTTTTATCTAAGGGGTTGGAGAACACAAACACACTAACATGACTGCCATATTTTCTCCACTTCTTTCCTGTGATACTCAAGTGTGAATGATTGCTAACACTGAGCTGCATTAACATTTTGTATATATACATCAGCAGCAGTGGTCATCTCTTTTGAAGGCATAGTTACATTTTCACACACATTGCCCCTAGGTATACGTGTGTGCATGGTTGTCCGACTCCTTGTGCCCTGCGATCCTATCCTAAAAGCGCTATGCAGAAGCAATAAGACAATTTATTAAACCATTTGAGCACTGTCATGGCATTCAAATTAGTGCTGCATACTGTTGTATTTCTATAGTTTGTATATAATTGATTAAAAAGTATTATACATTACATTCGTATGTAAGAACAAATGGATATTTTTAAAGTAACCTTAAAAGTATGTCTTTACGGGCAGGTTTTTTAAATACCATATTCCCCGAACAGTGGGTGCCTGACTATTAGAACATATGAATAGGATTTAAAAGTGAAATATTTGGCCTAGATACACCCATATTATTCAAATGGTTGTCCGCCAAAGGGTGCAAAATTACCCAGGACTGCCTCTGCTTCCACCCCTCATTGAAAAAAAAATAGATGCAAATCGTTTCGTGCATAGCTACACGGTGGCACAGGGAATTTGGTGTAGTGTAGAGACTGTTATTGCACATGCAAACTTGCGTACAATTTAGTGCATACCTGACTATACCTTTAGTTTGATGTTAGGTACAGTAATATTAAGATGCCACTAGCATTATGCCAGACTATTTTAGGATAAAATCATAAAATAATTGATTGTTGTTCTGAATTTGAAAATAAAATAAAAATCTGGTATATTTTGTTATGTATTTTAAATTTTTATTGAATAACTATCTGGGTTATGTAATGGTGCATCTGACTCTATATCTATAAATTAGCTACCCTGGACTATATGAATGACAGTTCAAATTCTAAGTGTGTGCATTGGTGTGCATGCTGTGTTCGTGTGTGTGTGTGTGTGTGTGTGTGTGTGTGTGTGCGTGCGTGTGTGTGTGTGTGTGTGTGTGTGTGTGTGTGTGTGTGTGTGTGTGTGTGTGTGTGTGTGTGTGTGTGTGTGTGTGTGTGTGTGAAAAGGAGAGTGCGTTTGAAAATTCAAGTAAATCTCCATCAGTTCATGTATGTTTTTTTATTTTTTATTTCTCCATATAATGCAATCTGCGGTCTGGTTCTTTTAACCCTTTTAGTCTACTTGTTCAATTTTCACATTGTGCTCCCAGTTAAGTCATTTGGAATTTCTCTAAAAAAGTCAATAATTTTACTGCAATTCTGTGATTCTAAGACCCGTTGTGTCATTGTTGTCATAGGAACCAATTCTGAAACTCTTTCTTCACTTGCACAACCCTCTCACCCAACCATGGGCAACCTCCCCATCTACTGCAGTTGAAGTTACGAAGATGTTACTTTTTACTGCAGCAATTCAAACAACAAAAACCTAAATTTTGTGCATGTACATTTAAGAAAAGTGGTGTTTACCGATGGGAGACGTGTGGAGGAATTTTAGAAAAAGCCACTTCTTGGCGGCAAAATCAATATTTTATTACACACTACCTGTGAGTTTGGACAGCATAATCATTAGTGGTTGTAACTCAAATAATAACTTGTCAAAAAGCAAGCAAGCTCAGAGAGCAGTGAAGGAAATAGAGCGAGAGAGCAGATAGCAGAGAAGGAATACATCAAGCATGGCTTATTTGCTGTTGTGCATTGTCTTGTGTTTTGCACAGTCCCAGCTGGCAGAGGAAATAGATGTATTGCTGAAAATTTCCTCTGGAAAATAAAAACAAACAAACACACAGGCATCACGAAACAACATTTGATATAGTCTGTTTTCTGTTTCATTTGGCAATGATTGTCAACAATTCTCAGGCGAAATTTGCGGATTTGGATCTTATTTATGTGATAAAGAAAAAGGACCAACTGGTGACAGACTGTAGGAGGACAAGCTGAATCCGCATCCAACGACACACTTTTTTTTCTCCCGGTCTCTCTCACACATATTTTTCACATGGTCAAGGGCTAAATTGGAATAATAAAATGTGGACTCCGGGTCCTTATTTTCAATGTCTACCCACTCTATTAAAATTATTTATCTAAAGCAAACTAAGAGAAGAATGGCTAGCAATTATAATCACAACATCAAAAATAAAATGACATGGAATTCATTTTTTTTAAAACCTGTGCTCACACATGGAGAATAGGAATCGTTCCTACTAGTTCTCCCTAGTCATACGTGAACCCACTCTGACTGGCTGCTGAGAGGGGCCCGGCACGACTCAGGGTGGTCCCCAAGACCTCCAGCAACCATCCCTTAGAGAGGGTACAAAGAAACAAGGTTTATGCACCTCAGATTGGTGAAATCTCGTGTTAGCTGGATAAAAATTGATTGAGTATGCCTTAAACCGCCTCTGGCCCGGAGACAGCTGGGATTGGCTCCAGCACCCCCGCGACCCTAATGAGGATAAAGTGGTTCAGAAAATGAGATGAGATGTGATGACTTATTAAATCATTTAAAAAAATCTTTTTAATATCCCAATTTTTTTCTGGTTTGAGTGTACGCCATGTGTCAGTTGAAAATAAACAAAAATGTTCGTACATAAAGCCCCAGGACTTGAACTAATAACTTTCTGTTTCGGTAAGAAGCCATGCCCCCCATGATTACCGTGGGCCTGACTCCATTCAGTATAGTTTGACTTCAACCTCTAAGATTGTGGGTAGCCACTCGCTATGATGAAGAGAATGTACTGGAAGCTTGAAGAAAGTGCCTCTGAAAAGAACATTTCACACCAGCCTGCTAGTGCTTATGCTGTCTTACATAAGCCCCACCAACCTCCTCACAGCTTACACCAAAATCGATAATAGGTGTTGGGTCCTCCTTTCTAAATTGCCTGATTTAGCCTAGGATCGCCACCTTCGTATTATGATAGCACAACAGGCCTTTTATGCCTCCTCCATAAAACGTGCATCTTGTGTCGTGATCCATTTTACTATCTTGAGCAGGTGAAACCAGGATGCTTTTATCCTGGAAGGTTAACAGATAAGTTGCATCCCTGAGACCTAGGCCAGTAGAGCAGGTGGAACATTTTTTTTAGTCGCCTCTGTCCGTCTGGTTTCAATAGTTGCTGCTCTTTTGTGGCCTATGACTCATTTGGCTTTCTGCAGCTGGTCGAACGCAGTGCTACTGCCATCTAAGGAACAGAAATTTAAGTACACTCAACCAAGTATTTGGGGTATTGGTCACATCACAAGACGTGGTAAAACAAACACAATCTCGTGATTAAAACAAATTATATTTCGCATTATATTTCCATTGCAAATGCAGCATAGTCATACTGCAACCAGCTACTCAATCTGCTCTTCACACATTATACTAGACAAAAAAGCCTTTAATCAAAAGGTGGCAATATTTTTAGTAATTCAGCATTTTTTACTCAAAATGTTATGAATTGAAATAGAAGTAGTAATTATTCCCCTCTTATCAGATAAGATTCATTCCTTTTCCGTACCGCTTATCCTGAAAAGAGTCACGGGGGGTGCTGGAGCCTATCCCAGCCAACTATGGGCATCAGGCGGTGGACACCCTGAATTAATGGCCAGCCAATCGCAGGGAACAATGAGACAAAGAAGCAGTCACACTCACGTTCATGCCAAAGGACAATTTAGAGTGTTCAAACAGCTTATCATTCATGTTTTTGGAGTGTAGGAGGAAACCGGAGTACCCAGAGAAAACCACGCTTAGCCCAGGGGAGAACATGCATACGCCATATGGAAAGAAACCTCAATCTTGGAATTGTGAAGCCTACCCCCTAACCACTCTTCTATCGGACCGTCATGGAAAAACAAACTCCGGCAAAATAGTCAACAATTCCAGTCAATACTGGCACAAGGACCATTAGTGTTGTAAATTTAAAACAGCCTCATGCAATGTGTGAGTGAGACCCATAATGATGCATTTTCCCAAGTTTGTTTTGGACTAACCTGCTTAGATTCCAGGGGGCCATGGATTAGCCATTGAATATATTTGGCGTGAATAAAAATGCTGACTCTGAACCAACCAGAGCTCATCAATCTCTGCCGCCCGACTCCAAGGGAGACTATTACATCTCATGACTTGTGAAAGCTAAATTCATCAGTAAGATATTTGCACCTGACTCTTTTTTTAAAATACACATTTGGTATAAAATCTTTACACATCCACTTTAAA
This sequence comes from Stigmatopora argus, assembly GCF_051989625.1. Lineage (NCBI taxonomy): Eukaryota > Metazoa > Chordata > Actinopteri > Syngnathiformes > Syngnathidae > Stigmatopora > Stigmatopora argus. The sequence continues at coordinate 10,540,898 of NC_135393.1, forward strand.
ATGTTGTTTTTTATAAAATGAGAGAGGGTGGTTAGCACATCAAATATGTATACTATAGTGCAGTATAACAATATTCTTAATGCTCCCAAACTATGGGCAAGCTGTTGCTTGTCTTCAAATGTTTGGCAACAGCTGTCACGCGCTAACATATTGGTCTCCAACTTTTGACGTTCAAGGTGTGAGTGTCAGTTATTCTCCTACATCCCAAAAAATAGACATAATGTTAATCGGATTGGAATTTAAATGATGCAGGGTTGTAAATGTGTGTCTGAATGATTGTTTTTACTGCTATATGCTCATGCTGCTCAGTGATCAGTTTGAATTGAATGCTTTTATTGTCATTATACAATTATAATGAGATTTAAAGCTTTCACTACATAGTGCACAAATAACAGCAGATGGACAAATAAATCAATAAATAAGTAGTCCAAAATAAACTTGGATTCTATACAAAGCTCAGTTTTTACTTATAGGTTTGGGGTTCAATCTCTCAAGTTTAAATCATCTTTCAGTGATAGAGTTCCATCCCCTTTTTAAAAAAATATCATCCTCACCCTTAGTTTACACATGATTCCTGCCACTCACACTCTTACACTTACATGTCTCTGAGTTTCCTTAGGTACCCTCGGCAGACATTACACTTATTAGTAGATTGTATTTCAAGGAAACAATTTGAACCCTCACCCTTCATGGGTGAATAAGGAGTACTTACATGCTGAAATTGAAAATGAATTAATTCTCTGCTTTGGTTACATAATGGCTTTGGCAATGCTTGTAACTTCATGTGCAGAAGTTTTGTGCCCCAAAAGTGACTTCAATTGAAATAATGAGGATCAACTATCCACTGCAGAGTAGTAATTAATGTTTGCCACTTCATATGTCTTCCTATTCTCTGATGTCTAAATGATCTCCCTCATTCCCGCATGCAGTTCTTGCAGTGGTTTAACAGTGTTTCATTCATTATGAATTAAGTCCTGAATTAGGCTGCTTAGACATAATTCTTGTGCGCTCACTCCTATGCCTGACCTACTGAATAACATTAACTTAAAATGGTGGAGATGCTAATTTGATATCTGATCTACATTTCATTAAGGTGTGAGGGTTTCTAGGGACCTATGGATATTTTTTCTTCTTTCTTTTTTTTGTGATACTCCCACCAAAGTCTGAGGTAACAGCACGTCCCCCTCCTCCTTTTTAAAAATAAATCATATGCCACAAATTGTATGCATGCATTTGTGCAACTATAACAATCTAGTAGGGTTTTTTAGAAGACTTTTTACTTATTCTTTCCCAGGGAGTATTGCTCATATATCAATTTCTCTTGCTGGAACATCCTCAGCTCTCTATTTGCTTTTAGTGACCTGGATAGTTGGTGGCCTCATCTCACCTGTTCCCCCACCTCATTACCCAGGAGCACAGTGGGCAGTCAGCAAACTTGCAGCTTCAGCTGACTGCACTGATGCACTCAGTATAATAAGCGCATGCAGCAGTATATCTGGAGAATGGAAGTTATGGCTCGTTGGGTCTCCGTGTCAGTACATATTTGAAAGCTATTATGTAAAATGCTAAGCATCGATTACCGTGCAGAAATTATTATAGTCAATGACAGACAAAGATTCAATGCAGGTACCGGTACATAATATTTTGGGGGGGAATAATAGCCTTTTTGTTTCACCAGTCAGTGACATGAATAAATACTTAAAATCTGTAGCATAATAATGAATAGGTTCACATATATAAATGTAGTACATTGATTAGTTGGCACAATGACAAAACAGTAGATGGTAAAACCTTGCTGAATAAGACTATTCATGACAGTCACAACACATGCAGAAGTAAATGTACTGAGTATTTTTTCTATCCATTAATTTATACAATAAAATTATGAAAGCAAGACGAAAAGAAACAAAAATGTCATCATGCAGTATACTGCCATACACGCATATATCCAGTGGGAGGCACTGAAGTGTTGAAAGATGTTAACTGGTCATATTTGAGGAGCACGGGAAGAAGAAGTACGGTAGGCGGAAGCACTGCAAACGCAAACAATTGATCACATTTATTAAGTTATTATTAAAATCAGTCACAAGGAAAGAAAGGCATAGTAGGAAGTGGTTGTCTGAGTTCAAAAGGACGACTTTTGTGGTCGTCCTCCCGGACCAAAATCCAGAGAGGAGCAGTTGTGTCTATCTGGTAAGATCAATAATTTGCTAACGTTAGGTTCACATCAATACCAAAGTGACCGCATTATTCATTTATGTCTAAACGACCTAATGTCAGTAAGCTTTTGTATCTACTACTATCGTCAAGATCGTCAAGATCGTCGTGAATTGTGTTGTTTTCAGCTGATTAACGTGCTTAATCAGTTTAGATTTTTCGGTACTGTATATTTTCTATTTATAATGGTGTGCTTCTTTATTTACTTGTGTTCTAACATAAAGACTAATGAAAGAACGGTAGGCTACTTATCACCTATTTATTCAGGCTTAATTTAACAAATGAACAAATCGTTTTTTTAAGTGATGCTCAGTGCACTGAAAATATTTTAAGTATCTTAATTTATAATAATTAATTTGAGTTCTGGTTACTGTATTTGTATTAACAGTGATAGGTTAAAATCAGAAATTTTGAATATTACGTTTGTAAACTCTACTTAAAAAACAATCAAAATAAGAAAACACACATTCATTTTAGTATTTCTGTTTGTTTATTCCTAAATGAATGTGTGGTTAATTGAAGAGTCTAAATTGTCCATATGCACCCTAACAACCTGTCTTTCTATGATATGCATTTCGCTTTGTTCCATTCAGATATTTGAGCAGTTGGTCAGAATGGATCCTGCTTTGCTGAGGGAGAGGGAGCTCTTCAAAAAGAGAGCTTTGTCCACACCAGTTGTAGAGAAAAGACCAACTGCATCAGATTCTGGATCACACAAGAAGAAGAAGCCTCGAATAGAAAAGGAGGGTTCATCAGGTTCTAAACAGAGCACTGGTAAGCGAATCATATCCGATCTGTCTGATAACATGTTTGAATTAAACTATTGAATATGCACGGCTAACGTGACAGAACTATACAAGGTACATTTGTTGTGATGACGACCTATCACCTTTAGAATGTCTAGTTCAGTGGTTCTTAACCTGGGTTCGATCGAAACCTAGGGGTTCGGTGAGTCGGTCTCGGGGTTCGGTGGAGCCTCTGCCGCGGAGGTCAAAACAGATTGAATCTACATGCCGATCAATACACGATAACATGCCCCGCTTGACCATCACTAGCTGCAGATGATCAAGTGACATTGCTTGGTCAATCAGTGCTGGGTGGAATTTATATATCTTGAATTTGAAAAAAGAACATTTTATACATGTTTGCATTGTGATTTGTTTTAACGCAGTTGAAATGCTTGATGGTACTGAAGACACACACTACTACTGGATTGGATCCGATCCTGTGACAAAATCCAATATTGTCCGATACTCAAACAATAGCCAAATATGGTGCCGATATCAATACTGAGTAACTGATTAGGACATCACTGGCGTTCATGACATTTTGGTGCCAAGATTTTTCCATGTGGATGAAATAGTTTGAGCATTCACGCGGCTGTCATTTTTGGTGTCCTTCCTTTACAAAGCACACAAAAAAACACATGTACATAACAAACAGATGGTTTATTAGTCATTTACAGCATTTGTAAAGCTTGGATTAGAATATGTTGTGAGAATAAATTACATAGCTGTCTAAATGCAATCGTCCCTTGATTTCTGCCGTGATAAAATGGTCTTTAGATGTGTGTCTTTCAGAGAATACTCTTTACAAATAGAAACACTTTAGTTTAGATGTCTACCAGCATCTTATAATTATACAGAATTATAAGTGCTTTTTTCAACCACTTTCTCTGGATCTCTTTTTAAACAAATTCAATGGTAGCATACAAATTAATTCACCTCATGTTTGATAGTTCTGTAATTATGCTTTAAGGGCCATTTATTGAACCAAGTGCCATTTATGGTATCTTTTGTCCTCCAGTTTTTTCACTTGTGTTCTTTTGAAAATAGGGAGTACAGACTATTTTGCATTGTGTGATTGTCCATGAATGGAATTTAGACAACTTGTTAGTGAAGAGCTTATTGTCCAGTTTTTTCAACCTGACCCGGTTCGTAGGAATCCTCTTGACTGTTGAGCAGTTTTTGAAGGTGTCCTCCGCAAGGGTTTGCCTTTGTGTTCTATTCCACCTCCGTATGAGATTCTGATTCATTGCAGATGCTAGTCATTAGCTCGCTGCAGTGTCCTGATCCTACCTCCTGTAGTTGTTCGGGTTGTATCTGCATTTTTTCTTTGGCACAGCAACCACAGTCCAGTAGCTCGTATAACATGGCCAAGGCTGCCAGAGACAAAACGGTGAGGATGAATAGCAGTAGGATGATGAAGCAGGCCACGTTCCAGCCATCATGGAAAGGATAGGCCTCCTTCATCTGCAGGGAAACTTTGGAGAAAGGACTGTCCTGTGTAACCAATGGCAGATTGTTGGTGGCTGTCGTTGTTGTGATGTTGGCCATGATTCCTTGTTGGAAAAATTACAAGTGAATTACTATGATTTCGTATTTCAATTTTAACCTCGTAATAGTTCAATTTTACTCTCATAATATTTAGATTTCTCTCTTGGATTATTCCGATGTATGACTTCTTGTAATTACCTGCGGCACACCTGAGCATCGCTTACGGTTGGGAAACACTGTGTTAAAACATGTTTAACGTAACAAATGAAACGACTGACAAATATAAAACTAGCCTAAACATACTATTAACAAACTAACTAAGCTATACGAAAAGACTACTTTAACTATCTAGTGCTCCAGTGGCCTGTTAGAGTGTTAGAGTGGCCCTTTATTGAGGAAAACGGAAGTGTTTCTTCGTTGTTGTGTACGATTTGCTCTATAGTGGTTTGGGATGGTAAATGTTGAGTATTTTCAGTTCAACCTTTTGCTCGGTAAACCATCAAATAGGGACATCACGAAAATATTGTCAATGCAAGTACAAACGTTAAATCCGGCCCGCCCAGTTGCTTGGCCTCTGACACCTTTCACTTTACTGTTGAATTGTCAATGAGAGCTTCCGTTTTCTACCTCTCCTTGCAGACGAGTGCACGTCAATGCTTAGTAGCTCACTGAAGAGACAAGCAGAGGGATTCATGTTTATTTCATAGTGTATGATCCATCTTGGCCTAATTCCAATCATGGTTGTCTTGAAAGCTTTAAAATCACTTGAGTGTAGTATTTATGTATGTATTATATTATATTACATTCCAGATTCATCTTTGTGACATTTGTACAAATACTACTATGAATATGAAAAGAATGTGCATAAAACCTCTGCGTTCACACAGTTTGCTAACAGCTTTCATTCCTCACATTTTTGTCTCCGTAACAAAAACAAGAAATATAAACCCACCTGCTTCTTCTGGTGATGAGGATGCTATTGCTTTCTCCCTTTTACAGCCCCACCTATTTCTTTTCATCCGCTGCCTCCTCTACAGTGCTCTCATGCACCAACCGCCGCCACTCCTTGCAGAGCTTGATGGCTGAGAATGGTCTCCTCTCAGTCATTGGCTCTTGCCCACTAGCTGTGTCTCCAACCGATTTGTTAACCGGCCTGTCACAATTCTAGGGACCTGCCCACAGTGCAGCTTAATACTAATAGTTGCTCCCAGTCACTGTGTTAGTGCACCTCTCTGCCCTGATTGGATCGTTTTTGCAGCCTTTGTTGGTGGAGTTCTCTCATTGGACTCTAGGCACATAATGGGACAAACCAAGGAAGCCACAATTGCATTATTTTATGCTGTGTTCCATGCTTTTATTCATAATTGAGTCATTTAGTAAAAAATCTAATGAAAACGTTTTTTTTTGTTAAATCAACCATTTTCAATTCACGTGACAACTGCTTGTTCTCACTCGTTTCACAGTAATCAATACTGTTACTACTCTTTATTCTAACAGTTCAGACTGTATTAATTCATTTTCCATACCGCTTATCCTCACTAGGGTCCCAGGTGGTGCTGGAGCTTATCTCACTCAACTATTGGCACCAAGCGGTGGAATCCTTGAATCGGTTGTTAATACTGTATTAACATTCTCATCATCCTAACTATTTTTTTCTTTTTTCTTTACAGAGTCTAGTAATGGCAGTTTTAACATTAAGACCAGCTCCGGCTACAAGTTTGGTTGTCTTGCAAAGATTGTCAATTACATGAAGGTAAAGTAAAACTGTTAAATTTTCCTGAAATATTCTATTTCAGAAGAAAATACAATTATTTAAGTTAAATTTATTTAATAAAGGGACAAAACAATCTTAATGAACATATCAATCTAAATATCTAAGATTATAGCCAAAGGCTAATTTCCATCTCTAGTCCCCACTTGTTTTATGATGTCTTAACAAAAGTTGTTCTAGACTACAAGTACTAGTGCTTAATTTAAGAGCAATCACTGATACGAAGTAACCAATACCACTAGTACCCATTATTCATAAGATATTAACTAAAACAATATAACTTAATGAAAAGAAAAATACAATCTTTATATCTCACCAAAAGTCATAACAGCTACTGTACAATTGAGATAAAGTTCAAATGAATGTTTACCCATATCTGAGGTCTAATTTAACTTGTCTTTTACGCTTTTGTTGCACAGACAAGGCATCAGAATGGCGATACGCACTTCCTGACACTTGATGAAATTCTTGATGAGACCAAACTTCTTGACATCAGCATGAAACAAAAGCAGTGGCTAATGACAGAGGTCTGTATACACTGATTAGTGCTCTACAATATGCCTATATTTTGGGGATAAACGGTATGGAAAATATTGATATAGTGCCAAAAAATGGCCAATATTACGAGTTTCCTTCCCTTATCGCACGCCACTAATATCATTTATATAAAATATAGTCATTTACTACTTTACTGGATACTGAAATTGAGAAAGTATAAACAACAATGGCTCAATTACAGCTAAATCTTGGATACACTGCATTTTCTCCTCATTACAGGCTTTGGTAAGTAATCCAAAAATTGAGGTGCGGGATGGCACATATGGCTTCAAGCCCAAGTACAACCTGAAGGACAAAAAAGCTTTACTGAGGCTGTTGGACAAACATGACCAGCTCGGCCTCGGAGGAGTGCTATTGGACGAAGTTGAGGAAGGGCTTCCCAACTCGGCCAAGGCCTTAAAGGTAACTCCAATCAACAATCCACCCTTATTTGAGAATTTCCTTTTTATGTAGAAATTAACTTTCTAATTGTTGCTTTCAGGCATTAGGAGATCAGATTACATTTGTGACAAGACCAGATAAGAAAAAGATCCTCTTCTACAATGATAAACACTGTCAATTTCTGGTGGACGAAGGTCAGTGTTTTAGAATGCTATCTGAGTTTGCCTCGTAGTCTTTGTCTGTTTCTGTAAGTTTCTGTTTTATTCAGATATATTTCAAATAAAGGTTCAAATTTTTAAACTGAGAATTTTTTTAGTTTTAAAGAAAATATATGATGATTGTTACAAACTTTGGTTTTAACAAATCTAAAAAAGAAAAAGTTGAGACAAGGCAATTTATTCCACTGTGAGGCATCCCCTCTTCTTCAGTCTGAAATTTATTCCACTGTGAGGCATCCCCTCTTCTTCAGTCTGCAAACATCTGGGGACAAAGGAGAGATGTGATTCATGTTAGAAATATGTATGCTGTCCTATTCTTATCTGTAGGTATCTACCTTCAACTGACTTGGGCCTTTTATTCCTAAAGTTCTCTGTAGGTGAAAGATAGACTGCACGCTGGCCAATTTAATACACTGATCCTTTCCCCTTGTAGCCTTAATGTTGCAATTTATCTCAACAGGTCCTTAAAGAAGTACTGAAATAAAATCAGTGTAATTCAGGTCTTAAATTGTCTTATGTATTGTAAAATCATTGTAGGTATTTAATCAGACAGCAGATTTAATGCCGTTGTTGAATGCACTATGACTTGACCAAATACACGCTCGCACTCATTACATAATAGTTATTTGAAACAGAATGTGGCAAAGTAAATATTTCCCATCCTGGCGGAGGGTAATTTGCCTGATAAAATGTCATTATTGGTCTGTCCGCTGTTTAGAAAATGAAATTACAGTACTTTAATTTCTCTACAATTTACCTTTTTGGAAGGTATCTCATCTGAAAAGTTTTCCTGTTAGCTATTTAACAAATGTAAAAAGGAATAGTACTTTTTTTAAGGGAATTTGTGAAATATGGCATAATAATAATATGGCTGATATTGTATTTTTTTTTAATGATAGAATTTCAGAAACTGTGGAGAAGCGTTCCGGTGGACTCGATGGATGAAGAGAAGATTGAAGAATACTTGAAAAAGCAAGGCATCACCTCCATGCAGGAGTCCGGGCCAAAGAAAGTGGTCAGTATTTATTGGTTTGTAATCAGTTTGGTCACCAAAGTATTGGACTTCATTTTCTTCTCTACTTAAAACTTAAACCTTTCAACATACAAGGCATTCACTGTGTTTAAAGTTATTTTAAATCCACAGCTTCCCAATTTACAAAGTTGTTGTGTTCAATTAACATAAATGTACTAAAAAAAGGCTAAGATTATCTGTCTTCAAGTACGTACTATCAAATATAATTTTCCAACTATTTTTTGAGGGCAACAACATAGTCCGCTTGAATGAAGCATGGAAAAACATTTGTGAGTCCATTTGTCTCAAAAGGTTTATCTGCTAAACCTTGGCTGGAAATGAATAAACACTAAATATTCATCGTATGCATGACTGCCTAGCCTTCATTTACTTTTTGTGTACTCCCTGCAGTTACCAATTCAAAAGAGGAAGAAGCAAGGCGGTCAGCGAAAGAGGCACTTCAAGACCCACAATAACCATTTGGCAGGAGTACTGGAGGATTATGCAGATGGTGTGCCAGTCAAAAAGTGAAATTCAACACTAGGAACATCTATGGCTCAAATACTCTATTAGCTTGGATTGGACATCTTGTATTCCTAGTGAATAGTGACTACTTTGTGGAGTTTGTTTTAGCTATCAAGCTAGGAGGAGGATTGAAGAGATCATTTATCTAAAATGGTTTCACACATTGCCATTATTGAAGGGGATGTTACCACTTTACAATCCAGCCTGAAAATGAGTGTTAAATATTTTTTCTGAGGTATACTTCAACACCAAAGTCTGTATATGGAGGGCAATATTTTCTTCTTACATTTCTGTATTCAGCTCCTTCCCAAGTAAAAGGTAGAAAAAAGTTGTGATGCACATCAGTGATGTCATCCAGCATGTATCATCTTTGATTTCGACATGAGTATTTTACTTGGCAGGGGCATTTCATCCTCCTTTTAATAAAATAATGTTGGAAATTTCTTATACATTTTTCTAAGGTCTTTGAAATGATCATTTATGTTTTCCAATTAGAGGTGCCATAATGCCACCTGATGGTGTAGAGGTTCACCCGCCTGACTTTGGGACGGAAAGGCGTGAAATCGATTCCCGCAGGTGGCAGTATGATTGTGAGTGTGAATCGTCGTATGTCTCTGTGTACCCTTATGGCTAACTGGCAACCAGTCTTGGGTGTAGTCTGCCTTTCGCCCGAAATCAGCTGGGATAAGACTCTGGCAACCCTTATGAGATGTGCGTTATGGAAGATGAATGAATGTACCATAATCCAGTTACAGAGCAGAGCCAATGGTTTTGTAGTCTATGACATTTCCTACCTTTAAAACAATATATACTATATATATGTGGAAGTTTTTATAATGGTATCAATGACTATGATTCAAAATGAAAGTGTTTATTAATTGTACAGTACATAAAATATGCAAAACAGCATTTTATTCATCAGATTATATTAGTGAGCAGAGCAAGCAAGGGATATAAACAGTCTAGTCATCTGTTGTGGTTACGGTATTTCAAAAATACCAGTAAGGAAAAAATAATGACATGTTTAATAATATATACATTGACATTTTATTTCAGCGTGAAATAAACATTTTGCTAGTCACAATTCCATCTTTTAAGGGTTTTCAACTATTTAACTATGACTGGCTTTGATGGTTTTCTTCAAGTGATGGTAGTTGGGCAAAATCTTCATTAAAAAATCTAGCTGAAGTGTTTGAGGCTGCAAAAAAAATAACAGGAGAAATGTTTATGCAGTGTAGTTTTTCTCAATACATTTGCCAACATGTTAAACCTTTTTAATACCACAGCTCTCCACACACCAACCAATGAGTAACCATTTACCTGTGGCCTCTCAGTCTGCACCCGCCTCATACATCCAGACCCATAGATGACTGTGTTCTCAGGTATGACCTCACAAGTGTTCACCTGGCAGAAAGCCCCGATAATGCAGCCGCTGGTTAGGATGACGTTCCTACCTACATCAGCTAGACAAAAAAATAGAAGGTAGTGAATAACTAACATAACCTACATTTCCAGTGGATGTAAACCTCACCTTTTGATTCTATTACATTGTTGTCTCCGATTTTAAGGGCTTGCGACACTGGATTATCAGTTAAGGAAAAAAGATGGATGGATCTAAGGCTTTACAAAGGTAAATTATTTTGTAAACACTAGCTTGGTAAAGGATACAACAGCCAACTTCAAATACATTATTGATGCCAACAGTCATCGTCTTTGGTTCCACTTCAGTATCTGGTGTGATGTTTTCTGGGTAACTATAAAGATAGAACCAAGCATGTAACATTTATTTCAAATCCTAGTCAAGCATAATGTATGCTTAAATCACTAATTAAAATTAACAGTTGCAGGTACATCAATAATTCAAATGTATGCTGTTAGCAGATGGACAGTAGACAACTGTAAAGACATAACACGTATAAAGGTAGTGTTTTGACCGGCGTGACATCACAGTTAAATCCATAGGGCTCTACTGTATATAAAAGTGGGGCTTAGCTATTAGTTGACGTTATTACAATAGACGATGGATGTCACCTGTTAATAATGACAGCTTGTTCCTCGATCAAATTGCCTTCTCCGATCACAATGGGTCCAGCTTCTGCAATAATTCGAGCTTTTGGATGGACCACAGTCCTTGGGCCTGAGTAGACAAGAACATGAGGGCTGACTGAGCCAGACAAGTAATTTATATACAGTATAATGTACCGTAGTATTTGCTACGTAGCTACAACAGTGACGTTGATTGAAATCAAACATCTTACCTATAGTAACATCTCCTTTGATCTCACTTTCAACACACACCACAGCTCCTGCTGCTATCTTGACGCTATAACAAAACAAAACAAAACAAAAAACAACAGCATGACATGCACGATAGCGAAACGGAGCTTCTGACCACAGCTAAAAAGCTATATCGTTAGCCGCCTAGCAGCCATGTTCATTTCGTTTTAACAAGCCAATAATATATCTGTCGGTCAATCGAAAGCTTTAAAATTAAAACTCCAAAAGCCAGTTAGGGAAAGCATTTAGTCTACCTTTTCTGCGAGGTTTGTTTGTCCGTCATTGCGATGGAAAATCAGAAGGGAGTTGCCGGTCTCGACACTCGATTGTACACTACTCGATAATCGACTGGACAACCTTACAATTGAAGATAAGTGCGTGTTTGTTTGTTCCCTTGCCTTCTTATGTTATAAATGAACTCTACAGATATTAGGACTTTTTTGTTCTCATGCATAATAAAATACCACTTTAGACAAATGTTTCACTAACATACTTTGCGGTATAATCAGTGCCCGTGTTTGGCATCACTGATGTACTTTGACCCTTCTCGTTTCCTCTAATATAAAAAACAGGAACAAATCGGAAGTGAAATCTGACATGACTAAAAGGAACATAAACAAAAAAATCAGAAAAGCGGACACTTCTTCAGTCTTCGTGGCTAAAAAGACACGAGAGAAAGAAATGGCAAAATGGGGGCAAAATAAGATGTTTTATTTGTCAGCGATTGCCTCACTAATAGCCATCTGTGTGGCACCACTGAAAGCTGAACTGTTTCCCTGTAAGTATATTCGGTAAAAGTGGATTTATGTTATGATTTGTTGATAAGATCGCATGCTAATAGCTAAATCACAGCACTTTCACTCATGGCTTGAATATCTAAAGTCTTTACTCGAGACTTTTTTGTCTGATTAAATACAAAAGAATTACGAAATAAAATGCACATGATAAACACCGTGTGATCGATATTATACATAAAATCTTGCTTGAAACGGCCATCAAAACTTGGTCGTGTTCATCTATCTAATGATTTTTTTTAGATTAGAAAATATCTAAAGGCGTTTAAAACTCACTTTGCGGTAGATGTGGGATTAATGAGCATGTGGTTTTGCAGCCCAGCCCTCTAGATCACATGCCTCTCCCTGGAAGGCATTAATTTTACCGTGTCATCTCCCTCTACTCAAATGATTCTTATGAAATTCCACATACTATGTTCTATAGGGCATAATTAATTTAATAAAACAAATAGAGAGTACAAGTGGATTTGCATTTTTTTTAAAATCACTTTTAGGCTATCAAAAAGGCCATTCTGATGTTTGCACAATTCCCACGATAATTTATTATGCACAATTTCATGTGATAAATTCATTGGTGCGCAATTGACGAGAGTGATCTGAAAGTCCTAAGTGCAGAAAAAAATGCGGGGTCTGTCAATTCAAAAGGAGAAGGAAGGAACTATCTTTTCACACTTCCCACATGCATGTTTCTCTTTACAGCTGGTTTATTTCAGAGTAAACAACATTCCAAGTTAAAGATGGATGAAGCTCTTTTGACAGTCATCAATGAACTGGAAACCGAGGTGACAGTGTACTGGGTGTCCCAGTGGTGCTATCAGGTAACTGCACATCTAGATTTAACACATTTGTAATCTGTACACAATTAATCTCTTGCTTTTTGAATGTTAGTGTCTTTACCAACCGCTTGGGGTGGTCCCTGCAGTGACAAGTCCAGGACAGCCAGGCTCAAAAGAGTTCATTGTGAGCACGCAACATGAAATTACACTGCAAGCCAACAGCACCCCTGGTGTTTTGGACCTTTGCACGTAAGTTGCAGAAATGATCTTGTGTGCTTGTATTAGGACTCGTTCCGGGGCTTTGGTGATGCTGTTTTGCACTTCCTAGCCTTTTCCCAAAGAATCTGGACTTATGAAGAGGCGGAAAAGTTTATTACTGTATCATGTTTAAAAAAATCAATCGGTTCTTCTCAGTTTTTACATTTATTCAGTATTTTTCTTTGAACATTTTAATTGTATAAGGTCTCTATTATTCTCTCTATTGTGTTGTGTGACACTCAAATTCCCTTTTTAGAGTTTCATTCCACTTTGGGGAGCAAGGCAACTACTCTCTGTGGCTTCAAAATATAAGTATCTCTGTGGCCAACTGCTCCATTGTGACTGATGTGGACCCAATAAATAATTACACACGTAAGTCAATCACACAATTAGCCTGATAAAGGATATTTTTTGTTGTGATGTAAATGTTTTCTAAACCCCGACACAGCCATCCTGATAGCATTCCTTGTCTTTGCTGGACTGGGATTGTTTTATGCTCTGGCAAAAGCAATATTAACGTAAGTCTTTTTATAAACTGCAATATAAGTGATTGATTGTTTCAATGGTTTAGACAGTAAGGAGGTTGTGACCATTTGGTTAAATGATTATTTCTTCTTTAGACTCGATTGGGTAAGGGGTGTCCTCTTCAGAATTGGTGGTTCCATGGAGACTGAGAGGCTGATCAACTCTGTGAGTATTTATCCAAGGGCTTTTTGCTATTACCTTAGTTAAGAAAACTCAAATAGAAATTGCTGCGTTTGGCTCTGGGGTGCACGAAATGAATTTTACTCTATCCACTAAATGAAGTACTGGGTTTTCACTGGTTTTATAAGACAAATGTCTCTTACAAGGAGCTGGGCTCCCCTGGCAGGACAGTTATGCCAATGACTGACAACATACTCCCACCCCCACCCAGTCCTAGCAAGAGGTTACGCTCCCTGGACACATTCAGAGGGTAAAAACTATTTTTTACTTTGCATCACTCAATTACTTTGTTGATGGGCTTTTTTGATTTTGGGATTATGCCAGGTCTTGACAGGCAACAATAAAAATAAAAAATAAAGTTTCTGCTTGGCATAGATTTTGTATATTTCTTTTGGCAAATGTAAAAAAATATATATATAAATTTTAACTACCTTGTGTTATGCTTTCATGTTAATTATTTAACAGGATCTGCCTCATTATTATGGTATTTGTGAATTATGGAGGAGGACGATATTGGTTCTTCAGACATGAGAGCTGGAATGGTAAAGATTTGTTGCATTGCCATAACCACACCTCAAAATTGGGTCCTTAAGTATTTCTCTGTGCTTGTTTGTAAAAGGGACTGTTTGCTCCTTGTACCATTCTAGGCCTAACCGTTGCTGATTTGGTCTTCCCATGGTAAAGATCTTCATTTCAACCCAGATTTGCATTTTTATTGTTTTCATAACTTCTAGAGCTTGCTTTAATTTTTTTCAGGTTTGTTTTCATAATGGGAACATCCATCGCACTTTCAATCAATTCCATGCTTCGCTCAGGCTCAAGCCGTACTTCACTGTTGAAAAAAGTAGTATGGAGGAGCCTGCAGCTTTTCATCATTGGGATCATCATCATCAATCCCAATTACTGCCAGGGTTTTTGTGAGTTTAAGCCTGAGTGTTTTTGCCATCCACCTGTGTTAAGTTCTTATATAGTTCAATTCACACCGCAGTGTCATGGGACAACCTGCGAATCCCAGGTGTGTTGCAGCGCTTGGCCTGGTCGTACCTTGTCGTGGCCTCCCTGGATCTGTTGGTAGCCAGGGCTCATCTAGACATCCTACCAACGGTTAGATACACATTTATAGACAATAAATACTTTCTTTAAAAAACTAAATTAAATCTAGTTGCATTGTGATTTAGGTAATGCTTCCCTTTCCCAGGATGCATGGTGGTCCTCTTGCGTTGATGTATTACTCTACTGGCCAGCTTGGATTTTTGTGCTCCTCCTAGAAGTGCTATGGCTCTGTCTCACATTGCTACTTCCTGTACCAGGCTGTCCAACGTAAGTCAACGGCGGGGTGTTTATGTATGGCATGTGTTATGTTGTGATTGGATTGGATAACTTTATTCATCCCGTATTCGGGAAATTTCGTTGTCACAGTAGCAAGAGGGTGAGGATGCAGAAATAGGAAAGGCATTTTAGACGTAAATAGATAGGTAATAAGTAAGTTAATGAATACATACATTAATAAATATATAAATAAACAAGCGGGTTGCTGAAATATATATATATATATATATATATATATATATATATACACATACATACATACATACATATACACATATGTGTACATACACATATATACATACACACACATATATATATATATATATATATATATAAGCACATATATATATATATATATATATATATATATATATATATATATATAAGCACATGTGATATTTTGTGACTAAGTTGGTTCTTGTATTTCATCACTAGTGACTAGATTCCACCAGTCATTGTAGTCAATTACTGTGTGTGTTTTCCCATGTTGGTAACTAGCGTACGTTAAAATTAATAAAACACTGGCTTCTCCAGAAAAGGTTTTGGCAAAAGTGTAGACCTAAACACAAAAGAAAACAATTGGGGAATCGGAAGGCCGCTGTTTACATATCTGGTACATTTCCAGCACTTGTAAGGAATTTGTACTCATCTAAGGAATGGACACATACTGTGGAAGCCAAGCTTTGATTTGGTGATTGATCACATCCATGTTTAATTTTTTTTCAAGTATCTTTTATATTTTTTTGAAATTCACTTCACTTCTACTTCTGTTCTGGTACAGTGGATATCTTGGTCCAGGTGGAATTGGAGACATGGGCTTGTATGCAAATTGTACCGGCGGAGCAGCTGGTCTTGTTGACCGCTGGCTGCTTGGAGAAAACCACATCTACCAGACACCTTCAGCCAGGGTAAGCGAAAGACAAACAAAACTGACTGATTAAAATTGGCACTTGGCAAACACATGACAATGAGATAATTGTAGACTCAACTTGTATTTCCTTTGAAGGTCATCTATGCCACTCAAACACCATATGATCCCGAGGGTGTTCTTGGCAGCATCAACTCTGTTGTTATTGCTTTCCTTGGTTTACAGGTACATATATCTCTTTGTCTGTTTCAAAATGTTTTCTTATAAACGGAGGTTAGTAGTGATGTTTTGTATTTACTCCGTTACATTTACATTTACCGTTACATAAAAGATTTTAACCTTTGTCTTCAACTTTCTCAGGCGGGAAAGATAATCTTGCACTACAGAGACCTTCATTCAAGTATTATATCAAGGTTCCTCATTTGGGGTCTCTTTTTGGTGAGCATTTTTTATACCTGCACAGCCAAGTGAGATTTAATGATTTTTGAAATGCAAAAGTAGAAATTGGCAGCATAAACCGCTGGCCAAATTTGTAGAATGTACAGTTAAGATTCATTCTTTTTTTTCTGCAATTTGAATCATGTTGAACTTTTTAAATGACTAAATGTTTACTCTATGCACAGGATATTTGGGTAATATATTTTGTATATCACAGGGTATCATATCAGCTGCTCTCACAAAGTGTTCCACAGATCAGGGATTCATTCCTGTCAATAAGAATCTTTGGTAATACTATCTATTCTTGTCTATGGTATTTTTGTTGCTTGTCCAAGCTGTGGGCTAAAATACTTAAGAGTCAATTTCTTTTGTTTGCAGGTCTCTGTCCTATGTTACAACACTTGGCTGCTTTGCCTACGTACTGCTTGTTCTAGTTTATTACATTGTAGATGTTAAAAAGTGGTGGTCTGGAGCACCATTCTTTTATCCAGGTAAGAATTGCACCACTAAGGGATTCGATTCTTTATAAGACATAACCTGGACACCCCTGCCTTTGCAAAACTGGTGTCTATTTTAGGAACTAAGAATGGGAGAAAAAAATACTTTACTTCAATAATGACCATTTGCCTGTTTTTAACTTACAAGTGCATGTTTTATTTCTTAAATCAGGCATGAACTCCATCCTTGTGTATGTGGGCCATGAGGTATTAGAAGACTACTTCCCCTTCCACTGGCGCATGGTCAATACTCAGTCCCATGCTGAGCACCTTACGCAGAACCTGGTGGCTGTTTCTTGTTGGGTCCTCATCTCCTATGTGTTGTACCGGAAAAAAATCTTCTGGAAAATCTAAGGTGGCATGACTTTGGATTCAGGCTTGTATAGATTTATCATTTAAAATCCATGGAAAATGGAAAGCAGGAGAGTTTTTACAACATTGTTTAGAAAAATATGTAACAGATCTATTTTCATGGTCTGTTTGCTTAATGTTTTGATGTGTGGAATACATCTATACTATATTAAAATAGGACTCTTTGAATGACTTTTCACAGATTTCTATCAGCTGACTTCCACTAAACAACTTGTGACTCAGGAAGAACCGGGACCAAAATACACTAGAATTTGATGACGTTCGTGGTTCATCTTTGTTTTCCCTCACACTAAAAATGCATTTTTAATTCCCCATTTTGCACAATCTCCAAGTATGAAAGTCATCACACCCAGCTGTCCAGCTGCTTTGTAACTTGAATGCCTTCTAGTTTTATCCAGCAGAAAGCTTTCAGTTGTAATATTTCTTTTTCATTTGAATGTAGAGTAGCGCAAATGAATGAAACGCTATTACAGACCTCTCCATCCAGTAAATCATACATCTTGTCAAATGTTTGAAGTAATATAGGTTTCAAATCTCAATATTTGCTGCTGTTTTACAGAATGCACAAGTGTGTTGGCTCACGTATCCTAAAACTATTTGCCATAAAATTTACTTTGGTGCTGATGAATATTCTCTGTCAAATTATGCTTTGGAGTATCCCCAAGCCCGTTTATGATTATTTTATTGTTCTGTTAAGTTCAACCCCTTGTTTTTTACCTTTACTGATCTCTAGCTGCATACATTTTCCATTCCCCACTTAAAACTGATTCAGGGCTGCACATTCTCTTAGTAATAATTAGTTATTCACAAATCATGTTGCTGTCTCATGCATATTTTGTAATTTTTATAATTTATATTTCATCTGATGCAATGCCATGCATAATTTGATGCGCAATCCAGAATGTTGTTTGTGGGTTTAATAAATGGTTGACTGTTTACATTGTACTGTAAAATTAAAAAGAATTTGTATAATAAATAACTTGGAGTTCTTTGTTGTTTAATACATTTTGATAGTGAATTAGTTTATTTATTTATTCTTTTTCATCAGTCAGGTATTGGGTTGTTGGTAATATGATTAAATATATGACATTATCATGCAAAACTGCAGGAATAAAATAATGCATTCATTGTCATATAGTTGCATTGATATACAGTGTTCCCATTATTGTGAACAGTGAGCGCACGCGATATTTTACTGTCCTCCAGTATCGAAACACGTCTCCATAGTACTTGCTTCATTGCTCAACGTAGCGTGGGAATCTAAACTGTAACGTCCTTGAGAGGCGACAGATGTGTGGGTTCTCGTCAGTCTCGCGATAGCAGCGGGTACTCTAAACGGTTGTCTATTGTGAGAATTTTTCTGATCACGCGCGACTTTACAACTTTCCCACGCCTGTTGTTTGGGCGACTCGTCGCGGCTCCTGCCGCCCTCTCTTTCTCACCCCTTTTTTGCCCATCGGTCTTCGCTGATTTTGTACTCAATTCCCGTTACTGCCTCCAGTCTGGTTCCTCTAGTCCCGGTTATGGTGATAGTTAGATCGGTATGGGCTGCCCTTAGGAGGGGACTCGCGTTTGTTCGGGGAGGGAAGGGGGCGTTATTTGGAAAATGGCGCCCGTCGTTACCGGGTAAGTTGATATATTAGCGTTTGTTTTATTTATGTATTTGTTTTAAAGACAAAGTTTTAACGCAACTTGTTCCGCCTACACGTGATCACAATTTCCTGTGGGTAAGAGGTTTTGATGCCACATTTTGATGGCAGTGTAGTTGCTTGTACCTGCCACATATGGACGCACGGTGTCAAACTCAAACTGTCATGAAGTTTTTCTCCGATTGCCAAAGTACTTTTCTTCTACTTCGATTGCATGGATATTCACTGGTTTCCATCAATCAATTCTCTGTATCGCCCATCCCCTTTCTCTTGGTGCCCTCGCGTAAAATATACTAAGTGATCTTCTATTTACAGTAGGTTTTAATATGGACCTCTAAGGGAACTACACAAGGTTTAAAATGCAATCCATATTTTGTGTAAATTACTCAAATCGTATTTAATAACAGTAATATGAGTCAATACATGCATTTTAAGTGCATTGACTGATCGGTTTCCATTGACGGCAATAGACGTCCAATGTGTTTGAACTTGGAGGGCTGGCAGCGATTGAACAAATGAACACTATACAAATTTAGTTAAATTCACAGCAGAATGATGATTTATCTTGCTCTTCTTTTTGTGTTGTAGAAAGTTTGGTGATCTGTGTCAACCTCAACGTTTAACAAGGTAAATATAAAACACTTCAAGATCAATTCATTAGTTATTACTACTTTCATCATTCTTTTCTATTATGAACTGTACAATAATGACAGGGATTTCTATATGTATATACTTTTCACATGCTGCGTGATGGCTGAGTTCACATGTGTTAAAATCGGGTCCTTTTCAGGGAGGCAATGAGGACCTACTTGAAAGAAAAAGATGATCAAACCGTCCTCATCCTGCATGCGAAAGTGGCACAAAAGTCCTATGGCACTGAGAAAAGGTGTGTTTTTTATCTTGTTTGTTGAGTAGTAGTATTTGGGATGAATGTAACAACCTCTGATGCTCAACAGTTTGATTGTGTCACAATAATTACTAATCTTACGGTGTTATAATTATTCATATAACATGGTTTCCCATGTTAGGGAAAGAGTAGTGAACAGTTTATCATATGGTAGGTTCTGTATAAATAAACATGAGTACATTTCACTGCACTCGCATGAGAATGAGGCTGCATTTGTGAATCTGGAAGTGATTGACTGTCCACAAATATGTACATTAACTGCCTAGTTTTTTTGTGTTTATGCACAAATAAATGGCTAAAAGTACAGAAACATACTTCTTTAAAGATTTTCTTTCTTTTTCTTTTTTTCTATAAATGTTTTTTTAGGTTTTTCTGCCCTCCACCATGCATCTATCTGTTGGGCAGTGGTTGGAAGAAGAAGCTGGACAAGATGCAGAAGGAGGGCTGCACAGAGCAGGAGGCCCAGCCCTGTGCCTTTATCGGGATTGGCAACAGTGATGTAGAGATGCAACAACTCAACTTGGAGGGAAAGGTTAGAACACTATTGTGTCACTGAAGGTGCTGCAGGGAGACTATATTCAATTGCTTCAAATGATTTATGAAACACTTAAAATATTGCAAATCAAATCATATTTTATGCAAATGAAGTCGTCCATTCTCAGTAAACACCTGCTTCCCACTGGAGTTTATTAAAGGGATGCTGCTCTTTGAGAAAATATTTCTTGTGAGATTAGGTTTTTTTTTAAATAATAAAGTTTTCAATTAGCAGGTAGTATGCTGATTACTGCCAAGTAAAAATTGATAATCCACAACTCTACTTGTATTTTTCTACTAATATTATGTTAGTGGTAAAACCTGTATTAATCAATAATATAATTTTTAAAAAAATGTTGTATTCAGTTCCTTCATTCTGTGCCAATTTTTCCAAACATTGAAAACAACAGTAGCCATATTTTGAAAACAAACAATAGAACGGATAGAACAACAATAGAATGGAAAATGAACGTAAACAAACTTTTAAAATCAGAACTTCTTCTCTGTGGAATTAAGAATAACATGATTTTTCTCTTGGGCTGATTCAACTTCGATGTTTTTGTTTCCTGAAATAGAACTTCTGCGCTGCTAAAACCTTGTACATCAGTGACACAGACAAAAGGAAACATTTCATGCTGTCTGTAAAGATGCTCTATGGCAATAGCGCGACTATTGGCCTCTTTCTCAGCAAGAGAATCAAAGTAATATCCAAGCCTTCCAAGAAAAAGCAGTCCTTGAAAAATGCAGACTGTGAGTATCAAAACATAAACAAACACTGTTTTGGAATGAATTCGATAGAATGCCTATTGCTATATTTTCTACCCTGTCTCACAGTATGTATTGCATCAGGAACAAAGGTAGCTTTATTTAACCGCCTACGATCACAAACAGTCAGCACCAGGTATCTTCATGTGGAGGGTGGAAACTTTCATGCAAGTTCTCTCCAATGGGGGGCCTTTTACATCCACCTCTGTGAGTCCTACTTTTCAAAAAGTCAAGTCACCGTGCTTTTTTTTACCCGCCTCATTTCATTATGTCACACATCCTAATGATGCTTTCCCTAATTTTGGTCAGTGGACGACGACGAATCTGA
The DNA here is from genome assembly GCF_051989625.1 of Stigmatopora argus. Taxonomy (NCBI): domain Eukaryota; kingdom Metazoa; phylum Chordata; class Actinopteri; order Syngnathiformes; family Syngnathidae; genus Stigmatopora; species Stigmatopora argus. The sequence goes on from NC_135393.1 coordinate 10,562,353, forward strand.
AGGAGAGGAGTTTGCTGTGCGCGATGGTTACATTCACTATGGTCAGACAGTGAAACTGGTGTGCTCTGTCACTGGCATGGCCCTGCCTAGACTGGTATGCAGTTAAATTTCTGTGAGAATAAAAGAGTAGCCAGATCCTGCAAAAAATGTCACATAACCTGTCCATTTACTATATTTAACAAGGACTGATGTTATTAAAAATTTGTGCATATGGGCCATACTTTCTAGATAGTTTTGGCTTACTTAACACAGCACAATCTTTTTTCTCCCCTTAATTCATCAGGTCATTCGCAAAGTCGACAAGCAGGCAGCATTGTGGGATGCAGATGACCCGGTGTCGCAGCTTCACAAATGTGCTTTCTACTTGAAAGACACAGAACGGATGTACCTCTGCCTCTCCCAGGATAGAATAATCCAGTACCAGGTAGGCCCCTAAAAATTGGTCGGATAAAAATCTGAATTATAATTCAGCCTAAATTGATGCATGCCACCTGATAGTCTAGGGCAGGGGTGGCCAACTCCGGTCCTCGAGAGCCGCCATCCGGTCTGTTTTCCATGTCTGCCTCCACCAACACACCTGAATCAAATAATCAGGATCGGTATCAAGCTTCTGGACGGCTTGCTGATGAGTTGGTCATTTGATTCAGGTGTGCTAGAAGAGGGAGATATGGAAAACACACCGGATAGCGGCTCTTGAGGACCGGAGTTGGCCACCCCTGGTCTAGGGGTTCACTCGCCTGACTTTGGTGCGGGCAAGCACGGGCTTGATTCCCTCTGGTGGTAGTATGATTGTGAGTGCGAATGTTGGTCTTTCTGTGTGCCCTATGGCTGACTGGCCTCCAAGTCTAAGGTTTATAGTCTGCGTTTCGGCCGAAGTCAGCTGGGTTGGCCTCCAGTAATCCCCCCAACCCTTACAAGGATGCGAGGTATGGAAGATGAGCGAATGAATCAATTTATGTGCAACCAACTATAGTTCCCAGACACCAAACCAGAGCTTTTGGCACCATCTTGTGTCCTCTAAGAATATCTGTAATCCCAAAAACAACCAGTCGTCATCAAGGTTTAAAAAAAGAGTAAACGTAATACCATGTGAAAACTAAGAGAATGCTATTTTATGTTGTTAAATGTATACTTGTCATAACTAAGCATTTCGCTTTATATTTTGTCAGGTAGGGTTAACAACATTTACTTTGTAAACGGCAGTTTCCGTCTTTGTGTGTGTTAGGCTGCACCGTGCGTCAAAGACGCAAACAAAGAGGTCATTAACGACGGCGCCTGCTGGACAATCATCAGCACAGACAAGGCTGAGTATACGTTTTATGAGGGCATGGGCCCCGTAAATTCTCCGGTCACCCCTGTGCCTGTGGTGGAAAGCCTGCAGGTACACATGCACACAGACACATTATCAATTATTTGCAGTGTTAATGCACTTTTTGTTGACTTTAAATCATCTTTATTTTCTCTTGCTATGTTAAATCAGTTAAATGGTGGAGGGGATGTGGCCATGTTAGAGCTGACCGGACATAACTTCACTCCCAACCTAAGAGTGTGGTTTGGGGATGTGGAGGCTGATACCATGTATAGGTATGTGAGTTGTGATTATCAATACACTTTGACACTACACAGACATACATACATGTCACTTTATTTTTCATCAGTACTTCAATTTCTTTATATCATGGCACTTGAGAATCCTAATTTATTGTTTTAAGACTTTCTATCTAAGTCATGTCTTGATCAAACAGTTCTGCATTTTATGATTACTTGGGTTCTCTGTCACATGTATATGCTTTGTAATGTCTTAAACTGGGAAAACTGTGTTTCATTCGTATTCTTTCAAGATGTGGCGAAAGCATCCTATGTGTGGTGCCTGACATTTCGGCTTTCAGAGAGGGCTGGCGTTGGGTCAGGCAGCCGGTGCAGGTCCCAGTCACGTTGGTCCGCAATGACGGGATCATCTATGCCACTTCCCTTACCTTCACCTACACTTCGGAACCAGGGCCCCGGCCCCACTGCAGTGTTGCAGAGGCAATACTGAGGGCGCACACCACCTCCTCGTCATCCTCAGTATCCTCCCAGACTTGTTCGTCTTCAACTTCTTCCTCAATGGGCACATTTACGAATGTCCAAGGGGTTTACAGCAGTCATGACTCAGGCATGTCAGTGTTGTCATAGTGACTCATTGCGAGCACATTATTTTTAAATGCATACAATGTTTAAACAATGTACTTTTCTGAGGAGGAGCTGAGAGAACACTTGACTGAAGAGAAGTGTGAATTGTAAATGGGTGTTCACTGTGACAGCACCTTTCCACTCTCAGGATAGTTAAAGTGCTTCACCCTGGACCATTCACCAACTCCGCATTATTGGGAACAGGAGCGTCAACATCGTCACAGGGGCAAATTCAAACTAGCAACCTCTGTGTTGCGAAATGACTGCTCTACCAACTGACCTACACCACCACTTTAGTGTGGCTGCAGAACAGTTTTAAAACCATCCAGGGAACTCTGATGGATATATTATCCTATGGATGTCAATGGAGTCAAATGGCAATTATCCAACAACAATAGTTTATGCAACAGGTCATCTTCAATTTTTTTGTGGGCAAGGAACCTTTGCTGTCTATTTTTCTTTCAAACTCTGCTCCTTTTTGTTGTTGCATTAATGTTCCACCTCAATATGCAAAGAGGAAAAAGAAATGCTGCATTTAAATATGAGCATTTTAAAAAAATGTTTACAGTACTCAATATAAAAAACACCCTTTTAAAAGGCAAGTAAAGTATTTTAAGGTATTATTAGTTAAACAAATGCTATATTTTATATCATAAAATTAATATTATTGTGGAAATATAACAAAAATAGTACAATGATGATAACAGTATTGATTAATTTAAATTATAATTATAATATACATTCATTCATTTTACGTGCTGCTTATAAGGGTCTTGGGGGTGCTGAAACCTATCTTTGCCAACTAGAGGAAGCAGGCTCTCTGAATCAGTGGGCAGCCAATCAAAAGCCACAGAGACAAACAAGCAGTCAGGCGCTCACTTATTCCAAGGGACAATTTTGAATGATCAATTAGCCTACCATGCATTTTATGGGGATGTGGGAGGAAACCTGAGTACCCAGAGAAAACCCATGCAGGCTTGGGGAGAACATGTAAACTCCAGACAGGGAGGTCAGAACCCACTGGGGATTGTACCCTCATAATTTACCACAAATTCCTCTCAAATCCGAATGAATGTTCAATTGCCAGGAGGGTCATTCCAACTACAATAAGCACTCAACAGTAAAGGTATTTTAAAGGCCTACCTTATAGTGTAGGTAATGCTTTGTGCATTTTTTTTAATTTTCATACATTATGTTTTCCTATAACCATTCATCCTGTGTATTTTTTTCTGCATATGAATCCTGTCAGAGGAAAAAAAATAAAGTTTCTATTTTAAATCTTTTCATTCTAAATGTCTAACTTAAATCAAAACAACTTATTGTAATTGTGAAGGCACAAGTAAAATGGCATGGTTTCTTTTCCGCAATACCTAGTTTTGTCACTTTTTAGCTGTATTTTGTTGTTGTATGTTGTACTTTAACTATCTAAAATATATGTATAGAATGCACTACTTAGCTCATTCTGTGGTGGCCCTATTGGGCATGGTCGGAGGTCAAAATTCTGCCACTATTTTTAAACTGGTAGCAAGAGTACTGGAATGAAACCTAACACTTTGTTAGGCTACTGTTGGAGTGTGTGAGTTTCTGTTCGTGTCCTTTGCGCTAATAATGTTTTGGCATAATTATTTGACTTGCAGAATAGGTTGTAGAACTTGTGTGCTTGATTTTATATCATACATAAAAACCCACCTATACAGTCGACCAAACATGCAAGCAAAGTGAACTGGCAGAGTTTGTTGAACTGTGAAAATAACTCTTGTCGCAAAGCCCCTACGTAAATCATTTCTATTGCTGTGCTGAACATAACCCAAAATTGTTTACGTGGGCATTTCACATCATTTAAATCAGTTCGTCTCTTCATAAACAAAACAAACACAGGAACCCGAAATCTATTCTACATTTGCCGGCCATTGCATAAACTGGATATAGTTAAATTTTTTCAACCTCTGTACATATGGGTGGGTGGATGGGGGTTGCTGTGTGAGGAAACCTAATAATGTGATGAGACCATGTTCCTGGAGTGATAGATGTAGAGAGAGAAGGAGAGAGAGAGGGGGAGAGAGAGAGAGAGAGAGGGAGGGAGAGAGAGAGAGATCTTAAGGGCTGCATACTGCTGGTAAAGGCGACTGGCATACTGGATTTGGGTGATCATACAGAGATTGGAAACGGGCACACAAAAAAGAGGAAACTGGATTATATACTACCTTGTATTTTCATCTTCATACTAAGGGTGTTCTAATTGCCGTGTGATTGCCACAAAGAAGTGACTTCATGATGGAATATATTTTATATAAATTTGGATATAACGTTCTAGGCTTTTTAAAATGGCCTAAATGTGAATTATAACCATTTTTTTTTTCTGGAATTACACTCACTGGCATTCTAGACACTGTCCAGTCTTCTCTAATACTTGAGTATTTTGGTGGTCCTACACTCTGTATCCAATTTTGTTTTCAGGAATTTCTCACCTCTCAGAATGCTGCCCCTTTTCACATTTTTATTCCTTCTTTTACCTGCCTCTCTTTTGGTCACTTCGATCAGTGCTAGTGAGCTGCAGGGGGGCAGCTTCCCCGGTGGGGCGACAGGTTTCAATCCAGGGGGTAAGTCAGTCGAATGAATCACACACCTATTATTGGATCACAAAGCAGTGTTGATAAAAACATTGACTAAAACTTGCTTTTTCTTTAATTTCAGACAAGACTTGATAAAACTAAATTACTAATGTCACCAATGAGTTGACTACTTAACATTAAAATTATGCCTTTTTCCTCACAAAATGGGGATGTTGGTAAGATATAACCAATTGTGTTACCAACCTATATCACTCCAGTGTTTGACTGAGCCCATGCATTTCTGAACTGGCTATTCCAAACCTAAAATGTTTTAATTGACATCTTATTATAGTATATTGATGATGCTTACTTGTGTTAAACCCCTTTTTTATCAAAATCAGAAAGCCCTCCATATACAAAACTACACACAGTCTTGAGAAAGTCTATGCATTCCTGTCCTGGACAGAGAAGCTGCAGGCTTTCATCAGAAACCAAGGGATCATTGCCTATTCTTTGATTGTAGTGTCAAACAAATTGGATAGGTGTAGTAATACCAGTAATACCATATGTAAATGAATGTGAAATTATGTAGCAGTATGTAAATGTTGGTCCACCTTTACTCTCTCAAACACATATTCTTTGAATTCAACGCCTGACAAGACAATGATAATACATGCACAGGGAACAAAGCATCTCTTGGGCTTGCACTTATACTTGTTTGACAAGTAGACCTTTTGACTTCTTATCACTTTAGCTCTACTGAGCACCAAAATCTTTGCGTCACAGAGACAAAATTGGGTTGTGACTAACAGGCCTGACTAAAGTTTGTTTTCCCGTACAGCACTGTAATCTTCTGGATCAAGACCCTGAATTTAGAAACATGCTGTATAGAGTTTAAATCCAATCCACTTTGTTGTTACGTGGTGAATGATGCATACGATGTATCCAGCACATATTTAGTTTGACGGTCAAATGTCTTCCACAACAACACGGCATGTTGCATCGCCAACCCTAACTCAATATACAACTGTAATTTAGTTCATAACTAAAATAATATCTTAATAAACAAACTCTATAAGCTTGTCATCAACTTTCATATTTTTGAAGGGGAAGATAAAAAATAATAATAATGAATATTATAATAATAATGAATATAATAATAATAATGAATATTATAATAGTAATGAATATGATAATAATAATGAATATAATTATGATAATAATAATAACAACAATAATAATAATACATTACGTGGAAAAACTACAATATTCTAACCACAAATAGATCATTATGTATAAATACAACTAAAAACCAACAAAAGAAGTCACTCCCTGTTGGATCTACATTAATACAGCTATAAAAATCGTCTTGATTGATATTAAACAAAACACCCTAACAATCAAGTATTTATATGTTAGATATATGCCTAAAAAAAGGAAGTAAAACTTAAAAATGAAGCAGATATGTACTGACTGAAATACCTTTTATCCATGTAGACCCATGCATGGTGGTATCACCACCATGTGTAAGCGAGGCTGATCGTTACAGTTTGGAGGCTCTGCAGAGCATCCATCAGATGATGGATGACGACAAAGACGGAGGGATTGAGGTGGAGGAAAGTGTAGAGGTACAAAATTATTCTCTTATTCTTTCTTAAATGTTGACATTTCCTCATCAGCTATGGAGTTAACTTGTTAGCCTGAAATACTTAGGACAAAGTCAATGCTATGACAACAGGTGTTCTGGCTGAAAAAAGGCATCCAATGCTACTTCGAGGATAGCAACAGTTTAACTTGGCTTTTGGCGCACTGACAAATGTGGTTTGCACTGTTAGGCCTGCACTAATAGGATATTGCTGCATGAAGAACAAGTCATATTAATGTAACATGAGCCACCTGCAGTCAATGAGCACAATTTATTTTCTGCAAGTGGTAATGATCCAGAATTATGTGCCTAAGTGATGTAGATAAATATTGATGTATGAACATTTGAGAAAATATTTAGCTATAAACAACTACGTTTTACATATATACATATAGTAATAAAATGTACTGTTTATCACATTTGAGAAAATGGGGCCTCACCATTTTTTCCCAATTTTTAGTAGAAAACATCGAGAAATTGGTCATAATATGGTAATTATGTAACATTAGTGACTGGCCTTTCCCCTTCAAGAACGCAGTTCTAAGATACAGCATACAAGGGCTTGAATTACGGTTGCCATAGGGATGTCAAGAGAGGGCTGTGGGCTCATCAGAACACATTCCCAAGATGTCTTCAGTCATCAAATAAAGCCTTCATCTATATCCAAGGCTGGATATCTTAACACAGTGTGTTGTGTCTATTCCCAGTACAAGTTAGTTAAAAAGTTGAATTCTTCTTGTAGTATGTAGCACACTACACACTATACAGTACTGCATGTTGGAAAGTTTTTATAAACTACACTATTCTAAGGTAATGTTGGAACCAGTGTCTTTTCACTGAATTGTCACATTATCATGCTGGAACAGTTTGTGTGTCTCAAATTTCGGAACCTTTATGCCCGAGCCAGTGTCACTGAAAAAGCTCCTCTCAAAGGGACCGGACAAATGACTGGTCACAAATAATCCATTGACTATAACTGGTGCAAAATACATTGTGCAAAATGTGGTATAAGAGCACATTGGGAATTGCTTAGTTTTATTGTAAGTAAAATTTACCTTGACATTCAAAAGAAGTGGTGTGTAAAATATCTGATTAATAAAATGATTTTTTGCAGAGTGGTAGGGTTTTCTACCAGTAATTTCTGACCTTATGACCTTGTATTTTTAACATTTTATTTTTAATGAACCTTGACCCTTCCTCTCTCGTAGTTTATTATTGAAGACATGAAGCAGCAACAGACCAACAAGCACAACCATTTGCACCGTGAAGATCAGCACATTACAGTAGAGGAGCTTTGGAAAGGCTGGAAGTCATCAGAAGGTGTTTGTCCAAAAGACTGTCTAAACCAGGGGTCTACAAACTATTCCACAAAGGGCCACAGTCAGTACAGGATTTCATTCCAACTGAACAAAAAGAGACCATTTCACTAATCAGTGTAATCATTTAATTGCAATCAGATGCTGCTATCTTCAGCAAAAACCTCATCTATTAAGATGTCTGTGTGGAAACAGTTGGAACAAAGACCAGGACCCACTGCGGCCCTTGTGAACCGTTTGGAGAGCTCCTATTCAAAACACTCTAAGTACAGGCCGTTGACAAGTGACAACTAAACTAGGGATGTTTCAGATCCAAACATGTAATTGGAACTCATGTCATTTTCATTCATTCATCTTCCATACCACCCATCCTCGAAAGCGTTGCGGGTGTTTCTTGGGCCTAACTTGCTGTCTTTGGGCAAAAGATAGATTACACCCTAAACCGTTTGCCACTCAGTTGTAGGGAACACAGAGAGACAAACGACCATCCATACTCCTAATCATACTGCCACCAGCGGGAATTGAGCTCACGCCTGCCCGCACCATTGTCAGGCGAGTGAACCTCTCCACCACTAGGCAGCATATGTCATTTTCAGAGGATCGGAATTGGGTGAAAAAGATCATGTTTTTTTTTTTTTTGATGTTTTTATTCTTAATTTTTAAGTTTTGAAGGCTACAACGCAATATAATGTTCCATATGTACAAGGATATTGCCAAAAGAAACTACGCAACAGGAAGGCAAACATTTTGGTTTATATCCCAGGACACCATCATTAAAGAACGATAAGCTCTGCAGTGTAGGTTTTTTTTTTTAACATTTGAAGGTGCTTTTCCTTCCATAATACACTGCTGAGTTCTCAGATCGGGACTGGGCATCGACCGATCCTCAAAATCGAACTTCGGGTGCCAAACTATTAGATCAGGATAACCCTAATTCAAACATTTGACGCATCATCCACTCTTAACTTGTTTCTTTTTATCTTAGTTCATAATTGGACCCAAGACGATGTTATACGCTGGCTCCGGGAGTTTGTTGAGTTGCCACAGTATGAGAGGAACTTTAAAGACTTCAAAGTCAACGGAAACACACTCCCAAGGTGACAATATTTTGTGTTCAAACAAATCTCTGAAAATGCACTGATCTTAGTTTAAAAAGAAACTAAAAAAAACCTCTGTCCTTTCTATAGGATTGCAGCCAATGAGCCTTCATTCCTGAGCGGCCAGCTGAGAGTTCCGGATCAGAGGGACAAGCAGAAACTCAATATTAAAGCTCTTGATGTAGTGTTGTTTGGACCACCTACGCGTGAGGACCATTACAGAATTAGCTTCTTTTAACAATGTTTTTTTTTTTTGTGTGTGTATCGCTTTAATTGATTTTTTTACTCTGAGGGACATCCAGATATTTTGTGAGTCGATTTCTGGATCACAAAATACTAAAAACCAATATTACCATTAACGCTACATTAGGGCAGGTAAAGCTCCATTACCACAAAAGCAGGAAGAAGCAATCTGTGAACCGTAAAAATACATTTTTTATTCATAACCATTTTTTTTTTCTTGAAGGCCCTCCTCACAATTACATGAAAGACCTACTGCTACTTGTGTCCGTGGTGATGGGTGTTGGGGGCTGTTGGTTCGCTCAGGCCCAAAACAAAACCAGTAAAATCCATATTACTAAGATGATGAAGGATTTGGAAAGTCTGCAGCGAGCTGAACAAAGCCTCCAAGACATGCAAGAACAGTAGGTTCATGCCAAAGAATTATCTTCTTCACCTGTAATTGAAGTTATCAAAGTGAAATTGTAACTTTTCTTACCTTTAGACTGGAGCGAGCCCAGGAGGAGAAACGAAACGTGGCAGAGGAGAAACAAAATTTGGAGGAAAAGATGCGAGATGAGATCATGGGGGCACAGGAGGAGGCCCACCGTCTGCAAGAGCTGAGACAGGGAGCTGTTAGTGAACTCAGCCGCCTCCGATATGCAGAAGAAGAACTTGTGCAAGTACTGTTTAGCATTGTCTGAAGTTGGGTCGAAACTAAAAACAGAAAAAAAAAACCTAAAGCTGGCAAATATCGTTTCCTCAGATCCGTGGGGCATTGAGACAGGCAGAAAAGGACATGCATACAACTTGGACTGCCTCAGAGGTACTCCAGCAATGGCTCCAGTTGACACATGAAGTTGAGGTCCAGTACTACAACATCAAGAAACAGAGTGCTGAATTACAACTGGCCATTGCCAAAGAAGAGGTGATGTAAGATAAAAATACAATATGTACACAAGATGTGTATCAGAAAACTTCCAGGACTGGAGTGCATGAAGGCGTGGCAAAAAAGGCTTTGAATGTGTATAAGACTCCAGTTCTGCTCTTTTTGGACATCGTATGCCACAACTACTTGTGACCGACGTTTCACAATACTGTGTTTGCTTGTATACTTTGATTCAGGCAGAAAAGATCAAGAAAAAAAGAAGCTCAGTGTTTGGGACTCTGCATGTTGCTCACAGTTCATCTTTGGATCAAGTTGACCATAAGATTCTAGAGGCAAAGTGAGTCACATTGTATTTGGAGTTAGATTTCACTCGAGTCTACCGGAGTGCAGCCTAACGTGTCTTTCCAAAAGGAGGCAAACACTTAAAAAATCAAACTAATACTGCTATCTCACTCCAAAAGGAATGCCTTGTCAGAGGTAACAGCATGCCTGAGGGAGCGTCTGCATCGGTGGCAACAGATTGAGCGCATCTGTGGCTTCCCCATCATCAGGAATCCTGGTCTTACAAATCTCACCGCTCTGCTCTACTCAGACTCACTTACTGTAGGATTCCCCCGAGTTCCTCAGCCATCATGGTCATGCCACAGCTCAGTTCATGGGTCGATTGAAGACCTGTTGGAAGAGTCTACCACAGCCATTCTTTCACAAATTCCAGGTAAGGAACTGGCCCTTAGTGTGGAAGCGTAGTGCTTCACACTACTGCCTCCAGAAGATGAGCAACATGGCAGTGGTCAATATCTGCATATTTGGTTCTTCTATAATAGCTTTGCAATACTCTGTAATAGAAAAATCGACCGGTGGAAATCAGACATTCCCTTTGACTTTTGGAAGAAAACAAACAAACAAACAAACAAAAAACTGATGAGACAGGCCTGTACAAAATTGACAGTAAGAAGATGATGCCCCTAACTTGCAATGATGTGAGTTTAAAACAAAAACAAACAAAAAAACAAAACTAAAAATGAGGACACATATTTGTTGGTATTTTGTGCGTTACTTTATGTATCATTCTCCTGTTGCAAGACCCATCTCCTGTGACTGACCTCAAAATAAATGATGAAGACAGGAACGGGTTGAATATCTTGACAGTCTTGAGAGTCCATTGTACTCTTTTTGCATTACAGAGACCTTGTGCTGGCAGCTCAAGAACAAAACTAAATTGCCTCCATGTGTCACAGTAGAAACAGTGTATTTCTGTTACCACCAGAATTTGCCAAACCTAATTTGTTGAAATGCCTTTAAGCTTTTGGGTGAGTGGCTTAAGATTGCAGGTTGGTTTACACTTTTGCTCTGCTTCATTTTCAGGGACACCACTTAAGAATTCTCCTCGAACTCGGACGTCTACTATGCTGAGGTCACGTCGTCATGGTGTTACACAACCACCAACCACTCTTATTTCAGCAGATCCTGACCTTCTCATCCCAATGAGAAGTCCTTATTCTTGTTTTGATGAGGATAATGGGGTCTTTCGTAAAACTATAAAGAAACAGTAAGTGTTTGGCCAAGTTATGTTCCAAAATAATATGTCAAAGCTTTGATTTATTCCATCATGGTTATCCTTTCTTGTTTCACTGTGTAATAGAGACTCCCAGGAACGCTTCTCAGATTCGGACTATTCAACCTCACCTCCTCATAACAAGATGTACCGTTGTTCATCTATTGAAAGCTCCCACAGAAAGCTGTACTCTGATGAAACAGAACCATTTCCAGAAAAATCTGCCATGAAGGCAGTGAGTAAAGAATTGCAAGGTGATGTTTCTAGGGAAGATTTTGGAACTACTTTGGATGTTGCTTGCAGGAAGACAACAAAAGATAAAGTTCTAGACACCTTTTTGGAAAATAATGTGCTCATGAAATCAAAAGAAGGCTCTTTTGTTGAGACATCATTCAGAAAGAGATCCAGTGATAAGATTGAAGTTTCATCAGATTTTCTAGTTAGAAAGGAATTAGAGGCAGGATTTCCACCTAAGAAAATTGACCGAGAAATAATAGAGGACGTTACAGATAATCTATCCACGAGTACACCAAAAGATCGCTGTGATTTTCCACTTGAAGTCAGGAAGGTTGTTTGGGATGAAGAAGTATCAGAATTTGCACGTAAGAAGTTATCAAGAGGTATTATGGGGGCTTCGGTGGACAGTGCTTCAAGAAAAATACTACAAAGTTCTGAGTTTCCATTTGACTTAGTCGCCAGAAGGTATACGAGAGACTCAATGGGAATGTCCTTAGATGGAAGTTCAAGGCAAATAGATTTCTCCATTAGGGGTATTGCCAAAGACAAGCTGGTTGAACAACCTACAATACCCTCAAGAAAAATCTCTAAAGAGGGTTTTTTTGCAGACTTGGTTTCCAAAAAGTCAGCACCCATAGAGGAAGCAGATGATGTCCATTACACGTCTTCCTCAGAAAAGCTAGAGTTCAACTCAGAACCATCAATAAGTAGGGGCGTATCTAAAGAGGAATGTGAAGTATTTCTCAGGAAAATAACACCTCTAATGCCAAGAGATGAACAGGCTTTACAAGAAAATACACCATTAGTGAGAGTTGAATCACTTCTGGAAACACGTCATCCACATGCAGTGAGGTTAGACTCTGATGATTCTGAATCCAACTCAGTGCAAGGTGAACCCAGGCAGCCAGACCTTACAGTGACTTCCCAAGTGCCATGGGAATCATCAGCAGATAATTTGGCTGCTGGTCCATTGAGCCAGCTTGTTTATGATGGAATCCTGGAGAAGTCCTGCAACTCTATGGCCACCCCAACCACCTTTTCTGTCTCAACTCCAAATCTTCCCCAATGCTTCACTAGGCTTCTGGCAGAGTCTAAGCCGGTTGCAATATTAACAAAAGGAACCCTTCCATCCTCCTCTGAAGCTAAAGAAGACAGAAACAGAGATAAAGAAAAAAGCAAGAAGTCATTAAAGTTGAAAAATCTTTTCAAGAAGAAGAGTGAGTCAACAACAGAGAAGATACAGAGCGGACTTCACAAACTCTGATACTGGATTGAGGATGCTTACAGTATGTAGTAGCATCATTCAATTTGATGGTTAAATTATCTTTCTATTTTACTCCAGGGTAAATTTCATGTTACGATAGTCTTTGACAATTCTAGTTGTTTGGGCATTTTAGAGTCACCTTATCATGAAACATCAACAATATCACTCTACTGTCTCAAACATTGGCCTTCTGTCAAATATTTCAAACTAATTTCTTAAAGCATCTCACCCCTCACATGCCCTTCCTCTCACATCCTACCTCCTTCAGAAAATGTACTGCTTTTAGTGTTATGGCTTACTGTAAGGTGCGATGCACTTGATCCTTTCATAGACAGTTTAGTCTAGCTGGATTACTAGAGACCCTCTCAGAGTCACCCAACATGTTCATATATTTTTATTTCATATGTGTGGCAAAGATATCATAGAGCCAATATGTTCTGCACTTGCATAAATTAACACTACATATTTGTAAATGATTATAAGTGGATATTTCTTTAAATATGTGAAATAAGATTTGTGTATTTATTCAAACAAATTGTTAGTTATCTTATTGCAGGGGTACAACAATTGTATTTGATGTTTTTTTTCCGATCTGTCAAGTCTTATGATGATTGATACCTCACACTATCCAAAAATGCGGACTGATATATAATGCCATTTTGTGTTTCAAGGCGGAGCTCTGTTACAATTCCAAATTGCATACATCTAGTAGTTTATTTTTCTGGCTTTTATAATATTGCACAATAATAGAATACATAATGTGCCCATTAAAATGATTCAGGTCATTTAAATCTTTTTATTTTGGAATTAGAAAGTCTCCAACAATTACCTATTTCAATGATTGTTGATCAAATATAATTTGCCACACATCAAAACCTTTAATTGCTGTACTTAATTGTTTACTATGTGCAGTTTCACCTCTGCGCTAGATGATACCACACTTTTCCTTTGGGTTGCTTTGATAAAACCAAAATAGGCAGAATTTCGTTCCGGTAGTTTATTGAATATAAAGTGATTAAATGTTGAATGTGGGCTACTGGAATATAAAATAAAAAAGAATTTATTGTTACATTTATTATTGTACGCAATACACAATTACATTGCTTTTTGGTGCTGTCGCTAAACTAGTAAAGATTATTTTCAAATAACACATTTTGATTTTGATTTTTAATGGGCAGCAAGATGGATAATTAGTTAGTGTGATGACTTAAAGTTCTGGTGTCAAGGGTTCAATCCTGGGGTTCGGCCTTTCTTGGTGAAGTTTGCATCTTCGTCTCATGATTTCGCCACTAGAGGTCAGAAGTGGTTCGTTTCATGAGTGGCTGATTAGGTTATCTATTCATTCATTTGGTCCCCCTATATCCTGGTAATTTGGTAAGGCATTCTCATTTAACACTGATACCAAAATGATTCACAGGGAATTATTTAGCAGGCAATGATCTAAAAACATAGAACAATCAGGGGCCGGTATAATTGGAAGTAGACTAAGCAAATATAGTTATTTTCAAATAGCAATGAGCTGCGCCGGAATTAATTGTACTATTATTAAACATTACGCATTTCTTGTCTAATTTTGGCTGATAATGTAGAATTTTCGGTGCAAAAGTAATCTTCAATTTAATACTGCTTCTTAAAATAAGAGTGCAGGTGGTAGACAGGTAAAAAATGAGGTGAATAAGACCTCTGAAAACACAAGTGCTGGTGATTGTATTCAAGAGAGCTGTGAAATTTCATGCATGTGTGAAGCGAAACCAAACTAACCAGGGAGTACACAATCAAGAGTGTTGAAGTGACGCCTGAAGACAAATCCAATTCCAGTTTGAAGAGGAGAGTTTTTGGAGCTGATCTAACTTTTAACATTTTTTTATATCTTAATTGGGGGCAAGGGATTTAAAAAGGGAGCATTTCAAAAGATTGTGTTTGTGCGAAATCATTGTGGTTGTGAGCCTCATTTGTTTTTAACTTTGGATAGAAGAGTTTGTACATGCATTTTATAGTTGTAAGTGAGATATTTTGTCAAATTACTGATTAAAATCAGTGACAAATGAGGAATTGAACATCAGAACAATTAGGAGACAGATTATCTCCAGGATGCTCAATTTGTGGGAGTTTTCCATTTATGATCAATCATCAGCATTGCTTTTTCTTAATCTGATTCAATTGTCTAGTGGATTTTCCACTAGAGGCCTTGACAATAGTATATGCATTTGAATTTTTAGTTTCAGTTTAGTAGCACTGAAATGCTGCAATGAAGCGAAGGTGGAATGGTTGGCACAGTAACTTAAAAGCTCCCATGACATCAATACTGAGCCACTGACAATAAATACAGTCAAGTTTACAATTTCCTCCAATAGCTATACTATTGTTGCCTAGACACTGAAGTACCATACACTGGAGACCAACAAATGCATTTCTTTTTGCATCAGAGAAAAGAAGAAGGCAATTTTCATTTCATTGTTCACCTGTGGACATTAGTAGTTTAGTGCACATGCTTATTTGAATATTTTTGCGAAACACAATAGCAAACCAGACATAAAGAGACACCTAGAAAACACACACACACACACACACACACACAATCTTCCAATCTGAACTGACAAATCACAGCTCACAAGGCGAAACTATGTGATGCGTCATAAAGTGGAGCGATGGCAAATCTTTTTTTTTTAATTTCCCAGGGAGTTTTGAAAGGTGATGTTCCTTCTCTTTCTTTCCCATATAGCCAAAAATGAGGCTGCTGTCAGAGAGCCCATGGCATTTCTTTCAGGGTCCAACTATTGCTTTTTTAGCACTAAGCCTTGTTAGAAGTGTGACAGAACACCAAATCAAATTGCAGATTCGCTCAAACTGTCAGGCTGAGTAAAAGGCAGACCCAATTCTGTAAATCATTGGAACTGACCTTTTGGCTTTATACTTTTTTTAAACAAGTAGACG
Organism: Stigmatopora argus; assembly: GCF_051989625.1. NCBI lineage: Eukaryota > Metazoa > Chordata > Actinopteri > Syngnathiformes > Syngnathidae > Stigmatopora > Stigmatopora argus. Next base: position 10,578,233 of record NC_135393.1, read on the forward strand.
GCAATACATCATGAGCTTAGATTTTTTTTCTCTTCCCTTGTTGTCACAATACCAACATTCTGACAGAACCTCCATACCAATAGAGAAACGTTAGCACAAAACTTGAGAAATCAGTCAAATGCATTGAAAGGATAGTCGGCAGATAAATATTTTACAAAGTTATTTATTTTTATTTTTTACACGTTATTCTGGAGCAGCGTTTCAAGTGCAAGGACAAGAGAGATCTAAATTTTGTCAATATTCTACAGGATCCAAATCAGTTAAGACCGCTGGCCCAGTCAGCTGGGATAGGCTCTAGCACCCCCTGTGACCCTAATGAGGATAAAGCGGTTCAGAAAATGAAATGAGATGACAGATGTCACCAGTGCCTGCATGAGCATGCTTGCACCCTTTAATGAGCTTCTAGATTATTGGGTCCTCACACATTGTGTGTTCCAGTCCATCCAAATCCAAATGTGTATGTACCATGCTCCGAAAGCAAAAGTTGTCCATGACTTGACAGGTGAGAAGCTATTTTTGAAGTTGACTTTAAAATCATGAAAAAAAGATCATTGTAATGGGTTTTTCAGCTGATGCAAAATTAAAAATATAGTACCATATATTTTCCCATGGTTCCTGTGGGAAATCTGTAATTAAACTTCTGGTAAATTATTGGTTGACTCCTATTTTGAGTGTTTTGCTGCTCTGCGAAAACACTTTAGTCCAAACATGCCCTTGAAAGGACAACATATTTAAACCCAAATAATGAGCTCTCCTTGAAATCATTTGGCTGAGTAAGCCCCAGTTGACCTATATTACACAATGATTCATTCTGAAATGTTACAACCGGAATTTGTGGCAGCAGCGTTATGCACCCGCTAATGCTACAGTGCTCTCACAGCAGCATTACCTCAATGCACAGTATTATTTTTCCAACGGTACATTGCATTTTACATTTCTCTACACTACCTTGCAAAGAAAACACTTGAACTTGAAGCTGATTCCAAAGAGAGAGCTAAGCAGAAATTATGTATGAATGACTACAGCCTGGAGATCCATTGGATGCAAAGCTGAACTATGCGGAAAATTTTAACATCAGCAATGCAAAGCAGGTTGCAAAGAAGGTCTTTGAAAAATTATTGTATGTGTGAAAAGGGATGAGTCCTCAAATGTAATGTTACATGCATTTACCCTTGCACTTATGTTGCTCTTTCAGCACATCGGATAGCTCCTTTCCCCGAAAAACTTTCTGCAGTAACAACATAGGTATAAATAAAAATAAGCAAGTCATAAATATTGCATTTTCTTTTCAGCCACTTGTCAAATGTCAGCTGCATGGTCAACTATTTGATCCTCATGTTTTAGGTGTGTTTACATTGTTTCTTAAAACTCCACAGGATTTTTAATCACGTCACATATTATATATCTGTTTTGCCTACCATGAAATTGTTACATAAAATATATTTAAAAAAAAATAATATGAAAAAATAGAATCTAAACATTAATATTTTTCTTAACAGTGAATGGTGTGCTACTGCAGAGAGAACCTATACTTTGGATATCATAAAATTTAAGCTTTACATGTGCATGTGGCATGACAAATGCTGGTATCAGTTGGGGAAAAATACTTACGACAGGCTGAAAACTCATATTTATGTGTTTTGAGGTGAGTTGTTTATTTATTTTAATTATAAACCACCTGCAAAACGTAGTCATAAAAGTAATCTAATAGCAGTACAGCTACTAGAGGAAACATGTAGTAATTATTTTCAGCTTTAATGAGTGACAGAATTATTGGGATCATCATTTATTGCCAATACCTTTGCTGTTAGAAAATGCCTCTAAGCTCTCGTAATGAAAAATATAGATGACCGTTGTAACCTCGGGAAAGCCAAATGCATCGCAGATAAAAGAGAGATGGTCTTAAGAGCACAACACAATTGTCTTTGGGGTGACCTATATGGTGGCGCTGTGTGATGAATACTATTCTAAATGGAGGAAAAGGAGATGGAGTTATCATTTGTGATATACCCAGCTCATATTTACATATAAGTCACATTTAAGAGCGTCAGAGCTGCCACTTTAATCACATGAATGCGAGGTGTCACTACTACTTGCTTAAGAGAAAAATATATCGCTTTAATTTCAGTTCTCTAACAAGGAGGGCCTTAATGGAGCCCAAAGGCCTTTAAACTGAGAGCTTCATATGAAAAGCCTTTAATTGTGTGTGCATCTACGTGTGTTTCTGATGTGCAGCCTATGAGCAGCATCACTGATGATAAATTCCTTCCTTGCATCAGGTTTAGTGCACTTGCTCATTTTGTTTATGTGTGGGAATCTGAATTCATGTTTATGTCCTCAATGACATGTACAAGGTCAGTCGCAATGCCTTTTAATGTAACTTTCTTTTACTGCCTGCTTCACAGCTACTATTGCAATTTTCTGGTCACAAGATGGGGATGTGGAGCTATAGAGAAGTGACTGTAGCAAGTGAACTCCTTGAAGTCCCATTTTCTGCCCTTGAACTTTGTGTATTCTATTGGTTCTAGTATTTGAGAGGTGTAATTTTCTCCTATTTTTTTATTCAGCAACGAGTGTGTTTGTTGATAGTCAAATTCAACAGTAAAACATACTCCCTAATGCAGCACAGAATGTTAATAAATGCAAATTATGCACCTGCATGCTTAAACAAAGTCATGCATTATTCACCCTTATTCACCCAAAATGTATGAAAATATTTGATATTGCTCCAAAAGGGTGACTAAACATTGCTTTCCCCCCACTATATTCATTTATACATTTAACAAAGGCACATTTGAGGTGTGTCAGAAAAGTTCCAGGACTGACTTCATAAGGTAGCGCCAGCATTGATACGAGCAGGCATGTTGTTGTGATGACATAGCCAAATGGTTTGGATTTGTTTTATAATGTGTTCCCTGCTCTTGTTCTTTCTTGTCAGCCCTTCCTTTGAGCTGTTGCCAATGAGCTTACACCAGACAATCATATTATATCCAAGTTTTTGTGATTGTTTGTTTCCTAATGTTTTATTATATATATTTAGAGCAGTGGTTATTAACCTTGTTGGAGCTACCGAACCCTACTTTAGTGTAAAATGTGATTTAAAATAAAATGTGTTTTTTTTTCTAATTCAAGATATATAAATTCCTCGCAGCACTGGTTGGCCAAGCAATATCACGTGATCATCTGCAGCCAGTGATTGTCAAGCGGGGCATCGTGAATAAACATGATGAGTCGATGTGTCTTGACCTCCATGGCAGAGGCTCCACCAAACCTCTGAGACCGACTCACCGAACCCCTAGGGTTCAACCGAACCACTGATTTAGAGGCTGTTTAGACAACAACGGTAGTTTCCCAGATGCACATACACAGTTTTCAAGGTATCAACACAAAAATTACAATCTCCAGGTCAATTATGCATAAAACCTGTCCGGTTAAAAAAATTAAAATATTACCCAAATTGCAAGTCCCCAATTCAAAATTATATTTTGTCGGAAGTAGCCCAGATTTGTTGCATTTCTATCCTGCCAGATACTCCATACTCTGGAAAGGAGCAGAAGGGGTTGTATGCAGGAACCGAGTTTTGGTAGTGCTGCAAATTACACAACGGGCATCGGACATCGGACATAGGCCATGTCGTCATTACCACAACACAAAAAAGCCTACTTGTCATCACACGCAGAAACTGCGTGTGACGAAATTGATGGTGCTTCTCCATAAGCTACGTTTAATCGGCACAAGACCTAAATAAGTGTAAGTTACGGACTTGTAATTTGTCATTCCGCTGTTGTGAATACAGGTCGCTTACCTCTCGATTACATACAGGTCGCTTACCTCTCGATTACCGCACACTGTCTGCCACTTACCTTCCTTCAAGTCAGCTAGGAGGCGGCAGATCACCAACCAAACATCTAATCATATGCCGCAGAAGGGAATGTGTGTATGTTAGCGCGAGTTTAGATGTCTGATGGATGTGGGGAAAAAACTGTCCTTAAGCCTATTTGTCCGAGCTTTGTGGGACCTATAGCGTCTGCCAGAGGGCAGCAGCTGGAACAGATTGTGACCAGGGTGGTAAGGGTCCCCTATGATGTGCTTGGCTCTGCTGAGGTAACGCGGGCTGGCAATGTCTTCAAGTGAGGGCAGAGAGCAGCCGACAATCCTCTGGGCAGTGTTAATCACTTTCTGCATGGCCTTTTTGTCTGCCGCCGTGCTTCCAGCGTACCACACTGTGATGCCGTACGCCAGGATGCTCTCTACAGTGGTTCTATAGAAGGTTCTCAGAAGATTGGAGCCCAAGTTGTTCTTCCTGAGCACCCTGAGGAAATGGAGTCGTGTCTGAGCCTTCTTCACCACTGCCGTGGTGTTTGTAGACCATGAGAGCTTGTCCGTGACGTGGACCCCCAGGAATTTAAAGGACTGGACCCTGTCTACACATACTCCATTTATGAGGAGTGGGGCCAGATCTGTGCCGTGTTTGCGAAAGTCCAGGATTATTTCTTTAGTTTTCGTGGTGTTCAGTGTGAGATTGTTCACCGAGCACCACGAAGACAAATTGTTGACCTCATCCCTGTAAGCCGACTCATCCCCTCCTGAGATGAGTCCGACCACAGTGGTGTCGTCAGCGAATTTGATGATGCATACTAGATCAATGAAATTATTGCACTCTAGGAATTCGTGTTACGTAGATTTTTGGCTTCGGACAGTTTTCGACTATACTTTGTCCTTGACTGGAATTTTATGGTGTTAAATGTATTCCTTTCACTTTTGAGCTTTCTAGATAGTTGTAAATAAACATGTTTTGAGTTTGTACCAGCTACATTACCTCCACCTTGCTTCTTCAATACACCACTCTTACACTCAACCGTAAAGATTAATTAGTAAGCTAATCTTATATAGGATGAATCCTTAATCTAACTGGCTGCCACAAGAATGCTAGTCTGGTAGTCTGTAAAACAAATGTTTTTTTGTTGTTGCTCAGTATAGGTGACGTGCCCAGGGTGTAGTCTTTCGTATTACCTCAAATCAACTTGGATTGACTGCAGCACCACAATCCTCATTACACAATACTAGAGGAAAAAAAGGTCCAGGACAAAGAAATGGGCAGATAGAAAGTCTGAGCCATTTGCAGAAAGCGGAGTTGTTCACTTGTCTCACATTCATATAGGCAGCAATGTTTAAATCTCAATGACAGTGTGGCTCTGTGAGTGAAAGATTTTGTTTCTATAATTGAAATGTGCTCAGTCAATGCTGTTGTCTGCTTTGCACCCATGTTTACTAGAATTAGGTCCAGCTCTCCTTGACCCTAAACAGAATATCTGAGTCTATAAAATGGAACGATTGTGAATCGGAGGCAATCCCGTTGACGAGAATCACCATAGAAAATGAAAGGATCTTTTCACTGGAGGGAGACAGTCACAGTTAAAAGACTCTTGCAAATGAAAACATGGAGGTTGGCAAAAGTTAATTATTTATTTTATGTAGCCGTGGCACCTTTTAATAATTGCCAAGGTGACAGTGAAGGTTATAGAATGAATATCTGTCAGCCTTTCAGAAAGGTCTTAAAGATAAAATACTGAAAAATGTAAGGCTTTCCCACTCAATTTAAAGTTGAAATGACATTTTAAAGGAAAGAATGATTAAACACTCGGTCCCTTTAGTGGTCCATTTCAACTTTCTTTGTCCAATAATCAATGCTCAGTTGCCAAGCAGATATTTGCATGATAGGGCAAAAATAAGATGAAAACACACTAGCTTTAATTGCATTGCATGTAGTGATAATAGTGGCTAATGCGTTGCCTTGTTGTACATAAGAATAGTGGGGACTTTTCCTGTATACCAGTGTGTGCGTGTGCGTGTGCGTGTGCGTGTGCGTGTGCGTGTGCGTGTGCGTGTGCGTGTGTGTGTGTGTGTGTGTGTGTGTGTGTGTGTGTGTGTGCGCGTGCATGCGTGTGTGTATATTTACATGTATACTATATCACTAACCTTCTGAATACAATTTGACTGTCGTATGTAATTCACAAACCCAGATGGCCAATATTTTTGTTTGGGGATTCATTGTCGATCATTGAGAAGGATAACTTAAAGATAATTATGAGGTTGACAATCTGTTCCACACATATATTTCTCAAGACAGAAACAATTACCATTTCACAGTTGCATTTTGCCATGTAAGTCTACTTGATTGTGGGGTGTGGGCAACTAAAAACATGATCATTAGGCCAGCCAATAAATGCGAGTAAAGAAAGGCAAAAGGGGTAAGGGGGATTAAGCCCCATTTTGGATAACACAAGTCCAATTAATTCTAATTTCAAATTCGACAGTGCATGGATGGGAGAATTTTTTCGAGTAAATCTGGAGAGTTTGCTCAATGACAAATTTTCGCTCAATTAGTGAAAAGGCAAGAGAAGATGAGGGCCTCAAGCGGCCTATTTTTAATTGTCTTGAGTTGCCACTAAACCTCAAGGATCAACAGGAAACTCATTTAAATATTAGACATCTTTATACAGACACATAATTACCTATTAATTACAATTTTAAGTCGACTTTTAGCCAAAAGCCAGTTTGCTACATTGAATTAATTAGCCCTGAAGGACAAATGCTTCTTATACTAAATGACAAATGGAAACATTTTATATAGGAAGTAGTTGCTCATGGTTGACCCGGTGGAGAGTGCTTTGCGCATCGGTCTCACAGTTCTGGGATCATGGGTTCGATCTCAGAAGTTTGCATCTTCTCCTCGGGCTTGCGTGGGTGTTCTCTGGTTAATCTGATTTCCTCCTAAATCCCAAAAACATGCGGGGTAGGCTTGTTGAACACTACATTGCCCATATGTATGAGTATGACCATGAATGGTTATCCATCTCCTTGTGCCCAGTGATTGACGCACCACCGATTCAAGGTATCCCTCGCCTGATGCTCGTAGTTAGCTGTGATAAGCTCCAGCACTTCCCACGACCCTTGTGAGGCCCAGGGAGAACATGCAAACTCCATACAGTGAGGACCGACCTGGGATTGAATTTTTGGCCCGTAGCTGATGATGTTTGCTCAATAAGTAATTATCTGAGCTATTAAATAACACTCCATTTCTTTGCCTTGTAAAACTCTAGCTTTCGCAGCAGGCATTAGGTTATTGACCATCTGCACTAAGAAGTGATATCTTAGAAGTTCTGCTGAATTTTCTGAATACGAGAAGATAATTTTGCTTGAAACAATTTAACTTCACACATTAATTTCCTCTGCTTTTCTTCAGCAGTCACATGATCAATTAGAACAATATGAAGACAACCCATTCTGTTGGCAGCGAAGCAATGTACTGCTTATTGGAGCAACAAAAAAAAGATTGGTTTTATTGTACTAATATTTTTTTAAAGACCTGCTTTTATACTATACCCTGAGATTGGCTGGCAACCAATCTTGGGTGTACACCATCTCGAAATACCAAACCATCTCAAATAGGCTCCAGAGCACCTGTGTCACAAGTAAAGATAGGCAGTTTAAAAGATTAATTTGTATGACGGTCAGGGTTTGAGCTTGGAAAATATCTGTTATTTTAAATTTGACATTCTTATTATCTTTGTAAGCATTCTTATAATGAACCTCTTTAGATTGCACAGGTGTGCCTGTATTATGTGATAGACACTAGAATGCCAAATCGGAAGTAAAAATAGAACAAAAGCTGTTCTTGTCTCCATGACTTCCCATATACAAGGTCAATTTGTGAAGCTTAATCGTAATTGCCTAGAGTGCACGATACTGCACAGCAGGCCACACAGTTTGTGTACGATATTTTCTTATCAGGAAGACAAGCAGCTGAACAGAAGTTGTGTTTGTCACTGTGGAGCAGCAGACACTCTAACGCAGTGGTTCTTGTTGGTGCTACTGAACCCCAGCAGTTTGATATGCACATTCACCAAACAACACCAGTTTCATATACGCATTCACCAAACCCTACTTTAGTGTAAAATAAAATGTGATTTTTTTCAAATTCCAGATATAAGAATTCCTCGCAGCATTGATTGGCAAAGCAATGTCTGTCATCTGCAGCCATATATATATATATATATATATATATATATATATATATATATATATATATATATATATATATATATATATATATATATATATATATATATATATATATATATATATATATATATATATATATATATATATATATATATATATATATATATATATATATATATATATATATATATATATATATATATATATATATAAGAATGTAGGGTTAGCATTAGAATTTAGGGTTAGGGTTTGCATTAGAATTTAGGTTTAGGGTTTGCATTAGAATTTAGGGTTAGGGTTTGCATTAGAATTTAGGGTTAGGGTTTGCATTAGAATTCAGGGTTAGGGTTAGAATGTAGGTTTAGAATTTAAGGTTAGGGTTAGAATGTAGCATTAGAATTTAGGCTTAGGGTTAGAATGTAGGATTAGAATGTATGGTTAGCATTAGAATTTAGGGTTAGGGTTAGAATGTAGGATTATAATGTACGGTTAGTATTTAGTTTAAGGCAGTGGGAAAAGTGAATATTTATAAAAAACATTCAATGCACAGGCAACAAGTCATATATGTTTTATTGTTTGTTTTTTCTCATTGGTATGTATTGTTTCTCCTTTATCTAATAATTATTTGGTAGGGGCCTTACTATATGGCACGCTTTGTACATAGCAGAAAATATTAATAATAAAAAACATTGTTACACGCGATTCAAGAAATAAACAACATGCAATTTGAGAATGTGCTTTTAACTGTCATTCATCATATTAACTACAATGCCTGACAAAAATCAAAATAAAATAATCTATTGGATTGGCTAGAGAAGGTTTTATGCAGCGGTCCAACTCGACCTCCGTCAATGCAATATCTTTGTTAAAAAACAACACTTCTTGAAAATAAATCTTGGCGTAGTCAAAGCTGAAGGCGGTCCAACAACATATTAGAGTGATTGACTTTTTTATTTTTTATTTTTTGCGTTGACATTCTTCTGGCTGGCTAATATATTACAACTGTATTTACATTATTGTCTGGTGGGTTGAATGTGTTTATGGTTATAAATGCTATTTCATTAATTAACTTGTATTACATAATTTATTGGCTAGAAATGCGTTATTCTCGTTCTTATGTCTGGTTCCATGATCGCTGTTACAATTTCCTTCCCTTTTATCATTGGTATCCATCTGCTAAGAAACAAATGGCCCAAAACACCAAAGTTAGTGTTTCCAGTAGGTCAGACAGAAAAACATAGAGGCTTATATCACCAGTCTTATAGGAATTTCTTGGATAAAAGAACTAAAAGGCAGGCCTCTTCAGTATAGAAACTAAACAGAAGAGGGCACGGCGCACGAAGAATCAGCACTTGTGTTAAATAAGGTCCGGTAACAACCCTCGCTTTCTGGCAAACAGCGAAATAGGATTAAAAATTGTTTTGCGGTTTTTGTTTTGTTATTTTTGGAGGGTAATTGCTCAGTGAATTTCAATATATGCAGTTAAGTACCCCATGAGGTGATAGTGTGACTTTAACATGCATGATGGCAATCAGGACAACTACACAGCCACATAAATTACTTTAAACCATGTCCAAACTGCGGTCACCGAATGCAAAAAACTCAAAAAATAAATCACTCTCTACTACACGCCAGAATGTTTCAGGGCATAAACCTAAACTGCTTCTCACCCATTAGCCTTATTAATCTTTTTAATCATTTGAGTGTTCAAATTCAGTGTCAGAGTGAGAGCCGGATCCTGACCTGACGGAGATTAGCAGTCGGAAGGTTGAACAGCTATGATGTGTATTGCACCCTCACAAGCAAAACGCCTCCCATTAGTGGCGCGTAGGTGACTCGTTCTCAATTACTGACCGATACAAGATAATCATGCAGGGTGACATTTTTACAGAGAGGCTAAATGAGGAACACACACACATACAGACACACGCACACATTCATAGCAAAGATGAGTACACACGCATAGGATAGAAGAAGTGGAGCAGGTTAAATGAAGCAAGAGAGACAAGGAGAGATGAGTTAAATGAGTGAGAGAAGAGTAGTTTTCCCCTCCACCTACTGGGATTGTATCCATAGAAAGAAAAATCTAAAGCCAGATGCTCAGCAGCACACAACAAAGAAATACACACCCATGCACACACACACAAGGTCGCCGAGCACAATACTACAGGTACATCGGTTTAGTGAAAACTGCACTTGCTAATACTTGACAAAATAAAAGCTCATTGTAGGGAACTGAAAAGTAAAAAAAAATCCTTGAACTGGCACACTCGAGCACAGATCTGCACCAAGGCCAAACAAGCTACTTTTTCCCAGATAAACACTTCCTACTCAGGTTTACTTTATGTACTGTATTTTGGATTGTAACGGGGTGGCATTTGGATGTATTTATGAGGGCTGTCAAAGTGTCCTTGGGCTAGACACTGAACCCTAAATTGGTCTCAGTGGGCATGGCAGAGCCTTGCATGGCAACAGCCTGTCTACTCATAAATATTGTACGGAGATGGCTTGTATTGTGCTTTTATCTTCTGCATTATAGTGTCCAAAATGCGTTACGGGCTCACATTCACCCATTCACAGATAAAGATGTGATATCATTGGTGAATGAATGTATACATTAATAAGTGAGAGCGGATCTGTATAGTGTTTTGGGCTCCACACATTTAATGACGCTAAAAGACAAATACTGGTTGCCTGGATCAAGTTTGGGCCATGAGGTGAGCTAATGTTTGTGTGCCTTTAACCCCTTGTTCTGCAAGGAGTTTTAACATGTTGTTTCCATAGTTTTTCTACAGATTTCATTGTCTTGTCTGAGGATACTTTAACACAGGACAGCTGAGAACCAGCATTCGAAACCCTGATTCTTCTGTCATTTTTTGCATCACAATGTATCCCTAATTTTTACTCTACTCCATCGACATTAAATCACCCTTCCAAAATTGTGTTGGCAAATCATGTAAAATCCTGTGAACAAATAAACAGAAGGTGGTACAAAAAACAACCCAAAAACTAATCTCTTTGGTGGTCTTAATATCCCTATTCATGTCATTATGGAATACTAAATGAAAGATCGATGAAAGGGTGGTATTAAGAAAGACATAAAGGCGAAAATAAGACTTCCTTTTCATCTCCACTTGTGTTGTTTCCTCATTTGACTGTTTCCAGCCGCTGGATAAACGGATTGTGTTCAATCACGCTTTCCTCTGAGACAGACATTAGAGTGGAGGCACATTACACACATGCACGCAAACACAGGCTCAGATGCCGCCTTCAGCACACCGACTAATATGCATAAGCACACACTCTCACTCACTTTTCTCTAACCAAAGAATTCCTCCCCAGTCCCTCCTGCCCCTTGGCCGGTTGATGCCACGGGGCAGGTTCAACATTAATGCGTGTCATTCCCCACGAAGATAATTCAATTAGTGAGGAGGATGGTCAGTGCACTGCAGTTGCGGAAAAACCTCAGGCCAGGTCACACTGAGAAAGAGAGAAGGTGAGCTCTATTACTCGATGTTACCTGCATATGATAACAAGAAGAGACAGGCTGTAACCTGTGGGGTTAACCTATCTTTACTGGTTCACTAGCAATACACTGCAGGGCAGCCATGGTGTTTGGATCAGTCCACACGCATGCAGTATAGAATTACGGCTTCTGTAACAAATATTCATCCTTCTCTTAGGGTTTTTTTAGGGAATGGACCAATTTTGAAAAACAGTATATACCCTGGATGTTCAACCAGTATACATTGGTTGAGTTCTGGGACTTGTTTGCTTACAACCAACAACACGCTTTTATTTTAAGATTCAACTATTTTGTGTAGATATGCATACGTATGCGATGTGCAGTGAGAATGTGTTGAGGTGATCAGGGATGTTAACATTTTCCCTTGAGCGATGATGTTTTTGTGGTTATTCTGAGAATTTTAGACAGAGCCGGCTTATCTGGCAAAAGGAAAATGCTGAAAGTTTGCTGTCATTTCTAATGAAATTTCACTCTGCTGCAACCTGTTTATTCGAATTTAGAAGTTTATATTAGGAGCATTTTCATCTATTTTTTACATTTATTTGCATTCTAAACAGTTCAAGGCTAAATATATTCATTCAACGTTGATTTCCACAGGCAGTTGTTTTCCTAATGTGTTATGATGTTTCACCATGTAGAAAAAGAAAATAAAATATTATCACTGGAAAGGAATTTAATAATTAGAAGTGAAATTGGGACTCAAATTATTAGAGCATTTTTAAATATGCCAATATGAGAATATCCTCAGAACTCTTCTCTATTTAAACAATGCAGTACACTATGCAGGTGCTTATAATTGTTTAAATTGTAGATAACCATTACAACAGAGATATTTATTCTGTTGCTCACAGATACTTATTATTAAAAGAGTAAAAACGAATAGGTAACATGTTGACATGGACTGTAAAACACCGACATTAATGTAATGCCTCTCATCTTTACCTCCTTCTACTCCACCACTCTCCTTATATTGTTCATGATGAAACACCAATGTTTTAGCCCACTCTACATGCTGAGAGGAGTACTGAGCATCATGTCCTCTTAACTGGGGCAGGCAGACGGACAGTATGTGGGTGTGTGCGTATGTGTGAGTGTAGCACAAAGTGTCTTTAAAAGGGCACAGTATTGTTAGAGGGAAGATGGTGCCTCTAACCGAAAAAAAAAAAAACACTCAGGAAGCATTTGTTCCGGGAGGGAATGAGTAAGTAGATGAGTTCTTTTTTTATATATAGACAGTGAAGCGCACACAAACAGACACAAAGCTGCACAGACTACATGCTCACTACACCTCCTTACGCACTTACACGCACTTCTCCTGAGGCACTGAGAGGGAAGACGAGTTGATGAAAGTATGCAGGTAGTGGGTGATATTAAAGACATTGTATTTTATTGGCGAACGGAGTCTGATGTGTTAGAATGCAGGCTTTCCTGTGAGGGAAATACAAAGAGGCATGAAAAATGGATGAATGGAAAGCTTCCATATCCGTAATCTTATAGACAACAGCATAGTTATTTTTCCTACAGTTAAGTGGTTTCATTGTGAACATCCCCCTACCATGCATGAACACACCTCAGGGCACTTTGCTCTTGAGTGCACACACACGTGCTCAGTTCACAAGTTCATCAAGGGCCTGTTAACATGTGAACTGATAACATATGGCGCTCTTTACAAGGTCAGGCAAGCGAGTGTAAACCTGTAGCCTTTATTTTGGCGGGGTATTCCCACAGAGATGAGATGAAAGCCGAGGTGAGAACGTAGCAGGACACAGACATCCTGCCAAGCCAGTCAGTGATGCATTTGTTAGGCAAACACAGAATGTGGCCCACGGCGTCACAGCTGGAGGACTGTACGGCAACTCAAGCCCAACACATTTATCTTTGCATCTTCTGTTTTTTGCATTTATATTTTTCAAATAAACCTTTTAACTTTGTATCCAAAGTTGCTTGAAATCTACATAAAAAAATGACTTAATTTGATTTTGAAGTGGCAATTGGGAACTAACCTGAATGTGTAACTTTAGGTTGCAGGATAAGGACACCCATTTGTGAAAAAAAAAAAAAAGATAAATACATGTGTTTAGACTTAATAATCATTTATGCAATGCTTTGCACCTTCAATCCATTTTTACATACACACACAAAAAAAATATCTTGAGTATTTTGTGCACAGCAAATGGAAATTTGTGTTAATTTTAAATTTCATCAATCACTTTTAGGTCAACCAATAGATAATGACTCTCTAAACCCCGGCAAAATGAAAAATGCTCTTGTGGTCCAATTGTGTGACAATAGCAGATTAACTAGACAACTTTTTGGAAAAGGCATAGCTTGTTTCGCTTCTGATGCTCAAGCTCACATAGATTCAAAAAGTATACATGAGTAGGACATTTGTTTGACATGCATAACTTGCTCCATATGAATACATTAATCACTGTAAGAGCAGAGCTGGAGTTTAGTGTGCAAATGTGGATTAATATACCCGATGTCAGTCTCTGTGTGGGTGTGTCATTCGGTCTGCGTTGGGACTTTTGATGTGATCTGATCACTCTTGATTTGTGCTTTGGGGGTCCTCTGTGGCTTGTGAGAGAAAAAACACGATGGTGTCATCATGTTTCAAATCTCTTTCTTCTGCTCTGCTAATTGGTGAGAGCCACGGGCTCTACTACAAGACAGATGCAGAGCAATCATGCCCAGTGGGAGCGTGTGTGCATGAGTGTGCGTATGATTGCAGGTGGGTGACCGACTTGGCATTCAATGCAGTCAATTTGTGAGTGTTTGCGTACATGTGAGGATGTATTTACTGTGAAATTGACAATGAATTTTCCTGATATGAATATCTTGTCAGATGTATGATGCCCGCCATATCTGTTGAGTGTTATTACCCATCATATTCCTCTGCTACCAACAAATTAGGATTGTCCTTCCTTGTCTGTGTGCACAGAACATGGCACAGCAGTACTAGGAAATCTGTTGCCGTCAGATATGGACTGTACTTAAGCTCAAAATGTTCTTTTCCTAGCTCATCCAGTCTATATCTCTTGACAGTATGCTCGAGGTGGACGAGGTCAACCTCACTAATGCCTCAGAACAGGAATTCATTCTTCAAATGCAAGTTTTGTTCAACGATACGAAAGAAATTCAAGTTACAAAACAAAAACTCTTCAAACATCCACACAACATAAATACACTTCTTGTATCCTGTATTTTATTTTGAATATGTGATATAAGTGTTGCTCTCTATCTTGTTAAGAATGTGATTGTCTTGCACCATATCATGACTTTGTCTGAGTACCATCATGAGTGTATGTAGAAGGAGGAGAGACTGTGCAAGTGTATTTCAGCAACAGCATAAAGCAGCCTCTAAAAAGAAAAGTAGGAGCACATGATGACAAAGGTGAAAGGCACTGAAAAGGAACGAGAGCTCGAGTGGGCAGAATGTGTGAGATCTTAAAAGTAAATAGAGGATTAAGAGGATGGCATTACATGAAATTGGGTGAACTTCAGCACAATAAAAGAAGAGAGATGCCCGATCTTTGAGCCTAAGGGGTGACATCAAGGTGATTTTTGAGGGAAAAGGAAGGAGATGAGTCAAGGAAGATAAGAAAAGACACGGTGATAACCCTCCTATGGGCCATGGGGATAAAGGGTGAGTCGGTCGTGTGAGAAAGCCATCGTAGTGGGTCAGGTAGCTTTGCCATAACCCAAACAGGGACAAAGATGGGTTTTCCACTCATGCATTTCCCATATGTATCTAATTAATATGACTAATGGAATCTACAAAACATTGGAAGAGCAGGGTGGGGAACCAATTTAGTAAAATAATGCAATTCAATGAAAGTTTTCGGGTGGTGAACAGTAACTACCGCACTAATCACTTTTTTCTGTGATAATATTGTGGCTGTGTGTGGCTGTTCTCAGACTCAGTCTCAATCCATAAAACACTGAAGTTGTAGGATTCAAAGTTTTGATTGATATTCCCTAAAAATTCCCAGGCATAACCCTAGAAAATGAACATGTGTTAGTATCAAAGCAAAATCCAGATATACAAACAGTACAGGACCAGATTGATTCATGTCATCACTGCACTTTAAGCCAATGACATGACATCATTGATGAGTCATTGATGTTTGACGATGATTTCACCTTATATTTTCTTGCAATAAAAACAAAAAGTATCTACATCCCTCCTAGGTGCTGTTAGCAATTTTATTATTAATGAAGCTTTAATGATGCTTAGCTTTCACTCTACCCTTATCTTCTTTGAGAACGACACCAATTCTCCCAAAGGAGGACAGTGGAGTTAGATTACGAGTCACCGAGTGGAAAATAGGAAGGCTTCTAATAATTAGTTGATATAACCACAACTGAATAAAACACAGTCTAGTTTAGAGCCTCTTGTTCAAGATTCAATGTTTCCTCTTATACAACTCTGTGTGCATTTCAATAATACAACCAGGAAAAAAATGTCCGCAGTGGGAATTGCAATGGGATCATTAATGTTTTGCCAAAGTATCAAGGGAGATGTAGTAGTTCTGAAACTATTGTATTATTTTCATTTTAATACAATAATTAATAATTAAACGTGTGTAATTTTCCACTGTCTAAGTATAATGTTGAGAGTATTTTCCATTCTGAGAAAAGTAATGGGTTAAAAGTAGATTGTTTGTAAGTGCATATGGGCAAACAGCCATGGTAACCATGGTTACTAGAAATTACGAGTTCAGTTTACCAAAGGCCAAAAGCCATTCACATTTCCCAAGAAAAACAGAAACAATGTTTCTAAAAAAAATGGATAACAGCTCTTGATTGCAATGTTAAAATATGAATAATTAGTGGTCCAGAAAATTAATGAGTGAGTGAATAATAATAAAACTTTTATTTAGTTCTCATGTGGTTCATCAACTTATCTTTGATTAGAAAAATAAAATAAAAACCCTCAAATTAAATAAAAAAATATAGGATAAAGTCCAATTTAAATGTAAAATGCCTGCATCTGCTGGACACGTTCCAGGTTTTTATGCAGTTGTTGTAAATTATTAGCCCTTGGCATTCATTGTAATGCAAACTCATGGGGCAAGTTTTTTTTTATTTTTATTTTTAATAACAATCCCACTCACTGAAAATGTGCTCATTCCTCACCACACATCAAAGATGACCTTTTAAAAGCTGTAAGTGTGACTTTAATATAAACCCCACCTTCCACTCTTTTTTTCCTTATAAGAGAAGCAATTATTTTCCACCTTATCTAACCCTCAGCCCTTCATTCTCGCTTGATTCTATTTATTGCTCTCCATATATACGTATACTATTCCCCAATTCTGCCGCTAACCTTATACAAAATGTACAGTAGGTCTAATTTTCTTAAAAGCTGTGGTGATTTGGTGCCAAGTCATTACAGTTATTTCCATTTAGAGTCTCCATTGCATTCATTGGACTGCATTATAAAGCATCTGATCTATATGTATGAGCAACCCTTCTTTATTCGACCCCAAAGATCTGTGACAGGCGTGGAAAATGAGACGAAAGATGCTAAGAGACTTTTTCATCTTTTCTGAAAAGGAAATTGGAGCAAAGAGGTGGTGCTGCTCGGAAAATTGGGTCAAATCTCATACATTTCTGGAGTATTTTTCAATGGAGAATGTTTCAATTTTTTGGGTTATTTCTTTTAAATATCTCAGGTCCTCAATTAAGAGATCACAGTTGAGGACTTTTTTAGGATGTCAATGCTAGTCTTGTGCTTTCAACATTTCAATTTCAATTTTATGAGCACATTAAGTGTAGTACTAATTGGAGTATTTCATTGTATTCCTGTGATAAGGCAAATTTAATACAACATACTTTTGTTTAAAGCAATTTTGGGGAAATTCATTAAATAACATTTTTTTTAATTTCAATTTTGAATTTGAAAAAAATCAAAAGGAGGGGACAAACAAGCACAAAAAACTACCCACATAAAAAATGTGTATTAACTCCAATGAACAAAGGTTTCACTAGATTCTGGCTTTGATTAGAAAAGGAGAGTTGCTAAATGTGTCAATGCCATTTAAAACTTCTTCAGAGATATCTGAATTATATCACCACAAATTCACTAATTCCCTGCTAGCACCTCTAATTGCTGCGTGGAATGTCACCTTTAATTGTCAAGCTCTATAGTGTGATATAGTGTATGATGGATTTTTTTAGATATATCATTGGTTTAATCTGTTCCATGGCACGCCTGCCTGAAGGACCAAAATCTTGTGGTGGTTGCTTTGTCTCAACCTTTCGTTATAAATTATGCGAATTACATTTTCTTTTGATTATAAGTATATATGAAAATTAAGCTCCTTAGTGCACAATCGTTACCATTTGAATAATGATGACTTGTAATGCATTACGGGTTATCTCACATACTTCAATTGGCTGTATTAAGAAATGTTCAACAGTCAAATCTATCTTCATTTTATTCTCGTTGCTTTGTAGAGCTGATTTGGTTTTAATGGGCATTTAAACGTCTGGCAGAAGCATCAATTTGTAGTCATTTGACCGTTTTCAAATCAGATCAAAATTACCACACCGGCTTTGTGACAAATTATACTTCACTGGAGAAGGAGCACTGTAGCACAATGCAACTACGTATTTTGTTTCATATCTTCTAAATATGGTGGTCATGCATTTTCTTAAACTGGCTGGCAGCTTTTAATTTCAATTAGTTTTTAAAATACATCTATTTTTAAAAGCATGTCAAAATATACACTGAAAATTGAATTGTACAAATATATACTAGTCATGTTGTAGTCAAGGGCTTGTGGCTAAATCACCATGAACATAATTTGAAAGTCATGCCAAGACTCTAAATTGTTCTTTAGTGTAAATACTGTATGAAAGTGAGTAGTCTTTGTCTATATAATCCCAGTGATTGGCTGGCGACCAGTCAGCTGTAACTTGCTCCTCACCCCTAGTAAACTGGGACAGGCTCCAGCACACTAATGAGAGTAAACAGAATTGAAAATGGGTGGAAGGATAGAGAGTTTAATCAAAAGAACGTATTGCGCCATGAGATGTTTGATGATGACAGTGGGCTGTGTTGTCACAGCCCACAATTTTTTTGACAGTGAAATGGAGTGTCACAGATTTGTGGCGAGGTGCCCACTTCCGCTGCTGTGTAGAGCAATTATAAAAGGACAGATCATCTTCCAACGGCGAATACATGCTAAAGTAAACAAAACATTGCTGGATTATGTACCACTCCCTGAAAGTCATTAGCATGCATGCAGACTCCTTCGGCACTAAGCTGAAGCAGTGCATAATCAATGAACTGGCAAGGCTGTTGTTCATCTATAATTTCTCTTTACAAGTATCATTTTATGCATGTTATTGATAATGAGTCCTGTAGATTTATACACTTGAGCCCGCTTGTTTTGTTTGGATGTTTCGTTCTTCTCACTTCAATATCTTTTTCATTGCAATTATAAAAAATGATTTTAAGATTAATAATTAAAAGCTTCTCTACTATAGTTGAACATTTCATTTACAACAAGTCAGATTTCGATTGTAATATTAACTCTGATTGCCAAAAACATTCCCTCTATGCTGGTTTCATTTTGGAGCAGCTTTGTTACATTCTTGCCAAAGATGCACTAACACTAGTATTGTAAGCTAATGTTCTATCTCCCTTGTGTATGGGTCTATATATGTATGTTTCTGCAATAGTGTCTGCGCAAGAAAAGAATGCAGCACGTTTATGAGGGAGTCAAATAAAAACAGAACAAGAACAATGAGTCAGCCAACGCTCACTGACAATATGAAGATAAGATTTTAGAAAATTAAGCAGAGCATTCGTTTTTTACATAATGAATGCCTGTAGGAATACATTAGGCTAAACATTCATCAATTGTCAGGACAGTGTTCCACAATTTTGGGTTGTGTGACAAGATCATTAATCCATGCAGATAAACTTGAAGGCAGAAATATTAACCAAAGAAGGATCCATGGAAGGCAGCCCGGTGAATTGAGTGGTTAGCATGTCGGCGTCACAGTTCTGGGGTCACGGGTTCAAATCCAGGTCGGTCCACCTCTGTGGAGTTTGCATGTTCTCCCTGTGCTTGATTGGGTTTTCCCCGGGTACTTCGGTTTCTTCACTCATTCCAAAAACATGCATGGTAGGCTGATTAGACACTCTAAATTGCTCCTAGGTATGAGTGTGTGTGTGTGTGTGTGTGTGTGTGTGTGTGTGTGTGTGTGTGTGTGTGTGTGTGTGTGTGTGTGTGTGAATGGTTGTCTGTCTTCTCGTGCCCTGCGATCGGCTGGCCACTAACTTAGGGTGTCCCCCGCCTCTGGTCCGAAGTCAGCTGGGATAGGCTCCAGCACCCTAACGAGGATAAAGCGATTCAGAAAATTAATGAATGACTGATAGGATCCATGGAAAAAATCTTTTAGCAGAAAGTTTATGATAGTTCTAAAATAATGGTAATGTGTTTCAATGCCCTGTGTAGACATTTCATTTGTGGACTTAGTTATTTGGAAATTTGTACAACTGTCAATTTACAAGCAGTGATTAAGAAAAAGATGTTTTGCAATGCTAAAAACTAACAATAGATGCATGCAAAAATGATGGACGTGATTGGAAAATTTTCCCAAAATATTATCGGGCATATTATTGCATAGATATTGTTTGTTATGACTGGATGGCTTTCTGGTAGTAGAACCAACATGACTCCATGTTCAATTGTAAATTGTAAAACTGTCTCTCCGTTTTTAGTGCTTCACTACCTTTATGGTAGTTGCTCACCTGTTAAATGGTTTTGTTCGTAAAATCTGAGACGATGTGTAAGACACATTATTGTAGACTTGCTCCACAAATATAGTGTGGTTGCTTTTTTCAATGCTATTGAATAAACCATACCTATTTGTGTGAACTGTTTTTTTGCTAACATGTAAAAAAACAGCAAGGACAAAAATGTAAGATGTGTTAATTACTGCGAACTAAGTGTAAAAAATAATATTCTATCTCGTGAATGAGATGTTTACTGTAGATAAACTGAATCATTAACTTAACATGTTTAGACTACTATTAACCCACTCCAAAAGAAAGAAATTACAAAGAAAAAAAGCAAGATAACTAAACTGAAAACCGTTGTGTCATCTGACTCCTGTTTAATTTTGTTGACTCTTGAGAAGTAGTGTCAAAAGCAAATGGTTATTTGATATTATGAAATTCCTGCTTCTCAAACGCATATTTATTCAAAATAAATCGAGCATGTTTCAAAGGCAGAGAATCAACTCGGTGTGCATTTGGAAGTACGTCTTGTTTACCAAGATCCTGGATTGAGTATTTGATATGAAAGTTTCAATTTGTGTGTATCTCTCTTAAGATCTATCAATCACGTTCCCAGAGGCCATTGCTCTCTGAGGGATGTTCAGTATCCCGCTGTAGTGCCATTAATGTGTGTTCAAGTGTACAGTATTTCAAAGCTGTTCTTGTTCATCATCCATGAAATATCATACGCCTGGACTAAAAATCCACCCAACAAATCCCAAACTCATACTTTTTTTATTATATTGACATTCTTTTCTTTATATTTCCTATTCACTATGTAGTGTACACACATCTCCAGTCGGTTAATAAAACTAGACTGCACATTATTATCAGCCACAATGTCCTGAGAATTTCTGGCCATGATGGTATTTCTCATTTTGTTTAATATAACCTGGCGACTTTATTCTATTTTTAAATTCACACAGTATATAGCTAGCAATCACTGCTGGGAGCATTCAGCCCCCTTTCTTTGGAAAAAAGAACGAAACTCACACAAATAAAATGGACGGGGCGAACAGATCATCTAATTATATTTACTGTCACAAACAAGGGAGCCTTGGCACAACCACTTGCATCATTTGCTCCCCACCATAAACTTATATTTTATAAAATCAGAGTGGTGCATTCCTCTCAATGACTGCGGCAATATGTGGGCAGCTGTGTTGCATAAAAAGAGCGGACTAATGCCACATGCCTTTTATATGGCCACTTTTGTGGGTTGAGTGGGAGTCTCCAGCTGGTGTGTGGTAGTCCATTGTGAAAGACTTAAATTGACACAAACTAGAGAAAATTCCTCTTGAATCACAAGTTTTTGTATTACTTCAAATTTCAGTATCCCGTTTATTTTGTTGCCCATTGGCTATCTCCCAACACCTTGCTTGCCTCATCAGCACCAACCTGTCCTGAAGCTTGATAATGAGCCTGAATATTTCATTCATGTACATATACACACTCAAAATGTAAAACGAGTTTACTATGGAAACATGCAATTAACTCAATTTGAAAAAAAAGTTAAATGCTTGACATTACTATTTTCAAAATATGTCATTTTTGAAAACATGGGCTATGTTCTCATAGTTTTGTGACAGTTGTTTTGACTCAAACACCTATATATAGTTCCATATTTTAAAATAGGTGATCATTGAGGAGGTGTTTATCTTATTATGGTTAGTAAAGGTCACGTTGAAGATTCAAATCATAATAAACCACTTTGCAGATCCTTCAGTGATTTATTGATGATAAAGTGGCCATTTACTTCTGGTTTTGTATTAGCTAGAGCAAAAACAATAGCAATTGCCATTTCTATCCATAAAAACACTGTGGCACCCAGCGGCCACAGCTTTTCATTTGTCTGGCGTATAGCAGGGCTAAATGAATGGTCACTTATGATTTAACATCCTGTAAACAGCTATTGCAAATAACCATTTTGAAACTCTGTTGCAGACCTGAAAACAGAAGTCCCTCTGGTTACCCAAAATAACCATACTAATGAGAACAGCAAATGAGCATAAAGGTGATGAAAAAGACCTGCTCATCAGTGGTATTATTGGATCAAAATGTTTATTGTTAAATAAAAGCAATTTTGTGAGTTTGTGCTGTGTACCTACAAATTAATTTGACCATATTTTCTGTGCTTTTCCCCATATGATAGCCTACAATTACCAGATTATTTTTTGATGCATTCAGACAATTAGCGGCATAGAAATATTCACTTCTGCAGAGTGATGTTTTAAATCTTGCTTGTTGTAGGCCAAGTTCATGATGTTAAATGAGATGCTCTTCACACACACATCATACATTACAATAGTGCCCCTTTAAAGTGTGTGACGGACAGCAATCACCTTGAGATGGAGTCTGAAGATAGGGCCAGATAAGATGGGAATGATGATGTGAGGGAGATAAGTCTTAACAGACAGAAAAAGGATCCAATTAGTTCAATGAAGATTTTCTTTGCCATTCAGCTGAGTCAGCTGCTATGTTGGCAACCTTTTGTGTTGAGAGAGCAAATGTATTGTTTAAGTATTTAGTGAGTCTTAGAGGCCTACTTGAAAGTGAGTATAAGCGCTACATAGAATGGATAGATGCCGCTTTTCAGATGCTTCTTACCAGTGGCGCCTTTACACGGTGATGCAAATGAACAGAAATCAGCCAATTACTGGTTTTCATTCAAATGTCGTCGCTATTCCTCAGAAAATTGATATAGTATACTCATGGCATGCAGTTTTAAACGCCACAGCCGATACATAACATCCTCCGGAGTTCAGGCTGCCTATTGTTTTTTAACTTTGTGGCAAAATGGTCAAACTGCCTGCGGTTTTCTTTTTGTATGGACGGAGGAAAAGTGAGACTAACTACTTCGTGTTACTCTGGACTACAACATGCGCAAATATCATCATAATGACGGCTTGGAGCCATGTTAATATAACTGCAAATATATTCAAATATATTTGTAAATATAGTGCATACTTTCATCCTAATTTAAAACTGTTTGTGTCTGTGTAAAAGTAGAATAAAAGAAAATGTAGATGTACAATGTTACCTCTCCTAAAAAAATTGTCACATTTGATAATAGGTTCTCTAGTCAACCCACCATCTCCTTTACCTTTGTTATAAACACTTTTTGTCAATTTCTATTAATTAAATTGCCAATGAACTCCTTGCCTGACCTTGTTTTACCTTGTCTATTGACCAGGCAGTAGTCTTTTTGTGTGAATGAAACAACTAATCACATGCACTTTAAGCATCAATATAAGTATCTCCCAGATAACAAATAAAAGAAGATTAAAGATTAAAATGTAAAATAAAGAAATAATACATCCTCTAAAGGAAAAAAAATCATCCAAATGCCCTGAATATCATGACGAGTCACACACAGTTTAAAACGTGACATTTTTTTTAAAGGATTAATTTCTGGTTGAGACAAGGGTGTGCGCCTTTGTGGTTGTCAGGTGATAGACAGTCAGCACAGTTGAGGTGTGAAATGCTATGAATAAATTCAGCTGCCAATTAGACAGCAATGACACAACAGCTCTATGAAATCTAATTAACTTCATTTTTTTTATTGAGATGGATTACCAAACCAAAGCATTTTTTGAGTCTATGATAGCAAAAATTTAATTACCTTTGCCTTCTTTCAAAACAAAATAAGGCCAAATATATTGATTCCAGAGTTGTATGAACAGGAAAGACGTAGCAGAACTTTCTGTTGCCTTTGACTTGTAAACCTGGGAAGATATTAGAAATAACAATGTAGTAAAATTCCGCCTTTTTCATTTTGTTAATAAGCAAGGACCTCTGACCTCATGTGGACTCACTAATTATGCTTTTCTCACATCGAAGGGATTGTTTACAAGGATAGGAACTAACTAAATCAACTGAAAATTCTCCATTACAGATGTGTTCACACGACTGCAGCTCAATTTCGATCAATGCAAAGAACGAATGCAATATAATATTCATGTATATCAATACACATTTCCTCCTAAACTTAGATTGTCTGTCCATGCAGACAGTTTTTCAATACTTAATTTACTTTAAAATGCTTCATTTGGACAATCAAATTCAAATCTGAAGGAAACATTAATTGGGAACCTTTTTAGTCTAACTACACAAATATCAATGGAAGGTGTTTTATTCATGTAGTATTTATTTTTTTTATCCTTGCAACAGTGGTAAATAACAATGCTACCTTTTGTCTTAAATAGTGTTTATTTATTAAACACTATTTAAGACAAAAGGTAGCATTGTTATTTACATCATCATTTTTATTCAGTCAGTCAATTGTTTAGGAAGTGAGAACAAATTCTAAGTCTCTTTGGTCTGCAGTTATGTCCGCCTTTGACGTGAAATTTTTTTGTGGTGTCCTCTTGCTTCTCAACGGAGACTTTACGCTGTACAAGTGAAAGCAGGATACCGAAAAAGGTGGAATTAAGTTCCCTACAGCAACCTCTTCATCTGAAGTAGGAGGGAAAAAGACGATAACACACTACACCTTCCAAAATTCCCAGGAGCAAAAAAAAAGATTTGTGGTTGTACCACCCAGCATGCTGTGATTTGTCAGTGCACATTGGACTCGAGTGGAATTCCAAATGGAAACTACGAAGACCAGACTGACTTGCCATGTACCTTCTATATGGCAAAATCCTCCTATAGAGTGCATAGTTCCCATCTGCTGTTGGTTGTGCGGCAAAAACATGCTTCCAAGCTTAGAAATGACAGTAAAGCAGTATTACATCCTACCCTGT
This sequence comes from Stigmatopora argus, assembly GCF_051989625.1. NCBI lineage: Eukaryota > Metazoa > Chordata > Actinopteri > Syngnathiformes > Syngnathidae > Stigmatopora > Stigmatopora argus. The sequence goes on from NC_135393.1 coordinate 10,603,326, forward strand.
ATAAGATGAAATTAAAATCTCTTTTGTCTGATTTATTAAAATTATGGGCTTGGCTGTAGTACATGATTAGTACCAGTACAACTACAAAAATGTAGTGTTTCCACAATATCTTAATTATTTCTTGCAATACATGCATAAAGTACCTCTATACCCATACCAAAATGTCGCAAGCAACAACCTGACAACTAAATAAAAAAATGTAAAATCGAATAAAACATTTTTTTAAATTTATATTCATTAACAAGCTCTTTTTATTTTTTTAAAGAACAAAGTAGTTTTAGATAAATACCTGGCAGACACTCTGGTTCCAATTAATTCCTATTTTACATGCAACACAAGGGAATTGATCCACTTTATGAATTAATAAGAAAAGTACAAACCTAATCATGGGTTTATATTGTAAACATAAAAGGCAAGTCTACGATAGACAGAGTAATGTAATGAATTGCCAAGCGAATGCTCCGGTACCAAAACACTCATTCAAGATCACAAGAAAAAGCACTCATTTGGCGTGCAATTAATCAACAGGGAACCTTTTTAATTCCACAATTTGGCGCAGGAAATAATGATGTGCAGGCAAAATCTTACAAGGCTTGTATGTCTAAATTGATCTTTTTTCTCTTTGCTTTCCTAATGAGACTAATAGAGTTCAGGCAGCAGAGTGACTGGGTAGTTCTCATCTTCAGCGTTCTGAGGCCAAAGGTTCAATTCTGTTCGCCGACCTTCCTTTGTGGAGTTTTTCCGTCTGTTGCATAGTTATGACTATAAATTTGAAAGTTTTTTGCCTGTTTTTTGTATTTATGCCATGCGACTGGTCGTCAGCAAGTTCCGTCTGTTGCCCGCTTGTTGACCAAAGTCATCTGAGATTAGTTTCAGCACCCTCACAACCCTTAATATGGCGCTAGTAATAATGAATGGAGGGCATCATATTTTATGTTATCTTTTTGTTTAAAGAAAAAGGTGTGATAGATTTTCCTCTCACAACACTGCCCACTTCTGTTAGCTTGATGTCTGTCACACATGACTGCTTAATTTCCGTTTTAATCTTTCTCTAATCTTCTTAATGCAGGATTTCTGGCTCAAACAAATTATGAAAATATATGGGCAGGAAACAGATTGAGCAGTGGCCTTTGCACTCTGGAACATACAATGTCATTATAATAATTTTACATATATATATATATATATATATATATATATATATATATATATATATATATATATATATATAATATTATATAATATTTATTATAATCAAACACAAAGGTACACATCAAAATCAGTTTTGGATAATCATGAGGGCGAGAACATCACATTAGGAATCTATTGGAAATAAAAGAATGCTTTATTATTTGTCGGCCTATTTTTCTGTCTTCCCATCCTTCTACGCCAGTTTCAGATGTTTTTTTTCCTTTGGCTGTAGTGATGTCAAGTTTTTTTAAAAGACAAATTAGATGATTCCATTAACAGATTCTGTCAGGGCACAATTCCAATTAGCTTTAATTCCTCCAAAAATTAATTAATAAATATATTAAAGATGTAAGTGTCTGAAGTCAGTTGAGAGACAAATCTTGAGCATGTGCATTGGACTGGAGTGTTTTTCACAGCACACAATTGATGTGAAGCTCCTTGAATTCATTACAATGTATTTAATCCCAAATTATTAAAGATGGTTATTAACCTTTCCCACCTTTGTCAGTTATTAAGTTGTATTTCACTTCTTGTAAGCAAGTATAAAGAAGCAGGAGGATTTACGTTTTCCACGTACAAGTCTGTGAGGAAACCTAATTAGTTCTGGATTTAAAGAAATGAAGGTTCTTTGTCAACAAACACATTCTCTGAATTTAATGTTGGACTTTGACATTACATAAATAAATTTAAAGGTTTCCAGTTTAATATTCCATTTTGAACTTTGATCTTATTTTCTGGTGTACAGAATGGATACATGCCTTGAAAATACACAGAATATCTTTTTATCCGAGCTATTTTAATTGGCGCTTTATGCTTGGATTTGCAAGAAGCCGGATCCTCATTAATCCAGTATGTGGCTGACTACAAATTTGATTAGTCAATATTTAAATTTAAAGTATTCACTCCGATTGGCCATGGAAGAAGTATTGGGTTGTTTTAAACATATGCAAAGGGCCGGTTTTTGAACGCCCTGTTTTGTGTGATTTTGGATGGAGATTTTCATCAAATGGGAGTGATTGACTTTGGCCCGTGTTGGATATAAAGTCCATGACATTTGATATAGTATCCAATTCTTAAATGAATTCTTGCACTTCGTGGATAAGGCCCTTTTTATGCTTTTAGTCAAATCATTTAGTTTAGCTTTTCTGCCAATTTCTCACTCGTCTATTTTTTTTGTTACCTCTTATGTTTTGAAGTTTTTGAATTTTCTGAGTTGAATTTTTTGGTCAATGTGAGTCACAATATCATTAGATTTCTGCATCTGGTTGAAACTTTTGTGCACTGTCTTGTTTGTGTGTTTGCAAGGCACTGCTTTTGACTTTCCTACTCACAGATCTGAAATTTCAACTTCCTGGCTTTTATTTATTCACCAACATTATTCTTTCATCCAACATCAGTTGTAATTGAGGTCCCTTTCCGCTTTGAGCAGTGACTTATTTGTGGCAACCCTCTATGGCTTATGGCTACGCAAATTCAGCAGATCTTTACACTCTCTCCGCATTGCACCTGATCGCAGGGGTGGGGTAAAATCCCCATATATGCACGTTTCCAATCTCCTAATCCTCCCTCTGCTCCCTGCTTTCATCCGTGCCGTTACCCTTGCTCTACCCAGCAGGATGAGGTGCCATTCAGAAGCACAATCAGCAAAGGATGTGAATACAAAGCAGAGGTGAATCACGTGCAACATATTCAAACAATCACAAAAACCTTTAGCAGTCATGAGCCAGCCGAGTGTTGCATCCGTGATGCTCATACTCTCATGCATACAAGCGACACATGCTGAATTTAACCCGTTAAGCATTAGAAGCGACGTGTCTATACAGGCCCTTTTCCCCCTCCATATTGAAACTGTTATTTTAATTTGTATGTAAATTTGTATGTCATATTACTGTAATATCTATCCCAGCTGACTTGGGGTACGAGGCATGGGACACCCTGAATTGGTGGCCAGGCAATCGCAGTGCACGAGAAGACGGACAACCATTGACACACACTCATACCTAGGTGCAATTTAGAGTGCCTACCATGCATGTTTTTGAAAGTGCAAAGAAACCTGAGTACCCAAAGAAAAACCCAGGCAAGCCCAGGGAGAACATTCAAACTTCACACAGGAGGACCGACCTGTGTTCGAACCCAGGACCCTAGAACTGTAGGCCAACGTGCTAACCACCTAACCCTCGAGCCGTCTATAGAGGGATGTGTGATGAAAAAATAAATAAATAAATAAAGACGTCCCTAGTGGAAAAATCTCAGCATATTAAATTAGTGAACTTTAAATTATTTAGTAGAATATTTGATTTTTTTTCTATATTCAATGCTTCTGTACTTTCAAGTTGCTGTGCAAATGGTGTATTATTTGGTTACATGTGATACGTTTCTTTCTTAAAACACATTCAAAACTGTGTTGGTTTGTGCAGTCAGGCACTAATAGCTGTTGATTTGAGGCACCATACATCTCGGGTGTAACAATTGCTTGCATTTAGCTGGAATCACCATTGGCTCCATAAACTAACCTGACAACCACAATAAAAGTGACTCGAATTTTAGAGAACATTAAGTGGATTTTTTATTTTGTACACCTTTTTTTATAACCGTGGAATTGGCTTCAAACATCACAAGTCATACTACAACTATTCCAGCTAAAAAAAGAAAACTACTCTTCTCCTTTAACAACCCTGTCATGATCTTACAAATGTACTTCTGCTTTCAAATACAGTCTCTCACATAGGTGTAAGGGATTGCCACAATATCCTCTTATATTTCTGTAACTCATGAACATATTTAAGCTTAGGTGTGCTTTGTAAAGTGCCAAAAACATTAACAGTATCACACTAACCCCACAAAAAATAGGTAAATTAGTAAAAAATATGTTAACAAATTACTGGCCAAAAATATTTAATTGAAAATTCACAGTACATTTTTTTTGTCACCAAAATTGTCATGACTGGACATAGTGCCATCTCTACATTGTAATGGTATAAATCGTTTTAAATATAACATTAGGAGATTCACACATTTTCAGGTATGTTTGCAGATTTATTAAATCCTTTTATTTATTTTTCTCTCTTGCAGTTACTCCTTAATGCAGCCTCCTGTGGCTCACAGTTCAAAAGCACTGCATTGTTAGAGCAAAAGTAGGAAAAAAGAGATAAGGTTATTGATAAACACCATTTAAAATTGTTGCTCAAATTCCCTAAATACAAACTGTGAATTATTATTTTGTCATACTTAATGCCCTATTAATTATTAGGCTAAAGAAAAGCTCCAAACTTCCCGTACTTTTATGTGACCTATATTGTGTTTTGTTGGAGAACTTGTTAAGACCCTGACTGACGTCCCTTCCTAAGGGGACAACTCATGTACATACACACTCTTATACACTCACACGTCCGCTCAGTGAAACTGCTCAGGGCCATTGTTGGCTTTGATTGATGCGTAGACCGTGTTGTTTAGACACCTCCCCGACGCCTTATCCTTTTTCGGACGCGCTTCACTGTTTGTCAACCACTTATATAAATATGGCCAGATTTCAACATATATTCCATATATGTTTTAAAGACATTTGGCTGACATCATCACTGCGCTTTCCTTGTTTCACTTTTGAATCAGTGTTTGCACATTTAATCTGAGCCAACCTGTGTTTCTGGCCTTTTGTGTTTGTAAGCGGGTGCATAAGCTCTGTGTACAGTGCGTCTCTAGTGTCATTTGATGAGGGGTGTTTGCTGTTGTTCTCAGACTAAATCAGGGGAAAGGCAATGTTAGTGTTGCCCAATGCATGAATGGCATTAAAATGCTAATACACCACCATGTTGGGATGGTGAGTGGGAATAGGGGATTGGCAGAGTTGCATAGAATAGAGTCAAGCAAAGGTGACAAAGAGGGGATGCATTTTCAAATTCCCTCTTTTTGATATGGTATAGTGAGGTAACAACATAATTTCGTGCTATACTGTAAAGAACATGAACTAACTGAATAAGTAACAAACTTTGTATGTATGCATGTAAAAGGCCTTAAACAGATAATCAGGCCTGGGATGACACACTTTGCTTATTCTCTGCACATAGTTCTTGTTTTATCAGCAAAAGGCAAATACAGCCATAAAATGTGAAAAAAAAGAAAGTGGTAGAAAATAAAAGGAAAAATGGAATCAGAAATGAATGGAATAAAAATGGATCAGAAATTGGATATGACGACAAACGCCATAGATTTGATTAGTGCACACTTCACCATAAGGCATTTGAGAGGCCAAGCCTTTCTACTATACAACTATCACTGCCTTGCAAAAGGACTGCACTGCTACTTCCTGTAACTGAACTTACACTTGTCAGGCACTCTTTATTTCATGATAGAATTCCCATCACGTCCTTATAGACGTCTAGGGAGACCCTACTTTCCAAGAGTTTACCATTTAAAAAAAAATGTCAATCAAAACATTCTTTTTCAACAAAAATATTATTTCACATTGAAAAGCATATTCTACATTTGCAAACGTAGCTGCGTCCCAATTAACATCCTACCTCAATAGATAGACATCCCTGCTGCTGCTTTCTAATTTAATTTCTAAACACTGCAATAACAGTACTGCAGTAAAATTGATGAATTAATCTTAATTAAATTAAAACACAATTTATCATATTGGGTCAATTGAGGCGTTCATAAATACTTAAGCCGCAAGGGACAAATCATTCTAAATTTTACCAGCTTATTCCACTGAGTTGTTGAGACATTTAGGATATTTCTGAATTTTGTTATCAAAACGGTGTTACTCTCATTACATAGGTTTATTCTTGTGTTTGCATTTCGTAATGGTATCATTGGAGTTGCATTGCTTTAAATGTCATGGAAAGCCAAGACAGGTTTGGAATTGCATTGTAATAAAAGTCTTTGTAACATTTCTACCTGTATATACCCTCTAACATCATTAATTAGAAATTAAACTTGATTTTAAGTTCGAACAAAAATGACAACATTGATTCGTGAGTATAAATGAAAAGGGAGAGAGCATAAGGCATAAGACTGTTAAAAAGCTGTATTGAGTCATTAGAACGTGCAACGTGTACCTAAAGTTGTGGCCAGTGTAAGTCATCCCTGTTGTTTGCTGTTGTTCTCAGACTAGATCAGGAGGAAGGTAAATGTTACTGTGTCCATGGTTTAAATGCAAATGTGGTGCAGTGCAATGATGAGGACAGGGAATAGAGGACAGACACAGGAGAGAAGTCCAGGGACAGGTGGAGGTGACAGAGAAGGAATAAAAAAATTGTGTGGAGGAGCTGAGTCGAACATACAAAATAGGAGTTGATGCGCTGATGGGGGGGTTTGGTCAGAGATGATGAGACAAGAGGTCATAAAAGAAGAGAAAAGTGGGTATTTTAGAGAGAAGGGACAGGTGGAAAATGGATGCTGAAAGAGACTAATGGAAAGGCCTACTGTGAGGAACTAAGCGGAGGACTGAGCTGTGACTGAAGCATCATCAATTACCTCACAGTGTGAACATTAGAGAATACTTTAGTGGATGTAATAATGCTGTGCATGCAAGCTCATGTATGCTCTTCATGTCTAACTGATGAGATATGTGACTTAAGTTGGTATGGCTGCAATCTAGAATCTCTATTTGTCTGAAACAGTAAAAGCAGTACGCAGTCTTTATAACTTGTACTGTAGGGAATTTACCGTGGATGAATAGTTTCTAAGTTATAAAGAAAGTGTGCTTGCATTTATAATGGAGAATATCACCTGTTATTGCTATTACAGTTCCATTTTTTGGATGCCAAGTGTAAAGAGAGATTTTGGAAATTTTCCATAAAGAGCGGCTTTTTTAAAATGGATTGAAAAAATTGCAACTGATGAATTAATATCTCAAAAATAGATTGATGTTACGTGTTGAGTGTCTTTATAGAAGATAAAAGTAGAGGTCCCAAGGTGGATTTGTGCCACAGTGGCATTTGCACACTGCAATAACAAATGACACAGTGTTACTCCACCTACACATTCATATTGGCCACCCACATGTTCAGTGATGTTATTGTCAGCTATCCCAAGAGTAAAGCAATGAGTCCTTACAGGCTTGCTGTTGTCAGCCTTTCCTTTTGGAGGAAAAAAAAATCTTAGCTGTTGCACGACCCACGCATAGCTGAGACTTTGCTTGGCCACCCAATTTGAAGTGAGGAAAAGTATGTAATTCCATGATTTTATAAGCTTTTTTAAAAGCCCATGCAAGTGCCATTGAAATCTCGAAAAAGGGGGGCTATTAAAGATAATTAGCCCAGAAAAATATGTACCTTGTAGATAAACAATATAATAACATTCACAAGTAGATCTTGTATTCTTTACCCTCTGTAAGAACTCAAATTAAATAAAAGAAATTAAGCCAAATTCAAAACAGATGATTTCCAACTCACTTAGCCATGAAATACTTGTTTTTTTTTCTCAACTATGCGTTGAAAGCCCCAATGGCAAAGTCAGGAGCCAAAATGTAATAATCATGTTGTATAAACAGTTCCCTACTTTACATTCAATTTAGTTATTGCCATAAATTATGCCATTATACTAGATATTAATAATCTTCTTATTAATAAAAACCCAAATATTTTGAAGTTGAGGTAGAAGTTTCTATGGATTAATGCATTATTTTATTTCAACGAGGAAAGGTGAATTAACGAGCATGGTCACAGCGGAAATTTTAAAGCCTTTTTTCTCTGACGTTTAACAAACAATGCAATTAATTGTTCACTCAAATGTAGTGATTGTGACTGTGACAAGGAAAAGCAGTGTGGGAAATCAATAGATGAATCTAATGCAGGGCTTTATAATATTGTGCTAATCACTAATCTTACCTTCTCATCCTATATTTTAATCTCATTTGTTTGCTTTTTATATCATATCTTCCCGGATGCCGCAAATCTGCTTAACAAAATCCATCTAAACTACTGATAGAAAAAATTATTTAATTTTCTGCAATGGTTTAAGGTCTGTGCTTTCATAAGAGCCCATTTCTGGTGAGAGCACTGCGGTCGAGAGTGGAGCGTCTATTTTCAGTAACGGGAGATAGCTATATAGCACTATGGCTATATTTAATAAAGCCTCCCTAACACTGCACCAATCTTTTTTTCCTCAGGCTATTTTCTGGGTCGACTGACTATGAAAGCTTCCATTTAATGCAAAGTGGTGGACAGAAGATATGATTGTATTTCTCGCTCTTTTTTAATAATAATTTAAAAAAGAAAACGCTCAGTAAATGCAAAAAAAAATTACAGGAGCAGGAAGTAAAAATATGTTATATTAGGACCTATTGGGTTGGACCACACCTCGTATCCCTTCATATTCCTAAATCATTTGGGAGTCTGGGAAATGTTTGAGGTGGCTCTTGCAAGATCTGAAAATGTGTTTAGTTTGGAAGAACCTGTGGAACCTCAACATCATTGTTACTACATGAAAAATATGAGCAACAATTGCAGTATTTTAGAAAAAAGTATTGACAATATAGGTCAACTTTCTAGAATTGAATACTTTATTGTCATTGTGCATGATACAATGGAATTGTGCTGCAGCTTCAGTCAGGCAATATAACATTAATAAAGACAGCATAGACCTATAAGTAATAAGATCTTCTAGTATAATTTAAAGTTCAGTGGGTACATTCGCCATTAACCTATCAATGTAAATGAAAAAAAAATGAGATGTTTTACAATGATGGGAAATTGCCAATCGGCGCTTTAACAGATAATAATAATGAATCTTTGCCCTTTATAGAAGTCTGTGACACAGCATATTCTTTTTATTTCTTTTTCATATTGGCAGCTCTGCCTGTGCGCGCACACACACACACACACACACACACACACACACACACACACGTTAAACGTAATAACTATATTCGGCATGGAGGTCAGTGGAGTGCACCGATGGCAACCAGGGATGACCAAGAGAGTGAAAACCCATGAATAGTTGATTCCATATCTCAACTTTTTTTCCCCAGAACCAAAACATTCAGGAATAAGTGTGGTAGCAAAAAAACGAATAAAAAAAATAGGAGGAGCGGTCCATTTGCATATGCTTTCATGTGGTCTAGAAACAAGACTTTGTCAGATTAACTCTCCCCAAATTTTGTGGACGTGCGAAAAATTAGGCACAGTTTGAAAGCAGTATAGCTCATGTATCATTGCTCCGTGTGCTTTGATTTGATTTGAACTTATATGAGGGGAAGCTTGCTTGTTCACATTGATGTTTACTTGAATGCATGGGTGTAGCTAAAAACCTTCTTCTTTTGATCATGCTGTTCAAAGTTGGAAACTACATTTGGTTCGTGTAGTGTTGCCCTAAATCACTGCTATTTGCAGTATCAGTTTGTAACCAGATTCAAAACCAGCTTTGTAAGCCACAGCTCCATCTAGCCCATGCATCATGTTGAATTCAATACTTTAGTGTCAACCAGATGACTCAGTTTATAATTTTTCCCTGCAGCTAACATCTCTAGATGGTTCTCATGTGAACCAGAGCAGCATGGGTGTGACTCTAACGCTCCTACCTACAGTACAACTGTGCGGCTCTCCACAACATAAAATATCCATAAGTATGGTAGTGCTGTGCAGATGCCACTGCACCCACCAAGCCCCTTAACAGAGGTGTGTGTGTATGTGTGTGTGTGTGTTTGTGATTTGTAGACTGAGAAGCAAGTGAGTTCTGGGAAAAGTACATCTGTCATCTTGTACCCCTGCAGAGTGGGCTCAGGCACTGGCTTTTTTTTTTGCAGAGTGTTCGAGCATGTGTCGCTAATCAGCTATCAGACCGGCAGCACAGGAACCAGTGAGAGCCAAGCAAAGTTGGACAGAAGGAAAGGTGGCGAGTACAAGGAGTGCATCTGTCAACCGTTTTTTTCTGTATGTGTTTGTTTATATTGCATGTGTCTGTGCCCTACTACAAATGAAGGGAAATGGTGAAAAGGGCAATTGAGAAGATGATTACAACAAGATGATGAGGCATTTGTACAATAGACAGATAGTTCCTTTGAACTACAGGGGTAGGGTGGCAGGATAGGAGGTTAGAGGGGAGCACAGCAGGTAGAGGGTACAGCTGTCACCTTCTGCTCCCCGAGGCTACCAATACTCCAAATAAACAGAAATAGAGGAGCTCGATATTAGGAGTAGAATACTAGGGTGGTATTAATGGGCTCAATATTACATCAATTTCCAAGTTGCATTCCTGCTCTTTCTAATGGTGAAAGTCAATTCATACTGACAAGCAAAACACCACTTTTTTTTCTTTTACCCAATTCCCTGTTAAACCGCATATAGGCAAATAGGTTGTTTTGGAATTGTCTCCAAATAAAACTAATGTCAACTGATCAATATTGTGATCAAGCATTTTCAAATTCATGTTAAACATTTACACCAGGATTGTTGTTATTTCTGTATGATCACTACTATTTACTGTCGTTTTTCCAACATTCCCAACACATTTTTGTATACTACAGAGCCAAGTTGTGCTGATCGGAAATCTAATATTGGCCTTTTTTTTCTTTTACCCTTCTATGTTTCCCATATGTAAGTAATTGCTTAGCAGTGTTTCTTTCAATTTCCCACCATATTTTGTTTTCTTGATTTATTTAGTCTGATTTCAAACCCCAGATAAATCAATTTACGTAAAATAAGTGAGCAAATGGAACATAATGGTAGGTAGCAACAGTGAGAAAGAAGAAGAGCTCTATTAAGGCTGACACTGTCCCAGAAGCTTATGAATAACATCCTGACAATCAAGTGCTCTCTCGGTATATGTGTGTGTGTCTGTGTGTGGGAGGAGGGGAGGGGAGGGGGGGGGGGGGGGGGGGGGGTTGTGTTACCTGAAGCAGAAGAAGTCATGGGCTTAGCCGCTGTCTGTCGTACAGGGTCCTCATCTTGGTTTGGTCCACTGGGAATGGAAGCCAAATAGAATGACCCAGAAAAGGCAGGACAACACAGCTTGTCGGACATCAGAATATCAAGGCAATGACTCTGCTCACATCAGTCATTGCACAGCTTGACCCTGTCTGTCTGAGTCAATTAACGAAGTAGTTGGGTAGTAAAGAGGGCAGACATGCCTTTGTTTAATAGCTTGCATTAGATGCCTTCACTCTGTACAATTGTCTTCAAGTATAAAAGAAAATATATATAATATTGGGCGGCCCGACGGGTGAGTGGTTACCGCGTTGGCCTCCCTGCTATGGGGTCCTGGGTTCAAATCTAGGTCGGTCCACCTCTGTGGAGTTTGCATGTCCTCCCCTGCTTGGGTTTCCTCTGGGTGCTCCGGTTTACTCCCACATTCCAAAAACATGCATGGTAGGCTGATTGTTCATCTCATCTTATCTCATCTTCCATACCGCCCATCCTCGAAAGGGTTGCAGGGATTGCTGGAGCCTAACCCAGGTTTTTTCGGGCGAAAGGCAGACTACACCCTAGACTGGTCGCCCGTCAGTCGTAGGGTGGTAGGCTGATTGGACACTCTAAATTGCCCCTAGGTATGGGTGAGTGTGCATGGTTGTCTGTCTCCTTCTGCTCTGCGATCGGCTGGCCACCGATTCAGTGTGTCCCCCCTCCTCTGGCCCGAAGTCAGCTGGGATAGGCTCCAGCACCTCCCACGAGCCACCTCGTGGTGTAATGGTTCACTCGCATGATTTTGGTGAGGGCAGGTGCGGGCTCAATTCCCACTGGTGGCGGTATGATTGTAGGCGCGTATGGTTGTTTGTCTCTCTGTGTGACCTACGACTGACTGGCGACCAGGCTAGGGTGTAGTCTGCCTTTTGCACAAAGACAGCTGGGTTAGGCTCCAGCAACCCCTGCAACCCAAAAGTATGTCATTTAACAAATAAAAAATGGACAAAATACATTTAATAAAATACTCACAAAAGAGACAAGAAAAAATATTGTTAATTGAAACAATTGCTTTGGTTTGTTTTCCACATTCACCCAATAAACCTTTAATGTAAATGATATGGTTTTGAAATTAAATAGAATTTTTCGTATTAGATCAAGTGATGCAGACATTGTTTCACATTTCCCAGTGAGTTTCAATTCAATATGCTCAGCAGCAATTTCCGATGTATATGGTTTCGTAAGCACAGCCACTTGCGCATTGGAAATAAAACTAATTTTGTGGATATTTCAGGAAATCAACGCCTGTGTTGCTTGCAGCGTTAAGTGTTTTTCACCCTTCTCAAAGTCATTGCCTCAGCCCGTCTGTTCAGCTCAGTCAAGTGCGAGAGAAATTAATGTTTGTGTGATGAGCAAGCAACCGTATGTGTGTCTATTATCAGGTGGGAGTCAAGTGATTGTGATGCTCTCTAGGCACAATTCACACATTCTGAGATGTTAAAGTTAAAAAACAAAAAAATAAAAGCAGCCCGTGAGATCAACAACTATTGAGAGACGAGGTCAGTGCACAGGGATCAGCATAGGCACCCCTATGCATTTTGGACTGCAACTAAGTAGAACCTTGAGGGAAAATATTAATCTGTTAATTGAATGTAGTTGCCATTGGAAGTAAAATGAACCCCCATATTTCATCAAATTTATTTTTATCATTATTTGAGGTTTTACAGTATACAAAGCCAAGTCCGAATTAGGAGTTTGTCACCTTCGTTGTCATGTTACATTGGGGAGCACAAAACTCTACTGCTAATACTGAATACAGTAGATAGTGTACAGTTAAATTAAGTGGGTGGAGAGGCTATTAGAGTTATTTCTAACGATTGAAGCTTGGAGCACTGTTGATAAGATCCTACCATCCAAAATCCTTAATGACTGTGCAGTCAGAGGTTTGGTAACTATGTATAATTTCTTAATGTGATTGGTGTCTAAAGCTATGATAACCATTTCAAAATAAAAGTGCACAAATCTTAACTAAAAGTAATACTGCTTAAACCACAAGAAAAGTAACTGTGGGTTTTTCATAGGAGCACAGTTCACATGTTTTTACTTGTATTTTTTTTATGTGTTCTGTAAGCACGTATGCATATTTAATAGACTTGCAATAACATACAAATAATTTTATTTTTTATTTTGTATTGGCAGATAGATGCTTATGTTATAATTGCAATTCTATTTTTATTATTGCCCTTTTTTCTCAATGGTCATCTACCATGTGTGGCCTGATCACAGAAGTGAGGCAATAATTATTCCTGAAGAAAATGGAATGGGGTCACAGTTTGAATACAACAATAGACAATAAGAATAGACACATTTTGTTTTAGAAAATGCCATGATCCACATCCTAAATAGTCTAGAGATGCCCTTGAGCAGTGTCCCTCGCCCAAGGGCCAGAGCCATGTTTGAGCTCATCATATTGACATCTACTTGCATGCTTGTGTATGTGCTCTCTCAATATGTTGTGTTCAAAACATGAATTGAAGGAGAGAAAATAACTTACTCAGTCACCAAGTTTAATTCTCACAAACCTTCTGATGTCATGAGTACAACCTTGAGGACTTTTGACTTTAGAGGTTTCACTGAACGAGTGAGTACTGACTAAATTAGATTTCAGCCTTATTAGTCTTGATTATTCATCGTGTTTAGCTTTTCCCCCCTGAACCTTCCGTTTTAACATTTCCAACTGCAATCTTTTTTAATGAAGTTAAGACAAGAGAAAAACAAATGATGCAAGAAAAAGCAACATATTGGATTTAGTCTCAGCAGATTTCAGCAGAAAAAGTCAATACGTAGGTCAATTTGTTAATTGATGAGGTATTTAGGTTTGCATCACGACTTCTTTAAATAAAATGATTTATTTCCAAGATGTGATTTCGTAATTAGGCTAGTTTTATTTGTTATAGTCTAGTTTTGTAGCAATCATTGGCAAGTGGTGCAAAGTGGTCTGAAATGATGTTGTCATCCACTCAGTACTCTCTTCAGCTGAATTTGTTCAGATAGCCCGAGAAGTAGTGTTCAAAATGCTTAACAAATGACTTCGCTCAGATGTAAATGTGCTATTAAAATTAACTGTCATACCATTAGACAGTTTAGACGAAGCTAACATGTTAACTTGCCCATCCTTACATCTGAGACTAACCCTGCATCAAGTGATGTGCATCAGGCGGTGGACTTAAAATCATTCTGGTGGTTAAGGGGCTGTGTGTTTGTACAAGATTAAGTTCTCTTGACTGTGTTCTTCAACTAGATTTTGTTTCCTCATAAAATAAATATGTATTCTATAAGGGAGTAATTTTGTGTGAATGTGTGCTGCCCTATACATTTATTTTTGCAAAGATCAATAAATTGCGTATGACAGTTTGTATCTTGTGGCAATTTGATGAAGGACCTGGCAGCCTTATTGAAAATCATATTGATTTAATTGTGGGTCACGGCAAGTGTGAAAATACATTCATTCCTTTGTAATTGCTGGCATCAGTCTTTTTCTTTTGGGTTAGCAAGGAGGAAGATAGTACTGTGAACTCCCATAATTATAATTTTTTCCTTAAGATTCTCTATTTGCTCAAATATTTTATCATATTGTTCAGACTGTAGTCACACGTAAAATTCTCCATTTCCCCCCCAAATTGACTGTGTGGGTGTGCTTAATGACCTTTGACCTATTTTCTCTGAGTATAGCTTTAATATCCTGCCCTATTAAAGTGTACAAGACATCATGTGAATATTCATTAAATCTATGAATAAAACAAAACGTAAATACGTTATGGATAAAACAATCATTAAAATGCCAAAAGATACAGAACAAAAGAAAAATGCTTTACATTGATGCAACAATGTGCATTATAATGAATGAAAATATACATAATGAATAGTTCGCCCTATACTCTGAAAAATACACAATTCATAACATAGTAAGTAGGAAACAGTTCATATCAAACTAAAATAGTTGAAAACAAGACAAGATCAGAATGGAAGTTTAGCTTACTACATCGATTAGCCAATAAAGTATTAAGTTTATAAAGTTGGGTGTGACCCGACTTTGTTTAAAAGAGCATCGTATGTGTTTGCGTGGACGTGGGTGTGTGCGTGTTATATATACATACATTAGTCTTGGTTGGCTTCAGACTGTTATGGGTCGAGCATACAAAATGGCAAATGAAGCATGAGCACATCCAAATGTGTTGATCAGTCATACAATATGAGTGTTTGCCCTGAGGTGACAATTTGAATGTGTATAACAGTTTTTGAGCACGCACACGTGGGGCAGACATCATGAGCAAAACATGGGGTGGTCATTTGTATTGTTCAGCTTCATAGCATATTAGAGAGTTTATCGTTGAATTAAAAATTGGCTCGATAGGTTATAGGGTTATAGGAAACATTTGATCGGACGGGTGCACACACATGAAACCCCGAATAAACGGGCGCTGATTGTAAATCCCAGTGCGCATACTTTTTACGCCAAATAAAATGTCACATTTACCCTACTTTTCATATAACACCATCATAACCAACAACATAATACAGTAGCGTTTATCAGAGACTTTCTCACTAAAACACCTCCATCTTATATGTGGTCTACTTTGAAAAAGAAAGAAAGAAACACTCGCACCAACACACAAAGGAGTGGCAGAGAATAGTAAGAAAAGAATCTACAATACTGATGATTTCCTAAGCTTAGAAAGGATCTCATTTGAGCTTTGGAATTGACATTATATTTTTTAATAGCAGTGATCTAGGACACCTCACGTCTGTAATCATATTGCATTTAAAAGATGGATTTTATATTGGGAAGAATAATCAACCAGTAACTAAGCAAAATTGATTGCTTGACCTTGGAAGTTTAAGTGTATTTCTTATACATTATATATGTATATATAGGTGTGGGTTAACATCGTCTAATTATACCTGCAATTGCGTGCACTCATGCCCAATACATTCTTTGCTGTCCATATAATTGCGACATAATTTTCAGCATTATTATTCTCCTGAAGGAACATAGTAATTACTTTTTCCTATTAGCAGTAGTAATATGAGAAAAGCATCTTATTTCCAATATAATGAATAAAACGGAAGCATTATCTTTGTTTGACAAATAATTACTTCTAAAACTTAGTCTTACCAGAAAACTTAATGATGCAAAAACAAAAGGAAAATGTGCACATTAATTTTTTACTGATGGGATGGTAGAAACTCCATGCGGTGACGCTGTAGCAACAGTAGACACAATGTTTTCCTGTACTTTATCATTGTACCCTGCTGTCTGAAGTTCTACATTGCCCCTATATCCAATGTTTGTCTTGCCAAGGGTATCACATAAATTAAAGGACAAAGTAGCGCGGTGCCTGTCCGAAAATGGTTCCTCTCTAAAATGAGGCAAATAGTAAAAGAAAGAAAAAAAACACAGCTTGTTCTTTGAAGAATATTTTTATTACTGCCAAATTATTTATTTGCAATCGCATCAGAAATGTGTATTGTTAGGTATTAGCGAATTCATATTCATATTTGTTATTTTGACAGAATGGCAGAAGGGTTTTGCAAACTTCAGTGCACAATTTTATTTTATTTTTCAACATCCGAACATATTTTTAATTTTGTTGCATTTCCATGCAACTTTTGTAAAAATATCGTTTATTTTGAATACACTATGAAAACATTCTCTCATTTAGTTGGTATGTAAAAATATGTAAAACTCAATTTATTTTTTCCTTAGTAATTAAATGAAAAACTGCATTTAGCTTCTAATTAGAATATAGCTAACATGTTGGAACGATAACTTTTTAGTTTGTTTGTGTCCTTGTGTGCATGAGAAATATGTTTGTGTGTGTTTGTGTAAAGTATCTGCTACAGCACATGAATCACCTGATGCTCTTATCCTGTCACAAGAGAGTGCACCAAGGAAGGAGAGGATAGCCAGAAAGCAGGCAGAAGCTAATCTAGAGAAGCGTTTCAAAAGGGTAATGAGAAAACTGGCAAAAGATAAAGAGTCCTGCACAAAGCATTTATGGGCTTTGTGCGGGTTAAGGAGGAAACAATAGACAGCTTAGGACATTTTAGATGTTTGAAGATAACTACAATGACCACAGTATAATGAAGTTTCACGCCTCCTGAATGTGTTTATAACATGATGCAACTATTTCACAGATGTTTACTTCATGCCTTTTGAGAATTGAAAATGTGTTATCTTGAAAATATCCAGAAGGGAAGACTCGTTGGTAGTTACTAGTGAAGGACATTAAAAGCCATGGTTATGAAAATACATTAGATGATCTGAATTGAAAAAAACTGACATAGGTACAGCTAAATGATGCACACTCCACACAGGAAGGTCAGAGTTCAAGTGTAAACCCCAGATTTCAAAACTTTGATGCAGACATACAAACACTTTGCTCATCTTGCCACCATGAAAATATACTTCTCATCTCATCTCATTTTCTGAACCGCTTTATCCTCAATAGGATCGCGGGGGGTGCTGCAGCCTATCGCAGCTGACTCAGGGCCAGAGGCAGGGGAACACCCTGAATCGGTGGCCAGCCATTCGCAGGGCACAAGGAGACGGACAACCATGCACACTCACACTCATAGCTAGGGGCAATTTAGAGTGTCCAATCAGCCTACCATGCATGTTTTTGGAATGTGTGAGGAAACCGGAGTACCCAGAGGAAGCCCACACAGGCCCGGAGAGAAATGCACACTACACACAGATGGACATGACCTGGATTTGAACCCAGGACCCCAGAGCTATGAGGCCGACACGCTAACCACCCGTTCCACCAGGCCGCCCTGAAAAGATATAAATAGATAAGAAATTAAAGGCATACTTTACATTGGATTAGGATATTTTTTCAACAATTTTCAATACTTCCCCCTTACTCCTTTAACAATTATTTAAAAAAATAGACAGCCCGGCAACAACCAGGGGCCCAAAAATCTGTCCCATCCATCTTTTCCATTTGCAGCCAGTCACATTAGTTAATTCTATATTGTTTTGGTTAAATTGATTTTCATTTCATGTTATGCGCTCCACTGTTGCTTGCTAATATATTTTAAACTCATTAAGTGCTAATTTCCACCTGCTCATTATCCCTGTTCCTTTTGTCAACCAGTCGGCTTCCTCCAACCACTCACACATTGTTCAGGTTTATTTGTTTATATTCAGACTTATTCCCTATTGTGTTTAAGTCTGTCTCATGTTGTCTTAAGTCACATCAAATTTTCCCATACGTTGATTGTAGGGATGAGTGTTTTGTGTCCCAGTGTTTCTCAGTTACCTTCATTTGTATCTTACATTTGGAAGGGGATAATTTAGTATTTTGATCCTTACACAAACTTTTTTTGTCTTTTTGTTTTGGAAAATAAAGCATTTTTTGTCCCATTTATTCTGACTTACTTCCCTGGCTTTGAGCCTTCCATTTTTGCTACAGCTCCACCACGCAAACCCATTTCTCTGACAAAGACACAGAGCAGGTGCCTGGAGGCAGTGGACCAGAGCAGCCCCGGAGCACAACACCTATGCCACCAATGAGACCCAAACCTTACAGACATGCCAACTCAAGGCTACTGAGAAGACATAATTTTACAAATATTATTACTATTGTTTGTTTATGAAGCATGTGTGTAATTTGCTCTCCTTACTAAAACATTTGGATTAAATGAGAATACTTTAAAAGTCAACTATTAAAAAAAGATGAGAGTCTGATTGTTTCACATTGAGGCAAATAGATTTGGACACACAGAGGTGAGGGGGGAAAAGAAGACAAGCAATTGAAAACAGAGTGGTCGGCAGGCTGTGATGGTGATGGATGACACTCTAGGGGAGAGTCAGACTTGATGCAGTGTGATTCTGTGTATTTACTTTCATGGCAGTGTGGTATCCTTCTCCAAAGGGTGAGAGGGAACGATGGAGACAGTTAGATTTCAATTGTAAAACCTACTTGTCATGCATATCTGATGCCCTCAGTCTACACACACCATGTCAAGACAAGAGTGGCACAATTTGGATATTAACGAAAATGTCATGTCCGAAATTATTTGAGGCAGCTAGTGGTTCTCAAACTTTTAACATCAGATCCCTCCTCAGTGAGCCAACTCCACTGGTGAACTTTTCACAGTTTGCTACATAACACAAACAGAACATACACAAACTTCCCTGTGGCCAAAAGGCACAGGCATTAAACGCTAAGAAATTAAAGCACTTGAGCAATATCTCCGTATCCAATCACAAGCCTTAAGATTACGACCGTGACCAATGAGGATAAAGCGCTTTAACGGTGTGTATCTGTCAGATATTGAAACGCTCATGTTTGGCTAACAGGGCATAGAAATCTGAAATCTCTGTAACTAATTGCAAAGGATTCAGGTGAATTAAAATCAAATCCTTTGCCCAGGCATTAAGTGGCTTGTCATAGATAATAAAATATTTGCATTCATCATTTATTTTCTTATTAGTAAAACGAATACACATTTGTGATGACTGCAAAGCATTAACCACTGTGGTTTTAGTGGCGTGTCAATTCACTGTTTTTTTATGAAATTAATTGGTAGATGGTTTGGCCATATTATGTTGTTGTTTTGAGATAGATTATAGGTTAGTATTTTGACCTGAGCTATATGTCAAGGCTGTCAAGGTATATATTGTTCAGCACTGTATAGAGCAGTAGTGCTTTTCCTTCTGTATGAATGGCTGCAATTCTGGCGCTGCAGGTCATTTAATAATGCAACATATAAGGAGGTGAAGAAGCCCTCTCTTTGGTAAAGGAGTGCAGACAGAAGTAGATTCTGAGAGCATCTTTGTACAGATATGCTGCGCTCTAAAATGTGCCCCTATATAAATGGGTGTATTTTAGTTCTATTTCATGAAATTATCAGCTACTCTTGTGGCAATAAACAAATCTCATCCAGTTTTGTATAGACAAAAATGCACTCAACATTCACCTTCCCTAATCAACCACAACTGTTATCTTAGCCAAGCCAAAATTCCAAAGAGCGCATAAATAACTGCATGGTGCTCTGCTTAAAATATATGTGGCACTTCCAATGCTGTACCGAAACATAGTAGTAAATTGTGTGCAAAACAGCACTGATATTACCACCCTCCTGACATACAAAGAGTATTCATTCATTCATTTTCTGTACAACTTATAGTGATTACTATTTAAATATAGTAATTGATGGTATTCTATAATACAGTAGTTTACTCACTTGGCACGAAAATGCAAAAATCGAGATTGAAAATACTAATGAATACAGTACATAATAGGGTTTTAAATTGATATTGATACTGCAATTTAAATTATAGCATTTCCTCAGTTTTTTTAACTGGTCACCGTGGTGAACAATTATGCCTAAAAGTCCAAGTGCCAAGCGAGTAAATATATTTGGTATTGAGGTGGGAAGACAGTATATAGAGCAATACATATAGGCAGAAAAAAATTACATTAAATAGGTAATGGGTAGGACAAGATTATTTCTGTTTTTAGATATGTGGGTCAAGATAGGATAAGGAAGAGCTGGGTGTACTGTAACTGATGCTGACGATGGTGGCAAAGGCAGGGCATGGAGAACAAAGAGACATGCGGGTAGAGAAAGTACCTTGGGCAAAAACGTGAAGCTAAACGTCAGCAGATGATTGCATTAGTTATTGTTCAATGTAAGGCAATGGCAAGAGCAGCGTGGCATGCAGCCTAACAGCAATTGGGATGAGTATTGGGAGGTGGTGTGGTGGGAGTGGGAGATTAATACAGTAGGAGAAGGTGTGATTAGTGAAGTGTGAAAAGGACGTGATGAGCATGAATACCAGAGTATGTGCTCGTGTAACAATGACTAGTGGTGCAGTGTGAAAATTAAAGCGGCATTCACTTAGCCATAGACAATGGCCGAGAGTAGAAGTAGGTAAGGTCTTGAAGGGGGATGCTGAAAAGACAAAAGAGTGTAAGGTGTGAAAGAATTGGGTCAAGCTAAGGTATGGATGTTTCAAATGTATAGGAGACAGCTGAATTTACAATGAATAGAATAATAATGAGCATGCTCATTTTGTTGGTGGATAATAAAGAGACTGAAAAAAAGAGTTGGACAATGATGGCAAAAGGTCAGTTTGTGAGACACAGGCAGATGTTAATGAAGAGAGAGTGCCAGGTTTGAAGATAAAAAGATGTTTATTCTAAGAGTTTCATCAATGTAAATATTTTTTAAGGTCTGCATGCCAGGCCAGTTGTTGGCAACATACCTCTGTAGACAAACTATTATTTACAAACAAATGAGTCACTCTGGCTCATGAAACTTCTATCATTTATTTATTCTGTCAGTGTAATTTATCTTTTTAATGGAATTATTTTCACTTCTGAGAGTTATCCTTTTTCTTGGGTTCATATTGTTCCACTTAACATATCCTAAGTTGTTTTTAGATGACTTTTTTTTGTTTGTTCAGGAAACTAATTTTATGTTTTCAAAACAAACTTCCACAATACAACAACTTTTCAAAAACATTGCCTGGACTACTTGAAGTCCTACTATCAAGATGTCAAACATTTTAAAAAATCAACTCAAACTGATCCATAACTATTGAAATTGTACAATAAAAATGTGTTTTTCAGCAGTTTCCCTTGGCATGTTGAAACCAATAACGTATCAAAACAAAGACAAAGAAAGCCTCAGAACCGTACGGATTAATACATTGATTTTTTTAATTAAGCAGAACATATATGCTGATGCCGTTCATGGTGGATATTGAGTTGAATCGCCCTCAGTGGCAGTGACAGGCACAGTAATTAATCATATATGTTTTCAATTCAACAATGATATATTTTTAAATTTAATTTTGTATTAAAATATGCATGTCACTTAAACATGTGCCAATACTTGAGGTTTGTGTCAAATAATTGAGAAAAAACCCACTACATATCCATATAAAAATAAAAAATAAAAATTTAAGGTTGTCCAGTATTTTTTTCAGTGATATGCCAACCCTAATCCCATGTAAATTGGAATCGTCCACGAGGAGTGATGGTGG
The DNA here is from genome assembly GCF_051989625.1 of Stigmatopora argus. Taxonomy (NCBI): domain Eukaryota; kingdom Metazoa; phylum Chordata; class Actinopteri; order Syngnathiformes; family Syngnathidae; genus Stigmatopora; species Stigmatopora argus. The sequence continues at coordinate 10,625,421 of NC_135393.1, forward strand.
ACACAGATGGTGAGAAGGGCTAGAGGGAATCAAATTGGAAAATGAAATTTGCTGAAAGAACAGATTAATCCAAGAGATGAGGGGACAAAAACATACAGGAAGATGACGAAGAAGATGCTACTGTAGCTAAATGAGAAAATTCATGATGTAGACAAAGGGAAATAGGACAGGAGGGACAAACAAGAGGAAAAGTAGCATGGAGCATGATATGGGAGACTTGGATTAATGAAATTAATGCAGTGGAGGTCTCTGGAGAACGCAGAGTTACAAAAGGAAAGAGTGGAGATTTTGGGATGTTTGGGTGAATGCTAAGGCAGAGAGATTAATACTTTTGTAAATTTGCTCCTATGGTGCCATCTCAGGAATAATGCCATGTTTCCTTTAATTCTTTTCCTACCATCCTTGTAGACATTTTTTTAAATAGACCCCGTACTCACATATGCATGCACATATACACACATGCACAATGAATATCTCTGTGATTCATGTAAGCTGACTCCATTCCAGTGAGCATTTGCCAGCTCACTAATAGGAGAAATTCTTTAATACCGTGCCACTGTGGATTTCAAAGCCACTTACTTAGTTTGCATGTCTCTCGATGCAATTAGACGGCCCCTGCTACAATCTACCACGATGAATAACCCACAAGCAAGGGCAAGTTGGTGCATCTGAAGAAGAGCTTACTTGTGGACACGAGTGTGCAAGTGAACATAAAGGTTTGCATGCAAGCATGTTACTGTCTGGTCACGTAAGCAAGACAGTGTAGTATCCCCATCTGGAAGAGTTTCTAGTGCATTACTTTGATCTTGGCGCTTATGATTAATTACTGTGCCTGTCAATGCCACTGAGGGCGATTCAACTCAATATCCACCATGAACGGCATCAGCATGTTCAAAGCATTACCTCCTATCTGTTCTTTTTACACTTTGGAGGGTATGGATAAATGCCCATATTGTGACTGTAATTATCATTTTAATGTGAAATGAACCATTTTTAGTAACATTAGGGCTGTTCAGAAAGGCCTTGCATGATTCTGTATGATGAGACAACCATCTGAAGATAATTCTAGTTTTAAAAAAAATCTTATTCGCTGTACGTACAGTACAACTTTGAACAACAAGCTAGACATTTTATGTGAAATTCCTTCCATTAGCAATAGTCGTTGAAAAAGAATTGTTTAGCATCCTAAAGCTATGACTATCATTATGTCCAGGTAAGGTATAAGGTCACATTTCAGCAGGTATCATGCCATGTACATCACAAAAATAAACTTGAGCTCTAATCCATAAAATCTATAATCAATCATAACTGCCTATCTATGGAAAGTCATGTAATTAGAATTATCTGCTTTCTGCACTTCCTTTTCCCTCTCTTATTGTGGTCCATTTACCTTTTTTTTCCCACTGGCTTGTTGCTGATAACCTTGTAAAAGGTTATACATATCCAAACAGAGAGGAAAAGAGTGGGATAGTCATTATCTTAAGATGAGGTTTCTTTTTAATCACATCACCCTTAATTATTTTTTTAATTCTTTATTTTTACTAACTTTCTTGTTGTCCTTGTGATTTTGCCTAAACTCTCGGTTGGTTAGATGACTGCGCTATTGAAGTTTTGAAGGTCTTCTGGTCTATAAATACACGATAAACACAAAAACATAACACATTTCAAGAAACCGTAACCCTACTTCACAAAATTGTTTAAAATCTCAAAAACTGACTTGATTTACATAAATATACAGCTTGCATTTTGAGTTCTCTGCCTGTGTCATATTTTGAAAGCTGTTCATAGAATGTTCCTTTAAATGACTAATCTATATGACACTTGCACAAAAAGCCCCTTATCAAATTATGTTAATGACAATGTAAAACATTTATAGCTAATAGTTCCAAGTGCAGAAAACTCTGCATTTGAATTCTTCTGACTTGCTCTTTAGGGTTCACCTGCAGTAGCGTCGTGTTCCTGCACCTCAACTTGAGCGCTGGCGACATTAATATTTAGCAATGGAATGCTAATGATCCTCTGAATCATATCATTGCTTCGCAACCTCCAATTAACCTCTCCAGAGCACCATCGTTTTTCGATCACAACCCCCACTCCCCCACCGCTCACGTACTCTGGTTGACTTTGGGTCTCTCTTGCTTTTGCTGTGTCGATCCTCCGTCTCTCTCTGGGACTCGTGCAACCTTTGCCTCCCTAACCTCTTTTTCATCTGCAACTCTCTTTGGCAGATTGTGCTCAAACACTTTTCCCTCTCTTTTCTATGATTTGTGTCAACATGTGTGCCCAGGGTTTTGCACAATCCAAAAGTAAGAAAGACACACTGTGCCCTTCAAGGATCCGGAGTCATTTGTTTCTCCTTGATACATTTTTAATAAAGTCAATCAAAGATCGGTCGAATGAACTTTGTCACCTGCTTGTCTATTTTTTTCTGTGTGAGGCAGTGAGCCAGCTACATTGAATTTTGCTCAATTGATTTAAAAACCAAAAACAAGAACATGTTAATTTAGAATTCAATGGATTGCCTCTCGTACGTTGCCTATCAGATAAGGACATTTGAAAGTCCTTAGTATTAGCCTATATGTGGTATTTTGTTAGGACACAGCTACTGGCATTGGTAAAAAGACAGTGGAGGTTTATTTTCTACATTTTGATGCTCTGCTCTTCAATCACATCAATTATAATATGATGTATTTTGATTTGGACGTGCTTTGACTTGCAAAACTCTACTAATTGGCCTTCTTAACTTTGACTTTGAGACCACAGCTATACAAATATACCACCATTGGTATCGCCTTAAAGGTACTTTTTTTTTCACAAAGCAAAAAGCATGACACATTAGAGACTTTTAATCTGACCATCAACATACTTCCCATAATCATTAGATCCTCCAGCAAGTTAGAGCATCCATACAAAGGCTTCTGAATAAATAGGAACACTAGCACCATCGAAAAACTAAAGAGTTGAAAATAAGTAATCCTAGTTTGCAAAAAAACCATCCATTTGGCACTTGCCTGCAAATTTACAAACACTCAGTCTCACACACCTCTTGGCTCGTGTTATGGTCAGAGTTGTGTCGGATTTTCACCAGGCATGAAAATAGACCCCCTGGTGTTAAAGCAACACTCCACACAATCATGTGGCAGTTCGAAATGTTAAAAAGTTAAGGTGTAGCATTGGGTAGTGCTGCTAGAGACATGGCCCTACAAATATTCAGCCACTACTGTGTGTAAGCACTATCACTACAACATCTGTTTGTTGTTTAGTCAACGACTTTGTCACTCAGTTTGAATGTGGATCTCTATTGGAATTCCCACATTTAACCTCAGTATTTTTCTCTGATTGGCTGCCCGACTATTGCCAAACCGAGGACAGGTAATCAGCTGTCGCAACTGTCACACCATCTGCTCAGAAACACTGGAGCGGTAGCTCCGAAAGCTACATGCAACCTGCTATTAACCAGTATGTTCACATTTGCAGACTTTTGCTTTTTTGGCACTGTTGCTCGAACAAAAAAAAAAGTCACCCTGTCCCTCAGCTACGGTTTAGAAGTTGTGCAAACTTAACAATATTTCAATCCAATTCACGTCTTTGGACAAGAGTAACCTAAAACATTGATAAAAGTTAACAAAGATTTGCATTGACACAGTAACAATTTTTTGTGTTTTTACTGACAAATATTTTATTGTGTGCTTTTTCCCAGGACCATGTAGAAAGACAGGTGCGACACTCTGATAGGGACCCATTGTACGATTTTGCTTCCGGGTACTTCTAGGTTATGGAGCCTCGAATAGTTACAAAGATGGCTTGAATGAGGACCGGAGCAATTTATCTGAATGGCTGCCTGTCAAGAAAATATTTTTGGAGATAATTCGATTGAATAGATACTTATTTTGAAGTATGATCTCTCTTTATTTTATCAGAGGTTCTTTATGGTGTATTTGTTGAGAATTTTTTGTATGTGTATGGCATATATCCATAGATTCTTTTTATTTTTTTGTGAATTTTTAACTGGCAAGGTATGTCCAGGGATAAGGTTATTAATTCACTACCTGTTGCAAATTTTCAGGTCGTAATTATTATATCCGAGGCCCTTTGTGATACATACAGAAAAACAATTTTTGAGTATTGGTAGATGAGCAGCTTTCCTGTGATGGTTAGCTTGACTTTGCAGGATGTGCGTTTATCACCCTCATCAGAGTACACTAAATGAGTGTATGACAACCTGTATTATTTACATAAAAAATTCTCATATATTTACATGGGTGTTTATTGTCACATATATGGTCATAACCATATACAGTGAGAACCATGGTACAATTGATCAAGATCCTTTTCTCAGCAGCCCCTATGGCTTTTGAGAATAGGTAAGAGATCAGGGAGATCAAAGAGGACTCACTTTATCTGTCTTGCTCCACTTTTTTAATTTTCAGGCAAGTGGTTGGCATGGTGAAAGTGCAGTTAGCTTCACAGTTGTGACATCAAGGGTTCAGCCCTCAGCTCCTGCCTTCCTTTGTGGAGTTCCCATGTTTTCCCTGGGAGCATCTGGGATTTCTCTGGGGATTTGGTTTTCTCCCACATCTAAAACCACATGTGGTAGGCTTATTGAATCCTCCAAATTGTCTCTGGGTGTGTGAATGGTGGTTCACCTACTTGTGCACTGCGGCTGTCTGGCAACTAGTCCAGGATGCCCTAGTTAGCTGAGATAGGCAAAAGTACCCCCATGACCCTTCTTGAGGATGAGCGGCTAGTGAAAAAAAAGATTAAATTTCACAATTATTTCAGTAAATCCAAGGGAAAACTGCATTATTATCATTTTAAAAACGTATTGAATTGTGATGCTCTAAAACGTAGTACTATATTTGCTCTCTTAATACATTTATTCCACTCTTGCTAATGCATGGTACCACTTATTCTTCACTGCATCCATCCTCTTCAGTTTTTTTCTCTTTCTTTGCCTTGCTCTCTTTTGTAGAAGTGATTGTGATGAATAGAGTCATCTTAAGTGTTTCCTCTCTTTTTGCATCCCTGGAGGAATTTAATCCCCCTAGGACCCCTCTGCTCTCTCGCTTTGTCCCAACCAATCCTTATGACTTGGTATAGCATCATCTCTCCATCCTTTTTATGCAGATGCACCCTTTACTTCCCTTCACCCTTGGTGTGGGCCCTTTGCAATTACACTAATCAAATCACAAGCATTCTCCCACACTTACTTCCACCACAACCAGACTATAGTTAAGCAGGTGATTTGCAGTATGCATGTTAAATGGGTATCAATAGTAGCAGGTTTGTTTATTGTATACCGGGAATGAACTGAGAGAAGCCTGTGAAGGATGGCTATAATGTGTGCACAAAGCTAAACATGCTCAAACAAATCTCTGTGTAGTTGGACAGCACTGCAGTCATTCAGCAAGGTTGCGACCTCCAGTCACCACGCATCATAACAAGTGAGAACATTCAGGGAGAATTTTAATCAACTTCTGAAATATGGTGAGCACTGCCATGAAAGAAGCAGCATCATGACCACTGATGCGTGATGACTTTGTAATGTCTCACACTTTGTGACTTTTTGAGTCCCTGGAAGTATTTAAGATAGTCAGTGTATAAGGCAACAATGTGAGGATATCAACCAGATTATGGCATGCTTTGCCAACCGTCTTTGTCTGGAGACCGGAAACCCTGAAATGGTTTGTAAAAAAGATAATAAGATGAAATCTATCTAATAATGTCTATTTATATGTGGCAACAGCAATTCCAAACTTAGTGGTTGATAATACTGATAGATCAGGCCTTTGCTAACACAATGAAGCAATTTGTAATTAGAACTTTTTATTTTTTTATTACAGCTTTATGCCACTTTCATATTCTGAATGTCCATTGCCAATTTGTCTTGCCTGTATTTTCAACACTCCACCAATACTAAGTTATTGAATATTTTTTTCACATGCGCCAAAGAATCTTTTGTTCGACAAGTTTGTTTAGGGCAACTGGAGTGGCCCAATAAGTGATATTTGCTTCTAAACTCTCTTGGCCTTATGCACCTGTAAAATATGGAGGAAAGGGGCAACAGCAAACACGTAAGCTTGCAGATGCCACTATTTATTTCTGTTAGAGAATATAAGGGAAAAAGGTGTTGATAAGAGATCGCAGATCGGATATTTATTTCCAGTGCTGGTGGATCAATTGGAACATCTCAAGTCAATATGTACATGTAGAAGATTGTAAACATACGTATTTCAGTTACCAGTTGAAAAGGGCCCATTTTGTTTCAACTTTAGATAAGCCCCGCAGCTAAATTATGTATCCTAATTGAGCGCTACATAAGAAAAATTAGCAGTTTTTAGTGAACCTAAGAACTTAATAAATGTAACACATTTTTTAAAGAGTATTTAGTAGTGTCACTTTCAGGCAGCTTTAGAAGTATTCTGTCACCATACGCCGAGCAGGATTTAGCTAAATAGTGCGGGGCAATTCCATATGAAATGTATCTGCATTACAGCACTTGGTGGTACATGCCTTTAATTTTCGAGTGAAGATGCTGATGGCTGGCTCTGTGTAGCAGAAACAGCAAAGGCTGTCGGCCTTCAAAGTCAGGGGAGTGACTCCATTTAACAAGCTCAGTGCGACAGGGATCTCAGTTTTCAAGCAATGCCACATCAAGGCTTTGCACTGTACTTAGGTATGAATACATCTGTTCCTGTCCTTACTTCATTGTGTATGAAAATATGTACACTTTCAAAAATTCTTGCCTCCTCCTGCAAATGTGGGAGTAAACAGCTAGCTGTGCCGGATCTTTTGGCAGAAGTGATGTTTTACGCTGCCTCATCTGCCAAGGGAAGCAGAGAGAGAAAAGGGAGCGTAAATAGAGAGATATTGGAGAGCATCGTGTGTTTGTGTGTGGAGCTTTGTGTGTGTGTGTGTGTGTGTGTGTGTGTGTGTGTGTGTGTGTGTGTGTGTGTGCTGGGGTCATCAGAGAAGTTTGATTTGGAGATTGCCCCCAAGCGGCAAACCAGCAGTTCAAGCATATATACAAGCACAAATAAAGTAATAGGGCATGAGGGAATGAAAATAGGCAACCAACAAAGCAATTGGGTGACATGTCAAA